>NC_081830.1:52908852-53212313 GCF_030867095.1 Alligator mississippiensis | reverse complement strand
GCCTTGTCTCTGAATTTCATGCATATGGAGTGGGGGGACATGGATGGGATCATGCTGCCTAGTGTCCCACTGAAGAGCACTTCAGAGGCAGTACAGATATATATAGTGAATAGAGAATCAGATCCAAATGTAACTTAGGCTGGGGACAGACATTTGGGGAGGTTAGATTGACTTAAAAATGGCCACCTGAAGTCGGACAAGTAAGTTGGGATAAGGGGGCAAGCAGGCATGGGGGTGATTTGGGGTCCATGGGAGGGGGATCAGGGGGGCTACCAGGGTTCATGTGGGGGATTGGGAGGCAAGCAGGATGTGTGGGAGGGATTGGGAGATGGGCAAAATTCATGGGAGGGATTGGTGGGGGCAGGTGAAGTCTGCAGGATGTTGCTGAGGTCTGGGAGAGTTTGGCAGGATCAGGGGGGTTCACAGGTCTGTGGGGGAGGGCTTGGGGGGATGGAGGGACTCTTCCCCCATCTCCCAGGACCAGGGGCTATTTTTAGCCTCCCAACACCTCCTACTTGCAGATGAACAGCCCTCCCCCCCCAACCTACCCCCCATCCCTCCTACCCCTCTCACCGGGACTTACTTCCTGGGCTCCCAGCATTGGTGAATACTGATAAAACCGTACTGGTAGTGGCTTGCACAATGTGGGGTTTGGGGGTGGGGACAGCTGGCTGGTCCATGGTGAGGGGGGGAATGTCCATCTGGGGGTGGGGCAAGGGTTCAGGGGGATAAAAATAGCCCAGTGCCAAAGGTGGGTAGGAAAACCACAGCCCCGTGGTTGGGGCCAGTGGCTTGTCTTTCCCCGATCTGAGGCTGCACTGGGAACTGTACAGAAGTTTGGGAAACTTGGATCAGTCTAAAAATGGCCAACCCGATCTAAGTTAGACTACCTTGGAGGTAGAGTTAACTTAGATGAGGTCGGCCATTTTTAGACTGATTTCACATTCTTGGAACTTCTGTACGGTTTGTGCTTAGATCCACCTAACTAGGGATCTAAGTGTAAGGTCTACATCTTGGCATACTAAGTGAGATTAGGTTGCCATTTTTAATGCATTCTAACTTCCCTCTAACCTCCCCAAATGTCTGTATGCACCCCAAGAAGACTAGGTCAAGGCATGTTTATACTTGATAATAGCCCTGATAGCCCTGCACCAGTGATGCTCACTGATTGGTGAAACTGCAAAGCATGGGAAAAGATGTGCGCTGATTGAGTGATCTTGGGCTCAATACTGGTGTTACAGCATTGACTCCTGAACTGGAACTGTTCCCGGGCATAGGTCTTTGGCCCTTGTCACAATTACTGTTGCAACATCCATTCTGGCCTAAGTCCTATTTTGACCCTTTTTCAGCTTTATGAGTAAAACCTTTCTGTAAAGTGGTTTTTTTTTTCTCTCAGGCTAGAGACTCTTTATTTTTAGGAAGTTTGATATAAATTGCTTGAAACATGCTCAAGATAGAGGACAGGGAATATTTTGCTTGTCTGTAACTCTTGTGGCCATACTGGCCAACCCCAAGTTGGCCAGTATGGTCCCCAGTTTCAAAATCTAGTTCAGAGCTTCTGACTCGGTATCTAAAAGAAGAAAAGGAAGAAAAGTAGGAAGGAAGGAGAAATTTGGTTTTTCATTCTTAGTAGACCATGCCTGCCCCCCATCCCAACCCCCCCCCCCCGACACTGCTAACTCCTATGATCCCCTCTTTGGAGCATGCTTCCCCCCAGACAATTCCCTGATTGACTAGTCATTTTATCGGTCTTGAATCTGGCTTCAGAGTGAGCTGCCAGGAGTTAGTAATTGGCTGCTAACTGTTCAGCTCCTGCATACAGCAGGGGTGTTAAATATATGACCCATGGGCCTGTGAAGCCCTGTCAGTGTTGCTCATGGGTCTTGGAGTTGACCCACATGCAGTATGTGCTGAATCGGCCCCATGTGCTGCACATGGTGTGCAGGGCAGTCCAAGACACACACATGCAGGTCTAGTCTGTGGGCCCAATCTGGCCCATGGGTCAGATCTGCCCCATTTATCTGGCCTACTGGACCTGATTCGTTTGAAACCCCTGCTATAGAGGGCAGTTGGTCCTGTTTCTCCTCACTTGAATGATCTCTCAAGCTTGAGAAAAGTCATGTGGGAGGAAGATATGGGGTGATGAAATCAAAGCTAATATCCAAGATGGAAACTCATCTTTCTACCCAGTGATAGCAGAAACCATGAGGCCTTGTAGACGGAGGAAGCTGTATTCCCCCAATCTCCTTGGGGAAAGGAGAGGGAAGATGGTCCTTGAGAAGAAACTGACCCACTGGCAGGGAGCAAAATCCTGGATAGTCCTAGATGCTCTGTGATCATCTGGCAACAGAAGCAGTCTGTGCCATTTTCAGTTTCAGAACTGCTGATTAGCTAATTAGCCCAAGCATAGACGGACTGTTTCTGCTTCAGGAGGTGGCTCACAGCAAGCCCCTCCTTCCCCTCTATGCTGCCCCCCCCTCCAGCTGGAAGGAGTCTAGATGCATTTCTGATGTTGTGCATTGTGCTGCATTTTCCTGGCAGTTGCAGCAGAATGCAGCCTGGTGCTGTGGGAACATCTGTGTGGGGAGGGGGTTGGTCAATCCAAGACCAGTTTTTCAAATTTGGAACAAAAGTCCCAGTTGGGGAACAATTTGGGGGACCTAGGATACAGCCCTGAAATCTGGCAAAGTTAGGTCATTTTATCTAAAAAAAAGTAGTGATGTGGAATGATAGAGAAATGAGAAGCTGCAAGAATCCCCGTCACTAGAGGAGAGAAACTGGGAGGAAAACCCCTCCCTCTATGCCTTTATACAGCTATAAAATATGTGACATGCCCATGTACTGGATTGGGGAGAAAAATTTAAACAGGAATAGGCCTGTTCTCTGGGAAAGGCACTAGATGAGGCTGAAATAGCAAGTATTGAGCCTCTCTCTATATATATATCAAGTTAAAATAAGGAGAGGGTCATCTGTTGTAGGCTGGGAGTTTGGTGGGGATAGGATTTCAACTGAATACAAACAATCTAACCTGCACAGCTGGGGATGCTGAGCTTTTTATCTTGTGTAGGCCTTGTTAGGAAGCTGTGTTTTTAAAAAGCATGTTAGCTGGCATGAATTAAGCAACAAATTTTACTGCCTGTGCAAAATGTTTTTTAACAGGGTATCTGGGTAGGGGGAACTCTACTGGAAATTCAGTGGGAATTTTATGTTACTCCATTAAGGAGCAGAATTAGCCTGTTACAGAGTATTCTTCATAACCACTAGCATCTAATACTGCTTTGGAACAGAGCTGATTTGAAGTAAATTACAATAAATTCTAGTGTGAATGTGGCCATGTGGTGCTGACTATGTGCCAAGTAGATGCTGAGCAAGAAGGACCTCAGAACTGGTATAGTGCAAAGTTTGATCTATCCTATTGAAAAGAAGTTAGTACAACCTTTGTGTTAGTACAATCTAAGCTTAGCCGGGCACAGGGAAAGAAGCAGATGGCTGTGTTGGAGCGTAAAAATTGTCCTAGTTGGAGAAAAAAGCCTTGGATACAATACACTGTCCTTTCTCTGGCTTCCATCACCATAGCCAAAGTGTTTGCTGTGCTTGCTGTGTATTCATCTCTTGAAAGAAATAGATCAGGGATGGGCAAAGTCTGGTTCACGGGCCGGATCTAGTCAGCAGTGGACTCCATTTCCCAGCCACCCCTGTGCATGGCTGGAGCCAGTCTCCTTGGAGACCCCAGCCGTTACCTGCACTGTGAAAGCTCAGGCTGGGGTTGCCACGAAGACCAGCCTCAGCCACGTTGGCACGGCACACAGCAGAGCAGAACAGGGGCTGCTCAAGAGTTGCTGGGATCTTGTGATGGGGGCAGCTTGCTCCAGAGACAGCAGAGCCGCGATCTGTAGCCTGCACGCTCTGGGCAGGGGCATAGAGGCAGGGGATCGCAGTTCTGCCCGAGCTCCTTGCAGCAGTGACAGCCCGATCTGGAGCAGTGGCAGAGCTGCAATCCCCTGCCTCTGTGCTCCTGCCCGAAGCGTGCAGGCTACAGATCAAGGCTATGCCTGGCTCTGGAGCAAGCTGCCCCCATCGCAAGATCCCAGCGGCTCTGGAGCAGCCCTTGCTCTGCTCTGCCTTGCCCTGCCAGCACAGCTGAGGCTGGTCTCCTTGGCAACCCCAGGCAAGCTTTCACAGCACAGGTGTGGCTGGGGTCTCCATGGAGACCAGCCCTAGCCAGGCGGGCAGGGGCTGCTGGGAAATGGAGTCTGGCTGCTGGCTGGATCTGCCATTCTGCCCACCCCTGAAATAGATGCTTGTTGGATGAGGGCTTGCTAACTGCCTTGTGACGTGACATATTTACTTTGATAGAAAATACGGTTCTTGAAAACCATGCTTCAAAACTTCATGTTCCTCCTGACAGGCAAAAAAGGATGACACTAACCAAACAAGTGGAGTCTCCCTTCAGAAACATGTCAGTCTTGGATTATGTGTACAGGTTTCCCTCGCCAACCACGGTTTTGCGTATCCACACTTAATATTCTATATACCATTTTGGCTTCCACAGTATACAGTTTGAGTAACCATGGTTTTCCGTGGCCGTGCATCAGCCCGCCACCTGCCATTTTCCCCATAAGCCTTTTGCCTTGCCAACCATGGGGACTTTCAGGAACCTAACCCCAGCGATTGGCGAGGGAAACCTGTAGATGCCGGTTATTGATAGAAGTGTTTTTGTCGTTGTTGTGTTTTTGTTTTGTTTTTTTTGGCTCAATGTTTAGGCGGTGTCCAGTTACCTACAATGATATTGGTAAACTACCTCCTTAATGGCAGGTGCACTGTTATTTAAGATGATTTCCAGTCTAGCTAACTAGGTCTCTAGCTGGGTTTCTGCATAAAGATGCATAAGTTCTGGTGTTAAAGATAAATTCTACAGTTAAAGAGCCATATTTTACCTCTTGGCTTTGCTGACTTTACTCAGGCTATGGTGACAGAAAGTCTTTTTGAGGGGTTGCAACCTCATTGGAAATGTTTACTACCTCACCTCTTTTTAGGGCAATTGGGTTGGGCTGTTATAGCACATAGGCTGTACAGGGCTGATTTAATTCTATTAAGGTTCTTCCCCCTCCTCCCCCATGTTTTCTTCTGCTCTTATCCGTATAAGAAATGGCAGGTCTGGCCTTTTCTGGTTTTGCTGGAAGATCTATGGGAAGTGTATGTCAGTTTTACTTAAAAGAAGACTCGGCCTCTTCACAAATGTAAAGGATTCCTGCTACCATAATCCCATCTGTCTGCAGTGCAAAGGCTTTTTTGTTGTTGTCTGGGAGGTGGGGAATAGTGTATAGATTCTTTTACATAGACCCAAAAGAGAATTGACCCACTTTTACACAAAAGTGCGTGCATGTGAGCGAGACCTTTGGACTCCACCCAGTTTCAGCAAATGTGAATATCAGTTGCCTTTTCTCTTCAGTCTTAACAAATAATTTATATTGTTTTATGTTTTCAAGACTGTTTTGGCAAGGAAAGGGCTGGAAACATTATGATTTAAAAGAAAAAAATTACACAAACAGATTTTCCTTTGCATTTTTTTAGTTCTTCCAAATCAGAGGGGAGTGGCTGATGCAGGCTTTTTTGTGGGGCCCAAAGCCTGGGTTCAATTAAAAGTAAAATGTTTCTGTTACTAGTAAGATTGGAGGGGGAATTGTTGCATGTTTGTGCTTTGGATAGATCGGTTTAATCTTAATTCTAATGGTAAAAAAGAGTTGAGTCTCAAAGCACTGCCTTATTTGGTGGTTGAGTGTAGACTTCAGGTGAGTTGGGGAAATGCTGACATTCCATTTTCAGGTGGAGCCCATTTGTGGTGTCACTTTATGCAGGACCTCTACAATGTTTACAGTGCTTTGTCTCAATGTTTTATCTCCTTTGCATTACTAAGAAATGAGATGTCTTTGGTATTATAAATGCTGAGTTCAAATCCTGTCATTTCTTGGGGCTGTTGAGCATTAAGGTTTGCAATTTTATGCATGCATCAATGGATCATTGCAAATTGCTTCCTAATAATTGCTTTTTCAATTTCAAACACTCCAGCTATCTCCCTTCAGCAGTATGATTCTAATCGCTGATATAATTTTATAATCTCCTGTTAATCCAGCAAACACTAAAGATTATCAGTGGAGGCAGTTTATTTTTATGTTGGGATTGCACATCAAGGCAAGTTTTAGAGAGATTTGGAATTTTGGATGCAAGATGCACATTTCTAATTGGGGATGATTTCTTAGTCAAATCCTGTAAATACATGCAACTATTTAAGACTGTGCATGTGACATTCCCTTCAGTGAATGTAAGAAGGAAAGCTGCTTGGTTTAAGCCAAATTCAGCAGGAAGGAGAAAATTATTTCCATATCTCTTCTGTATATTATTAAATGGAAAATGAGATAATTCTGCAGTGCATATAAAAACTAAATAAGAGGTCTATTCTTCTCTTAGTATGTGTGAGTAACTTTGACTAATTTTAGTGACGAACATATATGGACATGGATAGGGAGAAGCTTCCCCAAACAGGATGATATACAAGTGACACACTATACATATATTTCTAAATAAAACGCTCTTTTTACTTAGGAAAATCCTTTTTTTGTTCCAGATAAATGCAAGCATTTCAGTTGTCACAATGACTCAGTACATTTGTTCTTTGATGTCAATTTGAGTTGCATCACTGTAGAATGGTTGCTACAGAAACTCCAGCCCAGTTTTTTAAATTCACTCATTTTCTTTAAAGAAGTTGGATTTGATTTTTTTTTTCCCTTGTAAAGAATCTCCTAGTAAAATGTTTAAAATTTCTAAAACTACAGCAGTTATCGTGGCATCATTAGATTAGAAACAATAAGAGGAAAATACCTCATGATTTAAATGTCCACAAACAAAAATCTATCATCTGGTAAAACGTGCTTCATTATAATTGAAACCATTGGTACATTTGATCAATACCAAAATATTAAAGTATGTCAAACCTGTTTTCTGTAGCCTTTGCTATAATTGGATTCTGATGCTAGTGATAGTTTAAGAAGGCAAAATCTGTTGACTCAGGACTATGATTATTCACAGAGCAAGAGTTTCCTTCTTAGGTATACAGTGCTTTTATGCTGAATCCCTGGAGGAATCATTGAATTTTCATCCCCTCTCCTCTCCCCCCACATCCCAAGATCCATGTGTAGGTATTTGAATCCCATATTTTGCCTACAGTAAATCTTTCTCTTGCTTAGAAAGAAACTATTTTGCTATATAAACCAGGCATATTGACAACAGATTTAACCCAGCCAACTCAGCTTTCTTCAATCAGGAGTGCTGGATTGGTTTCAGGTTTCTGGGACACAGGCACAAAATATGCACGCCCCAAGTAGAATCCATTTGTTTTCCCTTGATTACACCTTGTGGGAGGTCAAAGAGAAATAAATATTTTAGCTGTCTAGAACAAGATAGATTATGGGATTATTTGTAATCCAGAGTGCAAATGTGATTACAGCAAATACAGTAGAATCAGAAATATGTTCCATTAACCCCTGAAAAGCAAAAGCATATTTCATATATATACCTTTGATTTAATTTGGGGTTATCCTCTGTCTTCTCTAATCAGATTTATGTGAGTAAATGCATCTCTCTTAGTACCCCTCACCTCTTTGTAGAAGTCACTGTTTTCGGAAGTTATAGGAAACATAGCCATGTGTTTATCCTGTCTGTTTTTGTTTCTTATAATTTATGAGAGGGAGCAGCGTATGGAATTTCTCTGTCATAGTCAGAATAAATCAATTTAGACTCAGTTGAATAGGGGCCTCAGATTCTCTGTGGAGTTCAGCCAAACATTGGGATGAATTGTGCAAGGGCAATTTGTCACTAACATCTCTGGCTATTTGATTTTTCTGAGCTTTTGCTGCCGTTATTTAGATTTTTCACTACTTGGTATAGTATGGCTTCAAAAACCCACATACCTGCCTGCAGGGGAGTGAATGTTCACTGAAACAATCCTTTGAACATAATAATAAAAACAAAATCCCAGGGTAATAAAAAAACAATTGCTTTAATGAATAATGCAACTATGGAACAGGGACTAGCGGAAGCCTTTTTTCCCTCTCAACCTGTTGTAAGAAATAAGTTCCAGGCTAGGAACTTGTTTCTATATAAAGCATGACTTTTCTGGCTTCTCTTTTGAGTGCTGGCCTAAAAATTGAATCAAACTCCAAAATAGGGAGTTTTTTTGTGTTTTTTTTTTTTTTTTAAGTATGTGGATTTCTGTGCCCGTGCATTGACTGTAAGCTAACAGACTGATATGGATATGGTCGTCTTTCTTCCTTACCCCATAATAGACTTAAAAGCAACATAGAGTGTCCCCAGGTTGTTAAATTTCCCATGTTGTTACACGTTGTGTGGTCCAGCAGTGGTTGGAGACATGGTAAAATGTGTGTTCTGGAGTATTCTGCTCTGTACCTGAGTCTATATCTTCACAGTGATGGTGATGATAGGCTTAAGGTTGGAGTCAAGGTCTCTTGCTCAACTGGTTGTGGGTTTGAAGTGTGGCAAGCCTTAGATCCTAGAAGTCTACCGGAGAAATAAATTATAAATATTCACTGATCACATAGGTACTGAAATGGAAAAGCTTTCCTACGAATTCTAAGTATCACAACCTCAGTGGAACAGTTGTCCCATTCTTCAAGATTTATATAGCTTTCGGTACTATGGTGATGGACTAGATGCAAACAATAAGAAGTGTTACCTCTGTTGGCTATTAAGTCATCTATTTAAGAGGTGGAATTTCAATATAGTTCCCCACAGCAGAAACCATTACAATAACACTTTTTTTTTTGGCAGCTTTAGTTGACAGGCCATTCAGCATCGCAGCCCAACCCTTATGCAGTCTCTCCAGGCTGGGATTTAGGAACATCAGCAGGGCCCAGAGAAGATGCTTGATCTATTCATGTCTCTAATTTCAATTTAATTGTCAGTTTCTGGGGATGTCAGTCAGGTACTAGCATTAGCATTACACAAATATGTTATAAACAAGCATGTTTAGAAGAAAAAACATTGTGCTTTAAAACTCATTAGTTTGCTGATTTTCATAATCTGTTTAAGAATATAGACTTTTTTGCACCATATGATGCAAAATAAAACATGGTTATTTTACTAATGCAAATTTTTAGCTAACTTACTAGTAACAGGAATTCATTCTAAGTATACAGATAAAAAATGGCTATGGTTTGCATAGGAAAGGCTTATAGAAGGAAAAAACAATGTTGATACCTAGTCTTTTACTGCTTTGGTTCTACGCTTAAAATTCTGTGGGATGTAATCTGCACTTGTGGCCCTGGGACTTTATTTTGTCTCTTTCTTATATTAAATATCACAAAGTCAACTTGTGTACCTGCAGGCTAGGGACAGACATTCAAAAAGCCTTAGCCTGAATTGATTCAATCTTTGCAGGTTAGTCTAACATGCAAAGTCTAAACTGATTTGGAGGTGGATAGACATTCCCTTTGTATTCCAGAAATGCAGGCACATGCCTGCAGTGGCTTAGGCCAGAAGCCAGGGGGCACTAGAGCAGCCCTTCCTTTCTTTCCACACTGCCGAGCTGAGTGGGGCATGGCTAGGCCCCAGCAGGATGCTCTGATTAGGGAGGGGTGTAAACCCCAACCCTGTCTGCACCATCCCAGTCTTTTCCCTGCTGGCTGTTCAAGAGGTGGGAGACAGATTCTGCATCTGCTGATACTGAGCTTTTCAATCTCTGTCTCCCTGCTTCTTCAGACTGTCTGCAGACCAGGTAATTTCCAACACCTTTCTCTGTCCCCTCTTGAAGACTGACAGCTTGCAGCTAGCAGGTTGCTTGTCAGAAAAAAAGTTTACCAGCCCGTGAAGCCATACAAAAGATAACATCTCTCATTAGTTTCAAGCTCTTCTCATCTGCAGGGTACATTTGCATTTGCAAGCCACTAGCTGTCTGCCTTTATTCCAGTAAAATTGGGGACCCAAACAGGTACCTCTCAGCTTTAGCTAGCATGGGTGGGCCATGGCCAGATGCTGGGTCCCTGCACTGGGGTCCCTGCCACGGGAGAGAGGTGGGAGAGGGCCAGGCGGCTGGCCCTGCTTGAGTAGTCAGTGTGGTGGGGGAGCCAGGGGAAGCCTGGCAGTCGCTGCAGTCCTCAGGCAGCTGGAGCAGTGATAGTGCTCTTACTAGGAGGGAGAAGGGTGGGGTCAACCCTGCTCTGCTCCAGCCGACATCCCCACCCAGAGTTGCAAAGCATCTGGGATACTGGGGGACTCTGGCTTAACTTAAACCAGGAAGGGGTCTGGGACAGACATTGCATAAACTAGTTTAATCCAAATCAGTTAAACTTGGTTGAATGTAGTCAGAATTATCTCAAACCATTTTCAAAGTGGTTTATGTGCACTGAACGTTGGTTCTGTTACAGGTTTAAACTAGTTTCTGATCACTTAAAAGGTTTATGTGTAATGTCTGTCCCTAGCCAGAGTCAGGGCCTGTGGCTGCAGAACTCGTCTCCATAGGTTCCAGTGCTCTGTGCTTTCCTGAGCACTAATTCCACATTGATAACCAAACCAAAGTTTCCAAACCATGAACACCAGTCCCACTGAATTGCAATAGCATGTGTGCTCTCATGTTGTCAAGGCACATTACAACTTGCTACTCTAGTAGTTTGCCTGTTTCGATATGTTGTTCAAACTGTTCCTTTCAGTATTACCTCCAACTGACAGGAAGAGAGGAAAGAAAGACTAATGCTTTCAGAAATGGAGGGCGCTAGAAGTTTCTAAACTTCCTGTGAGGAACTAACTTCAGATTCTAAAGAGTAAATTTTCTCCGGTTCAAAGTGCCAGTGTATGTGGCTCTTTTATAGCTAGTGAAACCCTGAATAATCCTTGCAGACAATTTGTTTTGTGACTTCAGTGGTGCCAAATTATTTCATATTTTCAAAATTAAATATTTTGGAAGGCCTTAAGAAAACCACAACTGGGACTTGTGTCACAGATCTCAAGTGATGGTTTTTACCCTAATTTGTTCAACTCTGAAATATGCATAGTTTTAATTTTATTGCACTTTGCTTTTATAGTATTTCTGTGGAAAATTTGCCTTTTCATTGAGGACCTAATACTGTTCCCATTGACGTCAATGACTAGGATTGGGCCCAAAGAAGGGAATTTGGGGGAAAATTTAACTTTTCCACATAAAACTATAGAATAAATAGGTTTTATAGTAGGTAAAGAATTCCAGTCAGTGTCCTTCCTGTTTCACCTACAGCACATACATCTAGTTACTTTGCAAGAATAGTGCTGTGCATTTCAGTGTTGGGTGTGCTAGGACTTCACCCCTTCAAAACCTATTCCTTTACTCACCTTCAGTGGTCTTTTTAGTTTGATAACTGTCCTGGCTTTACTGTTAGGATATAAATGATGTATAGGAGCTTCCTAGCTAGATGAATTTCACCCTTGGACTTTGCCTCTGATGGAATATTTGCAACCATTTGTCTATGCTGCTGCATCTCTGTTGGTGCTATGAACACTTGTATGTTGCTTCTGTGAATACTTGAACACTTATGAACACTTGCATGCTGTTGGTGCAATGAACACTTACATGCTGCTTCTGTTGTTGGGTGCACAACCTGTACATAAAAGCACATGCAAATTTTCTTCGAATGAATGTTTCTTCATGGACCCAATTATGCAGTTCCAATGGCAATTTTATTGAGGTAGGTAAAATAGTAACAGGATCATGGGTGCTGATTATTTATTTTAAGCAGCAGCTCTTTTGTTCCTTACATGTATATAGCTGCATAAACTGCAGAGTTGGAAAGACATGATGTGCTTCCCTATATTGTCCATGTTTGAATTTGTTGAAAGATTTGTTTTTTTTCAATACCTTTCTTTTCTACTCCCCTGCAATAGATCAGAGATGATAAGGACAATTATAATAATATAAATCTGAAATACAATACAGCTATGCATGGGAGTATGTACATCCTATTTCACTGTATTCATTTGTGTTTCTAAAAGTATTAGTCTAATACATTTTACACTCTAATATGAATTATTTATTAAAACACTTTTGCTTTGTACCCAATGAAACACATTAGAATGCAGCGAATGTTCTCCTCAAATGAATGCCCATTAAGGAACAGTACAGTTAATTTAATATATTCTGAGTAACTGATTTATGCCTTTGACAGGTAT
Source organism: Alligator mississippiensis (assembly GCF_030867095.1). Taxonomy (NCBI): domain Eukaryota; kingdom Metazoa; phylum Chordata; order Crocodylia; family Alligatoridae; genus Alligator; species Alligator mississippiensis. The sequence continues at coordinate 53,200,103 of NC_081830.1, read as the reverse complement.
CTACTTTGAGTGGAGAATAGCAGGGGAAAATGAAGTGTGGCCAGCACAAGCTGCTAATTGCTGTAGATTCCAGGCCATTAGAAAAGAAGTGTAGGTTATGTCTATACCAACTACTGTCTGGCAGCAGAGAGCAGCCAATACATTCCAGTTGCCAGAATATGTATGCCTTTCTCGTGGCTTCATGTACTTCCACTTAACACTCTGGGAAGACCAGCTGTTGAATGAACAGTGGCATCTGCGTGAAAGTGTCTTGAGCTGGCTGCTATGTGGGGACATAAGCCTTAGCACATTTGGCAGAGATAGAGTAGATCTGCTTCCACAGAGGGGCTTGTAGTGTGTAGAAGTGGCAGAGCTTTTAGTGCAGATCAGTCCATGGGGAGCACATAATGATGGTAGTAGCACGGTTGGGAAAGTAGGATACAGCTAGGCAAGATAGTTTAAAAAAGAAAATGTGGGCCTTGAAAGATCACCATATTATTATGTAGAACTTTGTGTGAGGCTCTGATATCTGAATTTATTTTAGTTGAATTTACTTAGTTTTCAGTTTTTCACTGCTGCAGCTGGGATATGGGCTTCTTGCCCTGAAGAAAGAAGTGTTGAACAGTCTTTACTATTGATACTGTTTCAGTGTCCTGCGTTGTGTTTACAGTTCCCTCTAGTTTAGCAGCCACCAAAAATTTCATGGAGGTACTTTTTTTTTATTCCCTCTTCCAGGTAACTAATTAAAGTGTTGAAAAAGATGTACCCAGTCTCTGTGCTATCTAGTAGAACATGTGGTATCCTACTGGGGTTTCCATTCAGCTTGGTACTTTGCAATTTGTCCCAATTGGCAAGTTAGCCTTTTTCCTCTTATGTAAGCCACGTAACAGCTTTCATATGTCTGCCATTGCAAATTGATTTTCATTATAGTTTTGTGAAGAACGGTATCAAAAGCTTTACTGAAATCCAGATATATTAACTGCCAGGATCCCTTTTGTCTACCAATGGTTAAATATGTAAACAACATATTTACACCAGTGTCAGTGGACCTTCTTTGGAAGGAAGGGTTTTAGAATCTATAATTAAAGACTGGTCTACACTGCCTCTGTGCTGAGCCCAGGAGTGCTGCTGAAAAGCATGCTCTGCCTGTCTACTTCTGTTCCACACACACCAAATCTCACAAATGAGACAGCAATTGCCTTAGACTAGCCCTGAGTACACACATGCCAGTGAACACACATGAGAGCAGCACTGGGGCTACAGTGCCTCGTATCTGGCATTTGGCATGCACGAAGCAAGGACCTTCTTCTCAGCTAAGCTCCTGGGTCTGCACACAGTCTATGTAGACAAATAATTAAGTTTGCTGCTTTTCTATCGGTGGTGAAAGGAGTCAATCACCTCCCTGTAGAGTATCCTCCTTCCCCAGAACCATGCCAAAAGGTCTTGCTTGGCTGAACTCAATGTATAAATGAGATGTGGTGAGTGGAGCCTTTGGGGAAAAGCCTCATCCAGGCCAGGAATGACATCTTTCTCCCATCCATCCCACCATGCATCATGGAGGTGCTTCAGGATGGAAGACCACACCTTAGTTTTTTGGTTAGCAACAAATCCTCTTGTGGCGTCCTGGCTCATACATGGACTTTTTTTCCACAAAAGGAGTGCTTTCTTAACATCCCTGGCTCTTCGTCTCTAAAATCTGACACTTTTCTGCATGATGATCCTCTCTCTTATTGTGCTGAATTCAAGGATCTCATCTGCTCTTATCATCTTCTTACTAACAGGAAAAATGCTAATTGAGATTATGAGAAGTGATAGCTTCTCCTGTAGTTTAGAGTCTTTATTTTCTGAATGGTAAAATGGTTTCTGTGGAACTTAGGGACATTTTTGAAGTTCTTAGTTTGTAGGTTTTTGTTACTGAACTGATATCTGAATAATAACAGGAGTACAGTATCCCGTCGCTTGGATCCTCTCCCAAGAATCTAGGAAGTTTCTGCCCTACCCTTTCCATTGTTCTGGTGTTATGGATCCTTGTAGTTTCTCCTTTGCTTTTCTTTATATTCTTTGTGTGTGTTATTGATGCAACTACATCATGTTAGAGCCTTTGTAACTAAATATCTTTGGAAAAATAATGACTTTTTACTGCTGTTGTATTGATCTTGCAGTTTTTATGCAGAATTAGAGACATTGCTCTGATTTGGGAACTGAATGATAATTTCCCGCTGAGCTTTATTAATTCCACAGGTTCTGTGGATATAACAGTGGAAAAGTTATAATTTTCTTGTAATGGTCTATTGATGTTTGCAGCACAGAAAATAATGCAGCAAACTGTTATATGGCTCTTCTTTTTTCCTTTAAAGGCATCACTCACCACCCAAAACTAAGTATTCATAAATTTTTAGTTTTGAAAATAAAGCACATTTTTGCTTGAGTTAGAACATGTCAAAAAGCACAGAAAACCACTAACTATGAAGTATTTATTGATTTATAAATCACAACATCATTTATGTCGGTTTTTAGGGAGAGATTTGCAGCTATAATGACAATTTTATGTCATGCTTCAACTCTGATGTGTGTGTTTAATGGTGAAATAATGAAGTATTTCAAATGGAAATTGAAATGAAGCCTTAAGGCAAATAATACCAATTATCTCTAATACTTCAGCAAGTTCAATAAATATTTACTAAATAAAATGCATACAGTATGGATTTTAACAAAAGAATTCTCAGAATAGCTTTGAAAATACTTTTCATAGTGTCAGGTTGTCCACTCAGTCAGGAAGAAAGGAGATAGTGTAGTTTCTGAGAGGCTTTGATAGTCACTCCTATGTAGACGGTAAACATGAGGCCTCTGCTCCACAGGGTGAGGTAAGGCTTTGTGCTGGCTCTCTGCACAGGAGTAAGTAGCTGCCCCTTTGAATGAAACTTCCTAGCAGGGATTTTGTTTGAGGATGGCAATTAGGGGTGAAATGTTTGCTATTTGAGTCCACTGGAAGCCTAAATGTTCCAAAGCTATATGTTAAAGGAGATTCTGGGACAATATCAACCCTGGGACAACAGAGTCTCTCTGGTTGTCACCTACAGCCCTCAACTTGAACACCTTGGACATATTATTTATCCACCTCCCTGGAAAAGGACAGCTGTCTCAAGGTAGCCATGGGGGACAAAACTGTCCTGGCTAACAGATATGCTGTTTGAGGTTGGGGGGCTATCTCAAGAAACAGGTTATCTAACTCTCATTCTCACTGACCTTGCAACAGCCCCAAGTACCAGCTGTGCCCCCCTCATCAATACAGACCACATCTCACTGGACCAAATAACATGGATTATAATATCCAAGATTTATTCATCTGCATCTCTACCAACATCACATACTATACCATCCCCTACTTACAGTGCCCCTTCGCTTATCTATATAGTTAGGGACAGACATTCAAAAAGCCAGAGCCTGCATTGATTCAACCTTTGCAGGTTAGTCTAACCTGCCTAAGTTGAACCAGTTTCTAACAGCACTGACATTCCCTGAGGTAATGTGGGCACATGCCTGAAGCTCAGGTCAGGAGCAGGGGGGTGCTAGAGTGTACCCTGAGCTGCAGAGAAACTGTGCTGGGGGGGGGGAGGTGTCCATCCCCTGCTGAACTGGCCAGAGAGGGGTTTAATTCCCCCCTCCCTGTCCCACTGGCAGGGACCCAAGCCCAGTCTTCAGGGTGCTCCCCCATTGCTACTGCAGTGGCAGGTTGGCATGGCCCCTGAGGCAGGGGGGGCAAAGAGGGGGGTTATTCCCTGCTCTACCCCCCGAGGGACCGTAGCTGGGTCTGCCTGCCCTGAACACTGACTTGCCACTGCTCTTTCCCTGCTTGGGGCAAGCGGTGGAATAATTCCCCTCCTGTCCCTGGGGATGGAGGATGCCAGGGTGAGAAGGAATAACCCCTCTTGCCCTGCTGCCCCCCTGCCCCAAGGGGCCCTGCCAGCTGGTATCTGGCTGTGCCTCTGCCTAGTTGCTGCAGCGAGAGGGGGCAGGGCCCTTGATGGGGGCAGTAGCCCCTGTTATGGTGTTGGGGAGCATGAGCCCCTTCCCAGCAAGGAGTGAGGGGCAGGCAGAGCTGCTGCAGATTGCATGCGGCAGCGCTGGGGGCCAGAGCTCTCCAAGGCCCATGCAGCACCGCCATTCTTTAGAACAGCTTTCCTTGCCCCTCAGCATGGCCCCCCACTGGGAAGGGGCTTGTGCTTGGGGAAACCATGACAGGTTTTATAGTTGGTAGGGATGGAAGGGACCTGAGCAGATCATCAAGTCCGACCCCCTGCCATGGCAGGAAAGAATGCTGGGGTCAAATGACCTTGGCTAGGTGTCTGTCAAGCCTTCTTTTGAAGACTCCCAGGGTAGGAGTGAGCACCACTTCCCTTGGAAGTTGGTTCCAGATCCTAGCTGCCCTGACTGTGAAGTAGTGCCTCCTGATATCTAGCCTGAATCTACTCTCTGTCATCTTATGGCTGTTATTCCTTTTGCTACCCCTGTCACAGTCGCTCCAGCAGCTGGGCGGGGGCGGGGCCCCTTTGGCGGGGGGCAGGGAACGGGGTTATTTCCACATTTTCCCTGGAGCACTGCAGTGGGGTCTCCCCGTCCTGGCTGCTGCTGCTGCTGAGTCTCTGCTCAGGGCAAGCATCAGAATAAGTCCCCTCCTGCCCCACTCCTTCCAGTGTCTGGTAGAGGGAGCTTATTCTGCCACTTGCCCTAAGCACAGACTGAGTGGCAGTGGTGGCTGGGGTGGGCAAACTCCACTGCAATGCCCCAGGAGCAGAGGGGGAAATAATCCCGTTCCTTGACCCCTGCCTAAGGGGCCCTACCAATGGCATCTGGCCCTGCCCCCACCTGGCCACTGAATCAGCAAGCGGGAAGTGACCGTGATGGGGGCAGCAACCTGTCATGGCTTCCCCAAGCATGAGCTTCTTCCCAGTGGGGGACCATGCTGCAGGGCTAGGAAAGCTGCTGTGGGGGGCTTGGAGGGCTCTGGCCCCCTCCAGATCCTGGCACTGCTGCGTGCAGTCCACCACAACTCTGCCTGCCCCACAGCTGGGCCCCCCACTGGGAAGGGGCTTATGCTCCCCAACACTGACAGGGGCTGCTACCCCCATTAAGGGCCCTGCCCCCTTGCCGCTACAGCAGCTGGGGCTGAAGCCAGCCGGCAGGGCCCTTTGGGGAGGCGGGACAGGGACGTGGGTTATTCCCTCTCCCTGATGACAGGAGGGGGCTTATTCTGCTGCTTGCCCCAAGCAGGGAGTGTTTGGTCAGGGGGGCAGACCCAGCTGCAGTCCCATGGAGGTGGAGTGGGGAATAACCACCCTCCCTGCTTCAGGGGCCATGCCAGCTACCACTGCAGCAGTGAGGGGGGAGTGCCCAACAGACCCGGCTCGGGTCCCTGTGAGTGGGTCGGGGAGCAGGGAATTAAACCCCTCTCTGGCCAGTTCAGCTGGGGCTAGAGAGGCGTGGGGCCAACCATGTTGTGCTGGAGCAGAGAGTCCAGCCCAGAGAGCATGCCAGGATGCTGGGGGACTCTGGTTCAAGTTAAACCAGGAAGGGGTCTGGGATAGACATTGCATAAACCGGTTTGAGCCAAATCAGGTAAGTCCTACATTCAGCCAGGTTTATCTCAGACCTATTTCTGCCGTTCTCAAACTGGTTTATGTGCCATGAACATTTGTTCTATTATAGGGTTAAAGCAGTTTCTGATCACTTAAACCAGTTTATGTGTAATGTCTGTCCCTAGCCTATAGGACAGCAGATCCTTATGTTGGTGATCCCTACATTACATAATGAATAAATGCTAATCTGATTTAAGTTCCGGAAAGATGCATAAGTCGGTGACCGAACATTTTAACCTCCCTGGACATGCCATCGCTGACCTCAGGGTGTTTGTTCAACAAAACTTTAAAAACCAAGTTGAATGGAAAATTGTGGAACAAGAGCTCATCCATAGACTGGACTGTGTTAAGTATGGTCTAAACAGGGACTAGATTCATATCCCATTACATGGCTGAATAGATCTGACGACTCTGCCTCCGTGAGTTTATTGCTTGTTTGCCTCCCTGCATGGCCTTCTCTCCCGTTGCCTTCCTTTCCCTGTCTTTTGTATTCAGATAACTTTTTCTATTTGATAGACTGCCGTCTATGTATCCTTTCACATCATCTGATGAAATGAGCTTAGGCTCATGGAAGGTTATGTTATTTGTCTTAGATTTAGTTTGTAAGGTGTAAACTATGTTGCCTTCTGCTTGACTTCAGACTAACACGGATAACTACCTCTCCCTGCTAAGGAAAATTCTATCATTTAAGGAAAAAAACCATCTGGTTAAACAAAGCATCTGGTTAAACAGCTGTTAAGGGAATGACTGCTTAAGGCAAGATATACACTTGCAGCTCTGCAGTTTTCCAATTTCCTGAGGGTGAGGAATCATAGAATCCTAGCAGTTAGGGGAAAAGACCCCCATAGAACAGAATTCAGGCATAATTTTACTGCATATTTCTTCCAAGAATTTTTTTTTACCCAGCCTTTGTTTAACCTAGTGCTATTCCACATGCATTGAACTGCATGGTGCTGTTTCTGTACCTTTGTCTTTCCTTCCCCCATCCTCAGAATTGCTATAATCAGCTTTGGCTTGAGGCTGCTGAAGACTGTGGCCCCATAGTGATATAAAGTCTGGAGATGACAGTAGTGGTAAAACTAGTCTTGGCTCTCCTTTGCTTTAGACAGAGATGGCTAGAATAGCTTCAGAAGTAGCTCAGGAGAAGGTGTAGCTCAGGAATCTGGAGAATGGGATGCAATAGGATTGCTTACAGTATATATTTTTTCCTGATGTAGTAACAGAAGCTGCCAGCAGTGTAGGCACCACCTGCTCATACTGAGTATAATTTGTAGTCCCCTGTACCACTGGGAAGAAGTTTAACCCAGTGTTTACAAAGTGCAGTGATTTCTTTACACTTGTAATGGGAAATTGCTGGAATGTGTCAGGTACCACTGAGCACTACGCATGGGATTATACTGTGTTTTTATGGGCAAGCTGTAAAGTGATTGCAATAGTATTTATGTTGTACTGAAATCAAAGCCATTTTTAAGGGCCACAAATCCCATTGACACAATGTCCCTGAACCAAAGCTGTGTAAGTCTGGCCATTGTGACTTATAGGGAGCTCCTGACTGAGCAGATATGATCATTTCTCTCTTGGCTAATCACCAGGTGCCCTCAAGTGTTCTGCAGCAATTCTGTTCCATCACTCTGGCCTATCGCAGTGGTAGGATAAGGAGCCCCATCTAAAAAGCCACATATACCACCTTGGAGGTAGCCAGTACCTAAGGTGGAGTGGTGTTCTGATTTCCCCTGGAGACTGCTTAGAAGGTATCTCCTGTGTGAAAACCCTTGTCCTTCTCTGGGAGCACAAAGCAGCAGGAAGCAATTCTTGAAAAGTCCCAGAGGAATTTCTCCTTGCCTGCACTCCTGTTAGGCAAGTCCATGGACTGACAGGGAAGAGGAGGAAGCCCAGAGCTCTGCTTGTCTATAATGGGAAGCCTCCAAATTGCACAGAGTAACATGAAGATGAGGGTGTGTTCCTGGAGGAGGGAAACAGAGAAATAGGGAGGTCCTGGAAGATGAAGATGTGGACCAATTGATAGGAGAGATTCTGAAATGATGCCAAAGTTTCTCAGTAGCATGGAAAATGATCAGAGCAGATTGTAGATAAAGAGAAAAAATTAATATGTTTTGATGAAGTTGTACATAACTGACAGTTATGAGTGGGAATTCTTGAGAATTCAGCATGTGCTTTCAAAAGCATGTTCTTTACAATTCAGCCTCAAATCGGAGCCATATTAGCTTATCTGTGGTGTATTCTGGTTACACATTTGTTCCTACTTTGAGTAAGCCTATCACCCAGAGCTGCAGAAGCAACTGTTGTGTTGTGTAGACATCTCTGAGGTAATTTTAAATTAGCTAGCTGGGTAGAGGTAGCAATTTAGCCAGGGTTCACTGTACTTCTTACTACATCTGGTGTCAAGCTTAGTGCTTGTGTAGCTACACTGCTACAGCTATCTGACTTAGTGAATTTAAAGCTAGCCTGGTTATCTCTACACTTCAGTTCTTTCTACAACTGCAGCTGTTGATGTATCCTGACCAGGGTTTGGCTTGGAGTGCACAATCCTGTGTGAAGGCCTGGGAATTAGCATGACCAGCTGAAGAGTTCAGATTACCCATGTGTACATGATTGTGTTGTTCACATCCCTTTTGTTAACACCATGTGTAGAAAGAAAGCAAAGTACCTAGCGTGATGACTCATCAGAAACTGCAGACCAAGCTCTGTAGTTCTGTCAGATTTGTATACATTTTTCAACATAATATATAACAGAACGCATGTAAAATCTGACCAAAACTGTTGCTGTTTTTTGAAGCGGACCTGTTCATTGAACCGCAAGGGCCTGCAACCCAAGATACAGAATCCCATTGATGAAAAGATTAAAAAAAAAAAAAAGACTCAGTAGTAATTTACTGTTGAGGTTTTGAGACTTCAGTGTTACACATACTCTGTGGGGTCTGAATCTCAAGCAAAGACAGTCTCCTGTACTTTAGTAGAGTCCGACCCAATGGGTCCTTGCTCTTGGTAGATCCTTAAACACTATGCAAAAATACATTATTATTAATAATGATTTAGTCTTGCTTGTTCAAGTATTGTAGGACTGGATTCATAGCATAATAATTACCACAATGCATCTGTTGTATTTCCTATATCCTATCAGGGAAGAGAATGATAAAATGGAACATAATCCAAATGTAAAAATCACTTCACCCCAAATCGTCATGTACAGAAACAATTCTTGGGAAAGTCAGGGATGCAGTAGAAAATTCTAGCACAGAAGAAAATAAAGTCACACTAGGGAACATTTCTATACACTTCTATACAATTCCTGTCACACACAGCTTCAGGTTTTCCTCATATCACACACTCCTTCAATTCAGCACCCTGGCCAACACTCCTAGCCCTCTTGCTTTATTCACTTCCTGCAGATTACAACATTTGTTCTCACTTTATCGCACCCATTGTCTGAAACTTTACAAGAATGTTTCAGTGTGCTGGTGGAGCATGTTTTGGAGGGCTTGTTCTCGTGAAAGGAGTTTTGGAGGGTCCTGCATTCTCAGGAATGTGTGTATGCTTGTTGGGGGAAGGTGTTAATTCCTTCTTTCTTCTTCCTATGGGCAGGAATAAAGACCTTTATAAGTTATGCACCTGATACAACTGTGGAAATATTTATATGCTAGTGATATAAGCTGGTCACGGTCAAGTACAAGGCATACAAGATATCTTTGCAGAAGGTGATGAGCCCACTTGATCAAGTATGAGGAAGCACTCTGCTTGTAGATAGTAGAAGCTGCTTGTTATGTCCATCACTGGGTACTAAGTACAGGAGGTCTGTGAAATCCTGTTCATAGAAAGGCTGCAAAAAACAAATAACTATGGAGATTGTGTTGAAGCTTTATCCTTTCCAAGCCTGTACTGCAAGAGAAAATTTGGAGCCATTGTTGAAGTTCCACAACTTCTGCATCTAACTGACCTGTTCTATCTTCTTGCCTACTCCCCTAAGCCTTCACTTATCTGATAAATTGTCTCTGAGCTCCCTGAAAAGTGGAGTGCAAAGGGCACTTCTCTTCTGAGTATTCATTTTTTTTTTTTTTTAGGCTTACACTTTTTACAAACACTAATACCAATATGTACAGGTATGCACAGCCAGTAGTTTCGGTCTCTTGCATGCACAGCTGTCAGGCTCGAAGTGCTTCATATGCGGGTGTTTGTGCCACAGGATTCCATGTATATAAGCCATATGTCCCCAAGAGATTTGAAAGAATCATTGTTGGTGGTTTTAACTGACATCCCATTCAAGTCAACTGAAACCTTTCCATTCACTTCAGTAGGTATTGGATTGCATAATTTTGGTGATCCTTGCTTTCTTCCTGAGTCCACCTTAGAAATGTTCCCTACAATGAGGAATGTTGTTTGAAATGTCACCTATATTATCATTATGATCTTTATTGCCCTCTCTTGGGTAGTATAGCCAAAAGTATCCTGAGTCTATAGCAAGTGAGAAAAGTTGTGGTTACCATGGCTGCTAGTCTAATCTATTTATAATCTATTTTAAGTCAATGAAAACGCTAGAAGGAAAGGGTACAACTGGTTCTCCAAATTGTTCCATACTTCTTGTGTATACATTACCAAGTGGGGTAAAAGATGAGATAAGAAGCAATTAAAACACATATATAAAAGTTCAGTGCCATTAAGGTTAAGTTTACGTCGGCTTGGGTTCATGTGTGCTTTTTTTTTAGCATGACTCTTCAGTGGGTCTTGATTTCTGTGGCTTTATGCTATTTCTCTGTCCTGTACAGACTGATTTTAAATGTGTCTTTTCCTGTCTTTCATAAAGTTTCTGTGGCTACTTTGTTTGATCGTTAGAAGGAGTAAGGACACTTTAAAATTGGAGCAGCCTGGGGTGGAATCCTTGTCAGCTGGGTTTTTATTTTTGTGTATAAAACTTGTCAGTAGAACTATTCTGAGACCCAGTGGGACTCTAGAGCAGTATCAACAAATGGAATGCCCTTTGCCATGAAAAAATATCTTGGACTCACGGCCATATATTTATTTGTTCTGAAAACAAATCCGCATATTATGCCCAGGATCTTTCATATGTTTAGTACAGAGGATACTATTATGGGTCTCTGATGTGATTCTTAAGTTTGTTTGCTCTGTTGCACCGCTTTCACATTTAAGAACAGTGTAATGGTACTCAAGGACAGAATGTGAGGTATTGCTGTAGGCTATATCTTGTACAGATCAAAAATAGGGAAATGAAGGGAAACATTCCAGGGGAGAGAAAATATTCAGTAACATGTCTGGCATCTGCATTTTCACCACTAGGATTGGAATTGGAAAGAGCTGCCCACAGGAGTATAATCAACTCCCAGATCATCCCATACCTTTTAAACAGCTAGTCAGCTGAGTGCCTAGGGGATGAATGGGGTGGCACCAGATTGAGTACAGCCTTTATGCTATTCCCATGCCATATCAGAAGTTCTGTTGCACTGCACTTCCTATTATATGCAGCATAACCTTTTGCAGGATTTTGACCTAAATTCTGATATAATAAAGGGCTTAGTCTGTCAGTCTGTGTGTCTGTCTGTCTGTAATGTCCAACTACACATGTGCCACCAAGAGGGCGGGCAGCAATTGGGTGCATGGGCTCAAGTTTGAGTTGCTGCCAGGGAAGTTTGTGGCAGCAGCAAACACACCTTGGCTGCTTGAGCAGCGGGGCTTCCCCACACCTCCCTGCCTTAGGGTGAAGGGCGGGGGGGGAGGGGTGTCACGGTGGTGGTGCTCCTCTGCCACCTGTGCCCGCTGCCCCCCAGAACAGCCAGCAGGGAGAGGGAGGGAAGGAAGGGAGAGCGGGGGAGGGGGAGGCAAAGCGGTCGACACAGTGGTGGCTGTTGTTGGGGCTGGGCAGCAGGGAGGGAGCAGAGTGGGGAAGGGGCCTTGACAACAGCCAGCAGGGAGGAAGAAGCAGCGGGGGGGGAGGAAGGGGAACGGAGGAAGCCCTGCTGGGAGGTGGGCAGGGGGAGGGAGCCCCCGCACTGGAGGCTGGAGGAGGAGGCAGTGGTGGCGGAGGGAGTCTTTACATGGTTGTCCCTGAAGGGTGGGCGGGGGGTGAGAGGGGGCCACATAAGCACTCCCTGAAATCCATCATTCTTGGCAGGCAATTAGCTAGTATTTAATAACAGGCACAACATGGATGCAAGCAGGTATGGTCTACCTGTTGAAGCTTATCGTTCCTATAAGTGGAACAGTTCTAACAGACAAAAGTGTGCATTAACAAAATTATCTTAAAAAAAAAAGTGCCAGACAAAATTGTGCTTTGAATGCATTATAAGAGCTTGCTGTTTTGCAGAGAGAATAGACAGTCAAGTGTTGATAGCATGTAGGAGGCAAGAGCTGTTTTTATTGAGTGGGAAGAACCACATGGAGTGCGATGTGGGAGTAGGGTAGACAGGAGTGAATACAGGGGCTCTTATCAAAATGATTACAATTCTGAATTATCCTTATACAAACCTATTCTCAAAGTGTATAGCATGGTATACTGTCACCCTCCAAGGTCTTACAACATTGTCATGATGAGCATGGGTTTAAGGTTGTAGCTGTGTTGGTCTAAGGATATAGGCAGACAAGGTTCCTTGGGTGAATTTGATATCTTTTATTAGGCCAACCCAAATGGTTGGAGAATAGTTATTAAGCAAGCTTTCGGGTGCAAAAACCCTTCGTCAGGCTAAGGAAGTTGCAGCAGTTGGTGTGTACTCTTCCTGGATGGAATGACAAGTAAACAAGCCAGGGGCTGGGCTGGGGAGTCAGTTGCCAGGCAGATTGTAATGTATCAAAAATCCAATGTCTGTGTTTAGTCCCTGATCTCTAGTATCCATCAGGTTGATGAAATGGAGCTCATAGGCTCGTCTCTGGGAAGTGTTGTGTAAGTTTCCCTTGAGGATCAGGACTGAGAGATTGGAGAGAGAGTGGCCCTCCTGTGAGAAATGTGCCCCCACCGGTAATTGGGTGTTTCTGTCTTTGATGGATTTCCGGCGTGCGTTCATTCTGGCGCGCAGTTGTTGTCTGGTCTCTCTTACATATCTTCCATCAGGGCATTTGGTGCATTGGATGAGGTATACTACATTCCTGGAGGTGCAGCTGTAAGATCCAGGGATGCTGATGGCTCTGTTGTGGGGTGTAGTAATAGTGGGGGTGGTGGAGATGTGGGGGCAGGTTTTGCATTTCTTGTCATGGCACAGTCTGGATCCTTTTGGTGTGTTCTGGGGTTGAGGAAGTTTGCTTCTTGTGATGAGGTTGGCGAGGTTCGGTGCTTGTCTGAAGGCTAGGATGGGTGGCTCTGGGAAGATCTTTTTAAGAATAGGATCTTTTTCTAATATGGGTTGCAATTTTTTGAGGATTTTCCGTACAGGTTCAAGGGATGGGTGATAGGTCATAACCAGCGGTGTGCGATTTGTGGGTGTTTTTCTTCTGTACTGCAGCAGTTCTTCACGTAGTATCCAGGTGGCTCTTTCAAACGTGCGATCTCTTTCTCTGGAGGAGTGTCCTTGCTGGGTGAAAGCCTTTTTAAGATTTGTGAGGTGGCGATCCCAGGTGTTCTCTTCAGTACAGATGCGGTGGTATCTGAGGGCTTGGCTAAATATCACAGCTTTTTTGGTGTGTTTCGGGTGATTGCTGGTTCTGTGCAGATATGTATGTTGGTCTGTGGGTTTCTTGTATACTGTGGTCTGTATTTTACCCTTCTGGATACTGATCCTTGTGTCTAAAAAGGGGATGTTGGTGCTGGAGTATTCTAAAGAAAGTCGGATGGAGGGATGGTGACTGTTAAATTTCTGGTGGAACTCAATCAGAGATTCCAGGTTCTCCAAATGATGAAGATGTCATCGATATATCATAAGTACAGCAAGGGTTTGATGGTGCAGTTCTTGAGGAAGTCTTCTTCCAGGTGGCTCATAAAAAGGTTGGCATACTGTGGGGCCATTTTAGTGCCCATAGCTGTTCCCATCATCTGGAGGAAGTGTTGATTATTAAAAGTGAAATTGTTGTGTGTGAGGATGAAGTGTATAAGCTCAGTGATATCTTTGGGTCTGTATTCTGGGTTGTAATCTTGTTCCTGTAGATATGTAAGGCAGGCATAGATGCCATCCTGGTGTGGGATGTTGGTGTATAGGCTGGTAACGTCCATGGTGGCTAGCGGTGTGTTGCTGGGAAGGCGGTCTATGTTTTTAAGTTTCCGTAGCAAGTCTGTGGTGTCTTGGACAAAACTTGCTCTGTGCATGACAAGTGGTTTTAGGATGGATTCAACAAAACCTGATATTTCCTCAGTTAGGGTCCCATGGTTGGATATGATAGGTCTGCCAGGGTTTCCTTGTTTGTGGATTTTAGGGAGCATGTAAAAAGTCCCTGGGTTAGGTAGCGGGGGGATCAAGGTCTGTAGTTTTTCTTGCAATCTTGGTGGAAATGATGTGATGGTATTGTTGAGTTTTCTGGTGAAAAGGGGAGTAGGATCTTCTTGTAGTTCTTTGTAGTAGGTGGTGTCAGAGGGCTGTCTCTTGGCTTCCTTTATGTAATCCTCACGGTTTAGGATGACTATGGCTCCTCCTTTATCTGCTGGTTTTATTACTATTTGGTGGTTAGATCTTAGAGATTCTATGGCCTTTTTCTCTGGTAGAGAGAGGTTGTTGTGGTGGCGTGTGTTGCTGATTATTTTATTGTTCATTCTTTCCCTGAAGTAGTCAATGTAGCGGTCAAGGTTAGGGTTTCGTCCACTGCGAGGTGTCCAATCTGAATGAACGCACACCGGAAATCCATCAAAGACAGAAACACCCAATTACCGGTGGGGGCACATTTCTCACAGGAGGGCCACTCTTTCTCCAATCTCTCAGTCCTGATCCTCAAGGGAATCTTACACAACACTTCCCAGAGACGAGCCTATGAGCTCCATTTCATCAACCTGATGGATACTAGAGATCAGGGACTAAACATAGACATTGGATTTTTGATACATTACAATCTGCCTGGCAACTGACTCCCCAGCCCAGCCCAGCCCCTGGCTTGTTTACTTTTCATTCCATCCAGGAAGAGCACACACCAACTGCTGAAGCTTCCTTAGCCTGACGAAGGGTTTTTGAACCCGAAAGCTTGCTTAATAACTATTCTCCAACCATTTGGGTTGGTCTAATAAAAGATATCAAATTCACCCAAGGAACCTTGTCTGTCATGATGAGCATGGCATTCAGAAGGATGTTGAATCCTCTATATACAATAGTAATACAAAGTGTGCAGTTAAATAACTGTTTCAACTAAGTAAGTTGTGACTACTATAAATAGGTGGGAAATGCATCCATTAATTCAAGGCATTTGTGGAAGGAAATGTAGTAATGTGGTTATTAAGGTAGTTAGAGGAAGTCCATAGTTCATGTCACTATTTCTGTTTTCATCCACCTGTAAAACCAAGGGTCTTATTGCCATGGGTCCAGTTGGAATCATGGATGAAGCTCAGTGGGGAACCATTACTATTTCTACAACCAACCTAGCTTACATTTTTTTTTATTGAGAGACCATTGCCTTGGACTTGATGTAAGCGCAGTGCAAGTGTATCTTGAGTGGAGCTCCTCCCTTCTTCCCACTCTTCTACCCAATGGAATTATGCAGCTTCCATTCTTAGCACTAAGTGGCCATGAGAAAATGGACTTCTACAAACAAATACAGAGGAACCTGTAAATGTGAGTGTGAAGCTCACCTAAACAAAATTCTAGAGACACTGGATAAATAAAGTTATGCACCAATGACTGACTCATTGGTCATCTATTCCCTAATCCTCTATTCTAGACTCCTTCCAGTATTCCAACCCCTGAATGTCTTCTAAAAATTGCCATGTGAAACAAAATGATGAGTTTTTCCACTTAGCACTCAGTTTCCCTGACAGTTGTGTTCAATGTGGTAGAGACAATCCAAGTTGTTAGCATGATTCTCTTCCTGTACAGCATTAAGCTACTGCATGTGGTTTGAGTATAAAAACCTTGGCTTTCTTAGAGATGGACATACCTTAGACATCAGTGAAGACACCTTGTTATTGTCATACAAGTGAAGACTATTCAGAGATGAAGGTATGTCTGACTCAACAAAGGATAAGATGATGATGAATACTTTAATCAAAAAGGCAGTGCTTAAACTCCAGAAAATGTACAATTCAGCCCTGGACAGTAACATGGTTTTTTATAGGAATATCAAACCCTTAAAATCCATTATTTCATGAACCCTGTAATATGCAAGATTCAAGTCTTGTCCAGACAGTTCTACAGAATAATATGCCAATTATATGGGCTAGGTTATATTTGTAACATGAGGTTAAAAACCTACATTCACAACACATTTTGAAACTCATATAAATTAGCGTTATTCATATTGTCTAGTTCTGAACCATTTTGATTTTAGCATAAAACTCAAGGATATCTTTTGAGCAGACTGTACCCTTGCATGTTTCTGTTTATTGACTGCATTTGTTGCTGTATGTGCTTGTGGCAGGTGTGTGTGTGTGTGTGTGTGTGTGTGTGTGTTTAGTCTGCTAAAATAACTTACTCCCAAAGGGCTAAGGGAGATTTAATAAATTTACATATGAATTTCCCAGTGTAAAAGTGGTGGTTTCACGCTCAGGTTTCAGGACAAGTGTTGAAAGGTATTTCCCATGACACCTGTGTAACTTAAATGAAACCAAGCCTCTGCACTAAACTCTTTTGCTTTATATATGTAAAATTACATTTACTTGATGGAGTTGAATAATATTTCAAATTCCAGGGTCTTTGTCACTAACTATGATTCAGACAATATGTAGCATGTGTGCATGTATGTGAGAGATAAATATATAGTTTGCTTCTGGACAAGTCTCATCCTGCCTGGATAGTAATAGAAAAAGGAAATAAAGGATTGGTGAATAGTTATAACAGAGAGGTGAAACATGCTGTGACTAAAAAAGTAAACAAAGTCTCTGATTCCCATCATATTTTCATGAAGCCCCCAAATGGTCTCCAGTATGAAAACCTCAGGCTAATTGAGAACATTTTATTGATCTGGACCCAATTTTCTTTCTTTTTTTTAAGTTTCAGTCCAGTCTCTCATTATAAAGTCTTGTAAGGGAGGAGAAATCCTTTCTCCATAACTGTCTGGGAGAGTCATTCTTATATAATAGCCCTTTTCTTGCAGTAAAACTTATCATTATAGCAATACCTTAGTAGTTTTGCGGGCAGAATCACAGCTAATCAAAGCTATGACAATAATGGAGCATTTCATGGTTTTGGAAATTAAATGTGTACCTATGGCACTGAAATGTTTCTTAAATCATATTTGGAGATGTATTTCTCAGCAAATGATTTGCACATTATCTCATTTCATCTGAATTTCATTTTCATTAAAATTATACCATCTTTTTTTCCCCTTTTTGCTCCTGCAGCAGTTTTGCAATAGACCCCCAACTGGTTTTAGTTTTTCTAAATTTGATCATATTTGTTCAAGAACTGTGTTTTCACTGTGTCAATTTAGCACCTAACTAATGGTCACATGGTAAATTATGTTGTAAATGACAAGCAAGCTAAATTTGATGATAGCGATATCAAAAATAGTAGGTGAGCTGACACCAGTAAATAAGGAAGAGACTAATATAATCATCAGTCCTACACCTGCAGTCAACTGCAGGTGTATGAATCACAGGAATTTTACTTGCTGAAGGAATAAGGGAATAGTAACTTTTAGACTAGAGGTGCCAAAGGAATTTCTCTGTTTCCTTTCCTTTGTATATTATTGGTGTTATCTCCTTCATAGATTATTTTTGTGCATCAGAGAGCCATTTCTGGTTAGATAATGTGAGATTCAGTCCTCTCCTTGTACATCAGTTCCTAGTTTGCTATTATGAATCCATGTGTAGCTCCCTGGATCATTAAAATAGGTTGACAAAAAAGAAACACCACCACACACCTACAATAAAACATATACCTGAAACACCAGTACAGGTTTCATCCTTACCAATAGGGCTTGTTGAAAAAAACATAGATGGAACAGTTTTCTATCAGAAAATTCAGTTTTGTTAAAACTGAAATGTTTTGTGTGAAAATGTCAGTTTCAGCAACCTTTTCAAAATAGAACGTGGAAACAAATAACTTTGCCTTTCTTGCTTTGATGCTGAACCAGCAACCTTGTGTTTTGTGTAATTTTGTTCTACATTTATCATAGTTTTATTCTCTTTATATTTTATTTATGTTACCATGTTTTATTATATTCATGCCATACTTTTATATACTGGCAGCAGAGCTGTACAGCTACCCAGAATGTCCACAGGTGGCAGATAGAGGAATGAACTTCAGGGAAGGTTAGCTGCAGTTGCAGACTAAGCAGCAGCAGTACAACCAGGGTATCTTGGGGACAGCAGATGGCAATGCTCTCTCTCTTGAAAAGCCATATATATCCTTTGACAGTGCTATGGCATGGCAAATACAGGTCACCATTATAATAAAACTGCCCAGCACCCAGCCATGGGTCTACAAGTCCTCAACACATGGAAGATGATGTTAGAACCTTGAGCTGCAAAGGTGGATGAAGGCTGCAGCAGAATGAGATCTCCAATTGTCTTGGCCTCCTTGCCATTGGATCAGGGTCCCGATCTGTCAAGAACTGTATGAAGCTGATGTGTAGTGTCTTCTCCATGATAAAAACAATCACACACAGGAGTCTTCCATGAAAACCAGCACTTTTTTCAAGCCCTTTGCTGACCAGATAATGATGGAGGGAGCAGGATTGTGAGGTCTGGAAGCTCCTAGTCATGAACTGGCATGAAAGGAGCAGTTACAAGAAGGTTGTCTAGTACTTGGACAAGTCAGGAGTGCGATTTGATAACAGTAACTGCAACTGAGCATCTTCCTTCAGGATCTGCTCTGTTCACCCTACATGGGGAGGGGGCTAGAAATGGTGCCCTAAACATAGCCTGTCTACTTTCTTCCTGACTGGATAACCACATCCAGTGGGATCACATACACTCTTACTGAAATCAGTGAAGACATAAAATCAATTTTGGGACTTGGAACATCAGGGCTCTTATGGACAATCCCATACCTAAACAGGGCATGTCCAGATGAATGTGGACATGTGCTTTATGGCACTGCAGATCTGTCTGCAACACCACACACGCTGCACGTACAGGTATTCCCTGTGCTGGTATTTTGCAGTGTGTGGGAGGGAGCGGTTTTTTGACTCTGGGGGATCCCAGGGTCAAAAAAAGGCACACCTTAAAAAAACCAACAACAACAACAAAAAACCCAACAAAAAAAAAGAGGGTGACGCATGTGGTGGCAGTGCCCACTGCCCAAAATGAGCCTGGCTGCTGGGCCTCAGCCTCCCCTTCCCCATTTGAGGGTTACATGCTGCACACCAGACCACTCATAGCACAGGCGCTCTGCAATTGTGGCTAAAGGACTCGCATGACAAAATTGACTTTGCTGCACTGAGTGAGAGCTGGCTAGCGGGAGATAGGCAGCTCAAAGAACGTGGAGGCAGCTATACCTTCTTCTTCAAAGGTAAACAGAAAGGAGAATACCACCTTCACGAAGTTGGTTTTGCCATCAAGAATGAAATCACCAAGTTCCCGGTTGGAATTAGTGAGTGTCTCATGGCTCTCCAACCTAAACTGGTGGGGAGCCAATATGCCACTGTCTTCGGTGCATATGTCCTGACTCTTGATGCCACCTATGAAACCAAGGAGGAATTCTACGCTGACCCTGACCAAGTACTTTCTGACCTCTGGAGGAAGACAGATTTATTCTTCTCAGTGATTTCAGTACTACAGTTGGAGGGGACTCAAATGTCTGGAATGAAACAATCATCAAGGAAGAAATAGTAATGGTCAACTATAGCAGCATTCTCCTCTTGATCAAATGCATGGAACATGGACTTGCTATCGCCAACCCCCTGTTCTAGCAGAAAAACAGGAACAAGACATCATGGCAACACCCATAATCTAAGCATTGGCACCTGATTGACTTCATTGTTTGTGCCTGGGATCACAAAGGTGTCCACATCACTTGAGCTATGCTAAAAGCTGATTATTGCTGGACTAATCACTGACTCATCCATTTGGTTAAGTCACTCAAACTGACTCTCAAATGAAAGCTGCAGCAGAAGCAATGCTGATGGAATATCAGTGTTGAAGGACTCAAGGGCCTGATCAAGCTATACATCTTCTACCAGTGCCTTAATGAAAAACTGGCAAATTCTGATCAACAACAATGGAAGAATGTCAGGAGCACTTGGGGTGCCTTCAAGCCCGCTGTCATCAGTGCCTGCAAAGAGACACTTGGATTCTCTACCAGGAAACATTAAGACTGGTTTGATGAGACTGATCAGGAGATCCATGAGTCGATTGACCGCAAGCACAGGCCTTTTGTGCGTGGCAGAATGACATCAACTCCAAGCAAGAGAAATTGAATGTCCAATGAGCCAAGGCAGAGGTTCAAAGAAGGACCTGCAATATGAAGGACAGATGGTGGGAAGGTAAGGTGAATTTGCGCAGTTTTTTTTTCAGTTTCATCTATGGTCTGAAAACTCAGGGACAAAGCCCCTTGAGACCTGAGGGTGGAGGAAACCTGATCAAGGAAAGGTCAAAATGTTCCTTCTGATCAACACCCATCAGAAGGAACATTTTGAAGACTTTCTCAGTTGAGACTCTGTTGTTGATGAGAGTGCTTTCAACTCCACCCCACAACACTCAGTCAGAAACTATCCCTTGAACACTAGACAAAGTGAGGAAAGCCATCAAAAAGATGAAGAACAACAAAGCATCTGGAGCTGATGGAATCCCTGCTGAAATCTTCAAGAGGAGGGAGAGGAGCTCACCTCACAGCTCCATGCCCTCATCTTAATGATTTGGAATGATGAGGAAATCCCAGATGACTTCAGGGACAGCATGATTGTGACAATCTTCAGGAAAGGAGACAAGTCCAACTGTGTAAATTAGAAAGGGATCCCCTTGCTGTCCACTACAGGAAAGATCATTGCGAGACTCCTCTTGAACCATCTCTTTCCACTTGCTGAAGAGCGACTCCTAGAATCTGTGTGGGATTAGGGCATCAAGAGGCAAAACTGCCATGATCTTCATAGCTTGCCAACTGCAGGAAAAATGCTGGGAACAACATAAAACCTCTCATGGTCTTATTTTACCTCATGAAAGCCTTCAATTCTGTCAGTACAGATGCCTACCAAAATTTGTCACCATTCTTTCCCTGTTCCATGACAGGATACTAGTGGTGGTTCTGAGTAATGGATCTGTCATGGATCTGTCTGAGGATAAGATGGGAGTTAAGTCATCAAGCTCCAGCATGCTGATGATGCTGTAGTCTGTGCTTACTCAGAAGTGGATTTTTAGCAATCATTGACATCTTTACCAAGGCACACAAGAAAATGGGACTGACACTTAATATTCAGAAGACTAAGGTCCTTCAACAAGCTCTTAATGTGCAGTCCAGTAATTTGAATTTACAGTGAGTCTGGAAAATAGAGGTAAGTATTTCCTGTACCTCAGAAGCTACCTCTCATAGAAAGCTGACATCAACGAAGAAATCCAACATCATCTAAAATGTGCAAGTACAGCCTTTGGATGCCTGCGGAAATAGGCGTTCAAAGATTGCAACAGATCTGAAACCAAGCTTATGGTTTATCAAGTGGTTGTGACCCCCTCCTTTCTGTACAGAGCTGAGATGTGGACAATGTACAGGAGATGCCTCTAGTTGTTGAAGAAGTAAGATTAACACTGCCTGCAGAGGATCCTTTGAATCCAGTGGGAAGACAGACACACCAACGTTTCGCATAGTCTTGCAAGCAAGCACCATGAGCATCGAGACCATGATCATCTGACATTGCCTTTGGTGAGCTGGCCCTGTCATCTGGATGTCCAACTCCAGACTCCCAAGGCAGGTTTTATTCTCCCAGCTCAGTCAAGATGTATGCTCAAGAGGAGTGCAGAGAAAGCACTTCAAGGATGTACTTGAGGCCAACTTGAAAAAATGCAACATCAACATCAAATCATAAGAGACTACTGCTCAAGACCACCCCAAGTGGAGAAAGAGTCTGCTGGAAGGATCTCAATACTTTGAAACCTTACGATGACAACAGGAGATGAAAAAGCAGGAGTGGGAGAAACAGCATGTCATGGACCTATTCCAGCAGAAAAACAGGCAGAAGACATCATGGCAACACCCATGATATAAGCATTGGTCCCTCTATGACTTCATTGTTTGTGCCTGGGATTGCAAAGATGCCCATATTACTCAAGTTATCCTAAGAGCTGATAATTGCTGGACCAATCAGTAACTCTAGAGCCACCCACTCTACATGGAAACACATGCATGTGTTGCAACAGAGTCTGTTGATCTTGCAAAGACCTTGTCAGTCATCTTCAGACCCACAGATAAGACGATCACAGAAGACAATCTTTCTTGATTGGGAGAGATTACCAAAAAGTTATATACTGTGTTTAATATCTTCTATGTTTATGTAAATAGAAGTATGTACACTATCTCTCTACCTGCTTATCTACTTATCTAGGTGCATGTGTGCGTGCGCGTAAAATAGAAAGCAAGCCTTCCTTGAGTAATTTTTCTGTTTGGATGCTACCTATCACCAAGATGCCATGCACAAAGTGACAGCTAATTCTGCTTTAGGGAAGAGGCTATTCATTTAGATACAAAATCTAGAAAACAAATTATTAGAGAGCACACAGTTATGATGTTATTTTCTTGCTGGACTAAGGTGTTCCTGCCTACAACACTTATTTAGTGGTGATGACACACAGCCATTCTAAGCTTACATGGACTTCTAGTAGCATGGAACAGCACATGAAAATAAGCCCAAACTGTAACACTAACAATCTAGTCTAATCCAAGTATTGATCCATTCTTTCTGCAAAATGAGTGTGTGTGTGTGTGTGTGTGTGTGTGTGTGTGTGTGTGTGTGTGTGTGTGTGTGTGTGTGTGTGTGTGTGTGTGTGTGTATGGTGAACAGAAAGAACCTTTTGGCTAAGTAGACAGTAAAAAAGCCTGAGGCTGAATTGCTTCAGTCTTTGAATGTTACTCTAAGCTGCGGAGATTGAACCAATAAGCAAATTCACATTCACTTTTGATTCAGAAAATGCAGCCACATGCCTGCAGCAGCTCAAGCCAGAAGCTGAGGGGCACTAGAGCTTGCCTGCCAGCCACTACCAAAGGGAAGAGAAGAGAGAAGCTCTCCAAGACTAGACAAAAATAGTTTTTTCCCTGAAGAACTATGACCTGAACAACTATAAACACAGCATGGGCTGTGTGTTCACTTATTCTTCCTGCTGCCCCTGGGGTTTCTGGGATTTACAGCCCAGAATCACAGCAGTAGAACTTTGTAGAGTTGCTCATCACTTCCTCTTCCTGCTTGCAAGTAGTCCACAATCACAGCCAGCAGTAAGTTGCAGCCAGCAGGGCAGCTTCATACTTGGAGAAAGGGGATTTTAACCCCTCCCTTGCCCCAGACCCCAGATGGGGTTTGTTGGTTGGGGGAGGGGGGGGGCAGTGAGCCAGCCCTCACTACTACAGCTAGGGAGCAGAGGGGCAGGGACAGCTCTGCTTTCTGGAGCAGACAGGAGAGCCCAGCCCAGGACTGAAAAGTATGCTGGGATGCTGGGGGACTCTGATTTAACTTGAACCAGGAAGGGATCTGGGACAAGTTTCATAAACTGGTTTGACCTAAATCAGTTAAACCTGGTTGAATGTAGTATCAGACTTATCTTAAACTAGTTTGGGCCATTTTGAAACTGGTTTATGTGCACAACCAGGGTTGTGTTCTGACCACTGGTTGCTGAACACTTTTGGGTTCATGCACTCTTTCTGATCAGAAATCTCTTCCTGGGCCCACAAAGCCTTTCTGTCCAAACTGGTTTACACATTCCTGTGAAATGTTTTGTTTTTTCCAAAACAACATTTTGTGTTGAAAAACCATTTCATTGGAAAATTACTAACCGGCTCTAGTTTCACACCCTGTGGTCCGTCATCTTTGATCTGTTTAATGAAATGAGGATTCCAATAGCACTTGCTGCTGGCCTTTTTTAATCTCTTAAGCTCCCTCCTGCTCTCTTCTAGATTCCTCTCTGACTCGACTCATCTGCAGCTATTTTTCTCTCCTTAGGGAGAACCCTGATCCTGTTTCAGTCTCTCACAAAGACTGCCTGCTGCTTTGCTGGCTTTTCTCTTTATTTCTCTCTGCTCTTTTCACTAGAAGTGCCTGTAATTGAAAAATAATGGGAGAAAATCATCCAAACCTATTTTCAAACTCAAATCAAATTTAGCTGGAATTTTAGTATAAGTTTTGCTTGTCATGTCGTATTATATCCAGATCTATCCACTGAGCTTATCCTCTGATAGTTACTTGCAGTACCAAATGCAAACAGGTTTAAGTCAATGTCTGCCATCAACGTCAATGGAGTTATTTATGCTCACTTATGCTGGGTCTGTGTTTCTCTCTTAATGTTTTATTCTGCCCATTGAACGAACTAAATCTTCCTGCTTGCTTTTCAAATTAGTAAAAAAGTAGGATTTTTTTTCTCCTTTCACAGCATCATTACCAAAAATAACCAGATTCCTGTATGCTATGCTTCGACCAGTGTTGTTGAACTGTCAAAGATAACTGCTGGATATGGTATTAAATACCGAAACGGGATAATGGCACATTAATGGTAAGTGAAATAGAAAGGGCATGTTTTGATTTTAGTGTGCTTCGATGCATAAAAGCATTTGGACAAATCTGTTTGCTTTGATATAGTAGATTTCAGGACACTACACACATCTTTTTCAGCTCATGCATTAGTTATAGGGTTGGGGGGGAGGCGGGGTTGGGGAGGGAACCCTTTTAACAGAACCTGGCAAGTGTTCAGAAACCACAACTATTCTGTGTATTGCCTGGCCATTTTTAAAATACATTTTGCGCTTTTGGTAGATGTTGTAATGCATTTAGCACAGTGTGAAGTCTTGGCATAGACCCTGGATTCTAAAATAAGATGAGCTCTGCCTTTTAGAAGAAATGTTTGCCTATGAAATTCTTTTGCTATTGAGGGGCTTGTGAGGGCAACAGTACCTGCCACAGCAAACAAAATTCACTTTTAATTTCAATAAATATTCACAGTGCTGGGTAAGAACTTTTTAGTGATTGCTGAATGGGCAAGATTTTATTCCCACATGTGCTGTGCTAATCTCTTTCCCCTGCTGCCTGTATCCTGCCAAACTCGCTGCTGGGTTTGCACATGTGTATGTGGCAGCTTATCTAGGTAGATGCAGGGATCTGTACTACATCGTGTAGCTGATCTACTGACTAAATATCAATAGTTCTAAGAAGCCTTATGCTGGGACTCCCTGGCAATATCTAGAAGTGACTGCAAGGAAGTAAAGTCTGTCACAACTCTTTACATGTACATTAATCTGATTTTCAGATGCGATGAGCACCTTGGCTCAAGTAGCCTTTGAGTGCTCGGCACTTGAGAACATCAGATCTTTGCACATGTAGGACTGACAGACTCTGCTTCCCTGCAGCCATTTCTGGCACCGCAAACTGGCATGCACTATACAGATTCTATACTTTGTGGCTCTAGTATTAATTAGAAAACTGAGGGGCTTGGAGTATCTGTATCAAGTCTTTTTCTGGGCCTGTACTTGACAAATGTACATATGCCACAGAAATGGAAGATTGCTGAAGCTGAGAGCTGAATATGGTGTTAGAGGGGATGCAGCAAAGCACCAATGAGGATTTGGGTTGAAGGCAGGCAGAACTTCTGTAATAAAATCCCAGATCTCATGATATACAGACCCTGCCACTATAAGGACAAACTCTGAACTTGGGGCAAGTTCAGTGAAGACCTGGAGTCCTTTCAAGCAAGCCTGGCACCCTTTCCAACATGTTTGAATTAAAGAAGGTGCATGATGCAGTTCTGTGTTGTCTTCTGCATTGTGGAATAAGTCTGCAGAAATTTCCCATCCTCTTGAGAGAAAAAAGTCAGATAAACTTTAGCAGACTCTTGCAGCCCTTTTGGTGATTCATAAGCAGTCATTCAGCATTGTAACTCAAGAAAGGCAAACTGGACTCTTATAAACTTTAATGGCACTGCTTCTGGTATCTGCATATAAACCCATTGTGGTAAACAAAAGTTATGTTGGGGTAAGCTAAGGACCAGGCCTGTTTTATTTAGATATAAGGCATAACTCACCCTTTCTCTGATGTATGTTCCTTCAGAGAAAGAGACACAGTAGTTCTGGTTCTCTGTACAACAGAAAGGACTGGTTGGGCTAGTTACTCCATTGGCCCATAGGGGGACAATAACATTCTATTTAGGGAAATCCTTGTTGAAATGAGGGAGAAGAACAGAGCTGCTGTGGTGCCTTCAGGGTCAAATTGACTTAAAGCTTCTTCTCACTGCAGGGTCAGGTTGCAGCTGGTATCTCCTTGGGTGCAAGAAACTTTTCCCACTATGTATGGAACAACCACACATACACAGTTGGAGAGCTGCTGAGAGCTCTGCAAAAGGTGCCAGGGGGATCCCACAGTCTGCAGCAGCAAGTGTAGATGGCATGGGAGGACATGTGGCACAAGAGCTGTGTCTCTCAGGAGTTCTGGGCAGCCCAATGCTCTTCTGGAGCTCCCACAAGGATGGTGTGGCTCCTCCAAACCATTTATGCATACCTGTTCCTTTTATGGCATTATTTGGCCCCTCTCTTTGTTTACCCTACCAATGACTACAGTGATTCTTGTTGGCTTGTTTTCCAGCTACATGACTTCTTAAAGGTTATTGACTGAGCTTTCCTGCAACATGATATTGGTTCCACAGCTGGACATCTCTCATCGGGGTTTTCAACTCCATTCAGAGCATGAGGATTTGCTAATATGAGAGAGACAAATGGGACAGAAGTTTGTACTAAGTGTTGTGGACCAGGTTTCACTGAGCCCTAGGAGGAGGTAGCATAGGGGTGGGCAATTATTTTGGCTGGAGGGCCACTTAATGAGTTTTGGGGACCTGTTGAAAGTCACATCTATTTTTGCCTCTCTCACTGTACCTTGCTTCACCTCCTCTCTCTCTCTCTTTCTTGTCTCATCTCGTCTGTCTGTCTGTCTGTGCCTGTTTCTTTCTCTGTCCCCCTCCCTCTCTCCTTCCCTCCAGAACCCGGCCAGAGCAGTAGTTCACCAGGAGCCCTGAATTTGAGCTGTGGACCCAGACAGGGATTTCTGCTATGGTGGGTGAGTGGTGCCATCAGCTGTGGGTGCAGCCAGCAGGTTCTGGAGCCCCGGCACAGAGCCTGCCATTGGTGTCACAACCAACACTACTGCCTGCCCAGTGTGGCAGAAGCTGCTGCCTGTGTGCATAGCTGATGCTGCCAGCAGGTTCCAGCTCAGGGCTCTGGGCAGGATCTTCCATAGCTCTGGGAGAGTAGCGGTGTCAGCTGTGGACGCTGCCAGCATGTTCTGCTTCAGGGCTCCTGAACCTGCTGGCAGCATCCACAGTGTTGCCACAGTGTCACGTGTATTAAGCCCCCACACATTTAAAAATGGTCACAGTTGAGGTGTATGGGTGACTGTGACAGTGTCAGGGATCAAACTAAAGCCCAGTTGCCTTGAGTTAATCTGTTTATGCTCTTCAGAAGGTGGCACTGGGCCCAGATACCTAACAGATAATGGCTGCCAGCAGGGAAGAAAGGAGGGAAAACTTCTATTGAGTCAGTTACAGCTCTTGCATGTCTCAGCCACTCTAGGGACAGGATAGAAATGTACCATCCAGGAAAATAAGGGATACTTCTCCCCCCCCCCTGTAGTTCCAACACTTGTTCTCTGCAAACATCTGGGGCCAAGAACCAACCACTTTCTGTCTGAAACAACCTTTGTGGGGCTTTTGGCATTGCTGACAGCACAAGCTGCACTCTTGTGTGCACCACATTCTTATTGGTCCCTGTACAGGTGTGGTGCAGGGAGGAGGGCACCATCTGGCTTCATTCTGCATCCATGGGGAAGGGAGGCACAATACAGCTCCAGAGAGCTAAACCCCAACCCCCAAGAATTCTCCCTTAAGAGCAGCTATATTGGTTAATTCTTACTGCCTAACAGATAAGCATATCTGAGGATGGCAGAGGAAGGATTATACATTACATTTGTAATTAGAAGTATGTTGCATTTGGTGTCTTTCATTTGAGTTATTCTGTTTCAGTGTTTAGGCTTTGTCTTAGGTGTGTGAAAATTTTTTCT
This sequence comes from Alligator mississippiensis, assembly GCF_030867095.1. Classification (NCBI taxonomy): domain Eukaryota; kingdom Metazoa; phylum Chordata; order Crocodylia; family Alligatoridae; genus Alligator; species Alligator mississippiensis. The sequence goes on along the minus strand of NC_081830.1, from coordinate 53,172,225 downwards.
GCTATGTCAGGAGCGTTGCTTAGTTATTCATGTGTTTAGACCCAAGGTAAGATGCTTGTCCTTTCACGCAGATCAAAGACATATGTTTAGGGGTTTGGAATGGGTAAGCAGGAAGGGAAGATACCTTTAAAATGAAGACATAGTATAACTTATAAGTAATTATATATAGCTATATACATATGTGTGTGCATCCTTCTAGTATTCAGTGGTTTTCAGTGACACAGTAATGTTCATTAAAGCTGAAATCTTCCAATAATTACAATGGTTGTCAACCAGAGTAGCTCTCCAATGGGCTTTTCTTTTTTGTCAGTGATAAATACATTTCCTCTTTTTGGAAAGGAGAGTTTTTGCCAACACAGTGAAAATACAAAAGTTTAGTTCTCAAAGAAAGAGAGATTTTGACTTGGCTGATGGAACCAAGTCTAGAAAATTATGGTCTCGCAGCATGAACTACCAGAACAGCTCCTAACACATAGGCTGCCTATACATGTGCTTGGAAGTGGGGGGAGAGGGAGGGGTTAATTAGGGCAGCCCCCGGGCACCCGCTCTAATTAAAACACTGCAGCATCACATGTATTAAGCCCCTGCACAGTTAAAGTGCCCTGAGGCCATTTTTAAATGTGTGTGGGCTTAATACACGTGACACTGTGGCAACACTGCAGTGTTTTAATTAGAACATATCGCAGCTCAATTAATTGAGTCTGCTCCAACATGTTCTAATTAGAACACCAAGGAGCATGGTATTGGCAACCATAGTTACTATAGATTGTTGTGTTTTACCACTGGCTAATAGACATATAAAAGCTCAAAACTCTTAAGATTGTTTTTTACAGTAATATTATAAAATAGAAACGATGGGGGAGCATGGTGTATTGTATATACTGAACGAATTTGTGGGTGAGCATAGAGATAATTAACTATCTAAATATGGAGTTAGGGCCAGACATTTCTGGATGTTGGGCTCTTTTAAAGTTCAGACAAAACAATATTATTAAAATTACAAAGGACTCACAGCAGCAAGGATTGTGACACAAGACTTAATGGTCTGAGATTCTGACATCTGCTGTGAGGCACAAGCAAGATGAGGCAAGGATTTCTTTCTTTCTTTTTTTAAAGGTGCTTGGTTCCACAATCTTTATCCATGCCTCTCAATAAAGGCCTGAGTTCAGTCTTTCTATGGCCTTCCATAGGTGTTGGAACAAGCTCTAAGTAACTGGACTTTCATAAGTGTTGTGCATCCTTTCAGTTTCCACAGATTCCATTTTCCAGCTCCATCCACAAGCCCTTTTAATCCTGTTCATGGAGAATAAGCTTCTATTCTGTTGCTTATCAAGAAAGAAAAAGGACTCCCAAGTTGCCACCTTGATTTAGCAATAGGGAATGTTTACAGACCACTTAAAGAATATTTAAAATAGTGGCTCCTCCACCCCCCTCCCCATTGCCACCACCATAAAGACACATTACTATTTACTATGTTGGCAAGAGATACCTGAGTCATCATCAAATAATAGGCACAATATGGCCATTGACCATCTCTCAATCTGACCTTTTTCCTTAAAGGTCTGAATGTTTGTGTGACTCTTTCCTTGGCTATTTCCACAGATATTTTCAATGTCTTCACCTCCAAAATCCCACTGGGACAAGAAATAGAGATGCCAGAATATCATAAGGAATATCACAGAGTAGTCCTGCTCCAATTGGACATGGGAGCTACTGGAAAGCACAGGAATAATCAGCCCAGCTTTGGTGAGTAGAGTGGACTTGGGGCTCTTATATTTATTTAGTCCACTATGAACAGGAACTAGTATGATTTAACTAAACTGCTTAGGACATGCATAATTTCCCAGTGGGAGTTTTACCTGAGCAAAGACTGTATGATTTGGTCCATTAAGGGATTAAATACATACATTTATATTGCATTTCAGAAATAAATATGAAAAATCAATACCTGAGAGAAGGATTTATTATGAACAGCTTGACCAAATTATAATGGAATAGAATATTGTTGGATAACAGTGACCTGATGGTACTGAAAATCCCATTGCAAGGTTCCAGTGTTTGCATTCAAAGCATGGGACTACAATAGCAAAAAGACTGACACATTTTTGTAATGCATAAAAGCCTGCAATAGCCTTGTAAAAATGGGTGCTTACTTCCTTATTGTTAGTCAAGGGAAGAAAGTGATGTCAGAAAAGTACATAGTAAAAAGTTTTATGATGTCCTATTGGGAATATAAATATGTATAAAAAATTATTCTGGGAGGGGCAAGGGAATCGGGAAGAGCCGGAAACACAGTATTGTGAGTTGGGCAGGACTATTCATTAAATAGTGGTTAGTTGTAAACTTTTTTCATTCATGTAATGCTTAGCACTTTTCATCTCTGCAATATATATGAATATTAGCCATTCAATCCTTAAAGCACTCCGAGAACATAGAAACTAGGTGCTTATTATCCCTATTTCACAGCCGAGGAAGAGGAGAGACAGAGGTTAAGCAATTTGCCAAGGGCCACAAAGATTTTTAAAGAGCCAGGGTTATAAAATGCCATAAAGCTGGTATGTCTGTGAGAATAACAGAAAAAAAAATAACTCCATTCTGCCTTTATCTACTTTACTTATCTAAACCAGCTAATCTATCTAAGGTACTAATATGGTCCCCATTAAAATATCTGAGTGCTGGACAAGATTTAATGTATTTATCCTCACAAAATCATTGAGAGGTAATGAAGTACTCTTTTTTGCCTGGGGGACTAAGACACAGAGAGACTGAGATTCTGGTTTGGTCTGTCCTAGGGGCCAACTGCTGGACATTCTTTTCCTTCTGTCCAACTCCATGAAAATACATTGCTTAAACCTGGTATAAATCAGAGCAAAATCAAGCCCATTGTATTTGCAACTCCCAATCTTATGTTATACCATGATATTTTCCTGAAAATCGTGAATGACATTTGATTGCTTTGGCACACAGATTTATTATGCTGTGAAATAAATGTTATAGATACACTGATAGAGATTATAGAATGGTAATGTATCCTTGTTGCATTAAAGCATTTTAAATGCATTTTTTTCATTAAGGATTCCTACATTATTTGGAAGCACACAAGACAAATTTGGTTTAAAAAGGTCACCTCTGCAGTGCTATTTACAAATGAAGCATGGGCTTTGGAAATCTTAATTGGAATAGAATTCTAGGAAATTCTAAGGTCATATTCTTCTTGGAGAAGGTGGTAATAAACAGTAGCTCAGCTGCTAAACTCTATTAATATTTACCAGATAAGACTGTTATCTACCTGACTAAGATTAAAGAACCCTAGGACTTGGATATAAGCACACTACTGTCTGACTTGACATATGATAAAATATATGTTTACAACCAAAACATTTCTTTAGACGTAAAATCCAAAATATGCAAAACCAACAAAACTGTATTTGGATTCTAAACAGAATGCTGTGAACTGGTATTTTTTAATAACAGTGAGTGCTGATGCTATTATAAACCCTTAGGATCTTTAGTACATGTGTTATGGGATTATAAAAAGATTTAGTCAATACTGGAAAGACACTATCACCAGAATATTCATCCTTTATAGCTACAGACCTACTGAACTTGTGGTGGCTGCTGGCTAATTTCATGGGGAAAACATGGGCCTGGCAGCCATTTCACTATCTGGTGTAGGGTGGGAAAGATGACCAGTAGGGCATGAGTGCTAGACTTCAGAAAAACTAACTTCAGTGTGCTCAGGAGATTAGTTAGTGAGGCACTGAAGAACAGGAGAATTGGTGACATGGGAGTCCAGGAAGGGTGGTGGTTCCTAAAGGGAGCAATCTTACAGGCACAGAAGGAGACAATCCCATTGTGAAGGAAAGTGGGCAAAGGGGCCAAGAAACCCTCTTGGCTGAGCAGGGAAATCCAGGAAAACCTAAAAGCAAAAAAGAGGCATATAGACTGTGGAAGCAGGGGGTAGATACCAAGGCAGAGTATACCTACTTGGCCCACACTTACAGGGAGGCAATCAGAAAGGCCAAAGCAGAAATGGAACTTAGGCTGACAACAACAATTAAAGACAACAAAAAGTCCCTTTTCAGATGCATAGGGAGTAAAAAGAAGGTGCAGGATAGCATAGAACCCCTACAGGACAAACTAGGGCAATTAGTGATAGATAGGGGGGACAAGGCTGAGCTCTTCAATGAGTTTTTCCCCTCTGTATTACTGAACATGGATCAGGACAAATCTCCCAATTGGATTATAGATAGGTACAAATGGGAAACCAGTCCACCAACTGTTTGCACCGACTTAGTGAAGGGACACTTGGAGGGGCTGGATATGTTTAAGTCAGCAGGCCCGGATGATCTTCATCCAAGGGTACTGAAGGAATTGGCCAGTGTCATAGCAGAACCACTGGCATGGCTGTTTGACCACTCATGGTGCTTAGGTCAGGTCCCAGAGGACTGGCAAAGTGCTAATGTGGTCCCTATTTTCAAGAAGGGGAGGAAGGAGGCACCAGCTAACTATAGACCAGTTAGTCTCACCTTTGTCCTTGGGAAAACTTTTGAAAAAATTAAAGATCACATTTGTGGGAATCCAGCAGGGAAAACCGTGCTAAAGGGCAACCAGCATGGATTCATAGCAGGTATATCCTGCCTGACTAACCTTGTTTCCTTTTACATCCAGGTCACAAAAACCTGAGACACAGGAATTGAGGTAGATGTCATCTACTTGGATTTTAAGAAGGCCTTCAATATGGTATCTCATTGTATTCTCACAGATAAACTGAGTGGCTGTGATATAGATGATTACACAGTCAGGTGAGTGGCAAATTGGCTTAGGGGTTGCACCCAGAGAGTGGTGGTGGGTGGGTCGATATCAACCTGGAAAGATGTGGGTAGTGGAGTCCCACAAGGCTTGGTCCTTGGACCAGTGCTGTTCAATGTCTTCATCACTGACTTGGATGAGGGCATGGAAAGCATTCTGTCCAAATTCGCAGATGATACCAAAATATGGGGTAAAGTGAACACACTAGAGGGTAGGGAATGAATCCAGGCAGATCTGGACAGGTTGGAAAAGTAGGCAGAACAGAACAGGATGCAGTTGAATAAGGACAAATACTAGGTGCTGCACCTAGGGATAAGGAATTGCCAGCATGCTTACAGGCTGGCGGATGACCTTCTCAGCAGCACAGCAGCAGAAAGGGATCTTGGGATCATTGTTGACACCAAGATGAACATGAGTTGTCAATGTGACAAAGTGATCAACAAGGCTAACCGCACTTTATCATGCATTAGCAAATGCATGACAAACAGGTCCAGGGAGGTGATACTTCCCCTTTTGTGGCATTGGTCAGACTGCAGTTGGAGTACTGTGTCTAGTTTTGGGTGCCACACTTCAAGAGGAATGTGGATAACCTCAAGAGAGTTCCGAGGAAAGCCACTCGTATGGTTAGGGGCCTACAGGCAAGGCCCTACGAGGAGAGATTAAGGGCCCTGGATCTCTTCAGCCTCCATAAGAGAAGGCTGAGAGGTGATCTTGTGGCCACCTACAAATTCATCAGGGAGGGGGCAGCAAGGAATAGGAGATGCTCTGTTTACCAGGGCATCCCTTGGAATAACTAGGAACAACGGCCACAAACTGATGGAGAGCAGATTTAGGTTAGACATCAGGAAGAACTTCTTTATGGTAACGGTTGCCAGAATCTGGAATGGGCTTCCAAGGGAGGTGGTGCTCTCCCCCACCTTGGAGGTCTTTAAGAGGAGGCTAGACATGTGCCTGGCTGGGGTTGTCTGACCCCAGCACTCTTTTCTGCCCAGAGCAAGGGGTCAGACTCCTACCAAGGGCAGGGGGTCAGACTTGATGATCTGCTAAGATCCCTTCTGACCCAGACATCTATCAATCTGAGTGTGATGGGCCCCTCCACACCTCTGACTGGCTGAGTGTCCCTGCCCCTCACCGCTGATTGGCTGTGAGGATGGTCCATCATATAGCCTTGCCACTGATTGGCTGTGAGGGCTGTCCGTCATACAGCCCTTCTCCTTGCCACCAATTGGTGGAGAGGAGCAGGGCTGTATGATGGACAGCCCTCACAGCCAATTAACAGCAAGGGGTGGGGGGTAGCAGTCACCTTGGATACTCGTTGTGTGAACAGACACCTCTGTCCCCCTCCCCCCCGGTGGGCTGTGCAGCTGGGCTGCAGTGCAGTGAGGACTGCTGGCTGCCTCAGAACTCTGTCCTAGGTCCTGGTGCAGCTTAGTTCCCCGGCTCACCCTGGGAGCTGAGAGCTGATAAGCGCCAGGACTGGGGAGCTCTCTGCCCCCTGTCCTGACTCCTAGTGTGGAGCTGGCTGCTCCAGGGAGTGGGCGGAGGCTGGGAATCCAGCCCTCATCTGTTGCCTGGAACAGCTCCATGTGGCACAGATTTGGCTGCTCCAGGGAGTGGGCAGGGGCTGGGAATCCAGCTTTTACCTGTCCCTGGATCAGCCAGCTGCACGCAGAGTTGGCTGCTCTGTGGAGCAAGTGAGGCCTGGGAATCCAGCCCTTGCCTGTCCTCTGGAGCAGCTCCCCATTCTCTCCTTTGAGCAGCCAGCTCTGTGCCATGTGGAGGTGCTCTGGGAAACAGGCAAGGGCTGGGTTCCCAGCCCCTTCTTGCTCCCCTGAGCGGCCAGCTAGCTCCTCGCAGAATTGGGTGGTCCATGGGACAGGCGAGGGCTGGATTCTCAGCCTCTCCCACTGCTCCCTGCAGGAGCTGGCTCTACACCAAGTGCAGTAACTGCTGGTGAGCCCTGTGCCTTTCTGCCTGGCAGGAGGCTCACCCACAGCTGTTTGACACCTGAAACGGCTCCCAGCAACTCCCTAATGGGCAGGGGGCTTGCTGGCAGCTGTGTGTCTGGTTGAGCACGGAGCCAGGAGAGCTCTACCCCCTTCAAGGGCAGCTCTCTCCTGGCCCTGTGCACATCAGGTCCCTTTCCAATCTATATGGGGCCAGGAGACATATAGATGTGCCCATGAGGCAGTAAAAGCTACTGCTTCTTCCAACATAGCAGAACAGTGAGATGTCCTTTGTCTTTGATGCCTTACCTGTGCTGGCTATTGAGATGGCAGTCATTCACTGAGTTTACCTCATCCCCACTAAACTTACTATCCTACCACCAGTTTATGATCACTTAAACCTGTTTATGTGCAACTCCTGTCCCTAGCCCAGTAGAGAAAGGTGGGGAAGCTTGCACTTCACCCTTCAGGCTGTGGCTGTTCTGTCAGTTAACAGAGGACTTCATTTTCCAAGGGACCTTCCATTACCACTGTTCATATTAGACCTTTTTTTTAAAAAAACAGGTCTTTCTAAATCAAAGAGTTGCGTTTGTCCCCTGTTTGCCTTATTATCATTTTGTTTCTGATCCATTGTGCTGTGTCATTTCTACTTCTATAAATAATCTGTATAAGCAATCCCATATATTTGTCCCATTTCTTAGGTATCTGAATGAAGTAATGAAACAAGAAAAAACAAAAAAATAACAGAAACTGATGGGGAAATAATCTTTTCTATAGGACTGCTTGACTGTTTGTATTGCTTCTTTTCTGTTATCACTGTGTATCAATAAATTTGTATTATCGAATGGAAAGGTAGTGGTCAGTCTGAGGGTGGGTCTCCCCAGAACAAGGTATCTGGATCCTAAATCCAGAGCCAACACTTGGCTCTGAATAATGGCTAACAAAAAAGAAGCAATGCAAACAATCAAGCAGACTTTCTTCCTAGGTTTTTTGTGTTTAACTCACAAATAATAAAAATGATAGTTTATAGTTTGATTTCTAAGGAATCCATTACTGAAGTGTGGGAGGCACATTACTTCACACACTTTTTTACGTAGATATCTAGTGGTGTCTGAAATGTAAGGCAGGAAAATAGGTCAATGGATGTTATGATAAAACCTGTTTTGGGAAACAATATTTTAAAATATGGTTTAAAGATTTGGTGGTCTGACCTGAGGTATGTGAATGGGCTGAGTTACATATTCCAAACTTTAGTTGCTCAAACAAATTATTTTGCGCTGAAATGTATCATATTTGCACTATTTATTTTGGAAAGTTTGACCCATGCTAGGTTATATGAGTGTGAAAAAAAATTGCCCTCATATGTTCCAACTGAAATTTTATGCTCTTACAACTCATAAGCAGCACTAGCTAAAAACTTAGGATTTAGGGTTTTTTTATAGTCTTTAGTAAGAAAGAAGAAACTATTATAATTTGAAAAAATCTGGTCCAATATTTTTTAAGAGTGCGAGACTGGATACTTGGTATACCTAAAAATTTAAGTCCACATAATACTGCAAAAATAGTGTAAAGGGGCCTTAGAGTAAATGGGAAATAGATCCCGGAAGACTTTAATTTGGTATTTTTGTACATGCATATTGGATGTTTCTGTTCATTTTTTTCCCTTGACAAGATTAATTTATGGGCATTTCAGCTATGGACTCTTGAGTTAGTCTCCTTAGTAAATGTGTTACATTTTAGTGCAAGACATTATTTAGCAGCAGTTTTCTTTTCTTTCTTTCTTTGAAAAATATAAGGAAAACTACCATATTTACTTGACTACCAGATGAAGTCGTGTCTCCCCCCCACCAGCATGGAGGAAAAAAGCTCGTCATCTTACAATCGCATATAAGGAAACCTCATTAAATACATTGTCTGTTATTAAACTGCTGCCAAAAGCAGCTTGTGCTTAGTAATGGAAACCAATTATGAAGATTAAATTCAGCTAACGCTGACCATGACTATAAAACACATAGCCCATATTGGGCAAACATCCTGATGGGAACTGTGTGTGTGTGTGCGTGTGTGTGTGTGTGTCTTAAGAAAAATGGGCAGGTGTTCCCTCCACAGGGAACTGGCACTAGGCCTGGAAGTATTACAATACTAGGCCAGCACTGGGAGTGCCAGAGCCAGCCCTGACACCATCCCCTTGTTGCCAAAAATATTAAAGTTCAAGAAGACAAAGTTTGAGGCATAAGGAAATACAGAAAACATGAGCAAGGAGCTGCATAGTAGAGGGTTGGGGTAGGGGTGTGACTTCAACTAAGTTGCATATAAAACATGCATCCAACTAAGCCTGGGGGGTGGAGGGGTGGAAAGAGGGAAAGAATATACAGGAAACCCTGCACAACAATACTGCATTTGAGTAGGGAGTTGATTTGTAGGCACATACATAGTTACAAATAGTGACATGCAGGATATAATTGTGGGTAGGGAAGGTCCTTAGGGTACTTTTAGGTGTAGCAGGGGGTGGCAGTTAGGTGGTCCACTTCCAGTTGGCAGTCTGCTGGGGTCCACATAACTGCTGCTGTCCTGTGGTGTGCTGCACGTAGATATTAGGCCTGTGCGGAGTAGCTAGCCATTCGCTTTGGATTCGGACGATTTGGGGGACAGTCCCATCAATGGCTGCCCTGCCCGGCCCCAGCTCCCCACTCTTTTTTTAAAAGCCCCAGGGTCACCAGCTGCTGCTAGGCAGGGGGGCAATCCCTGCTGCCCCCCACTGCCCTGCACTGTGTGTGGGGCTCTGTCACAAGCCCCCAGAGGTCCCAACAGTCGCTGTAGCACCTGGTGAGTGGGGGGCCTTTATTTATTTATTTATTTATTTATTTTTAAAGAACCGACACTGGGGTCGGGTGGGGCAGCCATGGGGCGGGGCTGGGAGAGTGGGCAGCCAACAGGGGCTCATGGCAAAGCCCCCAACACAGCATGGGGAAGCAGGGATTGCCCACCCCCTTCCTGGCAGGAACTGGTGAGTGGGAGCTTTTTTTTTAAGAGCCAGGAGCTGGGGCCAGGTGGGGCACTCAGGGGGGCTGGGGAAGTAGACAGGGGATGGAGCCTGGTGGGAGTCCCCCATGGTCCCCTTTCCCCTCCTCCAGCCCCCCCCCCCCCACTTACTAGCATGGAGTCTGTGTCCAGTTCTCTGTGGCAGCGAGTGGAGGCTGCCTGAATCTCTGAAGCTCTCCAAATCCTTTCTGAATCTATTTGGAGAGCTTCAAATGGATTTGGACCTTTTTATTAGTCTGATTCGATTCAGATTTGGAGATTCAACTGCCTAATTGGGCCATATCTCCTCTGAATTGAATCAGCACCTGAATCTTCGCACAGCCTTAGTAGATAGTGCTGGACTAGCATATGGTGTCAGACACCATGAGGTGCCACATCAGGCTTGCCTAGCCATGGGATACATGGCAGTACACGGGATACACAACGCTCTCATTGCTGGGGTCCCATGCTCTAAGTGCCCTGATGATTAGTGCTTCAACAGTTACGTCATACTCCCAGCTCCTTGGGGTGTTTGTCAGTGGCTAATCCTTCTCTTGCTTCATTTCATGAGCCTCAACAAAGGCTTGCTGCTAGTTCTCAAAGGGGATAGTCACACCTACCATCACAAAGGCAACCTACCATAAGGACAAGCTTGTTCAGCCCATCTGAATAAGATCTGTGGTAGTACTCATTGTGCACAGTCCTCCTCAATTTTGATTCCTTTTAAGTCATGGTGAGCCATTACATTGAATACATTTTGACGACTTCTTCACTCCCACAGCTGAGCTGTGTCTTTCTTTCCCATTTCCACTGATTCCTGTTTCTTCTGCAGCCTTACATGTCTGGCAAACTTCACCAAATGGAACCCTAAATAGTTCACCCAGAATCCTTCTCTTGATCCTTCTCTTAGCCTGTTGCATTTGATTAGTGTGGTCCTGCCCTTCATGAGATGGAGCCAGACCAGGTTGCCCTGCACCTTATCTGCATATAACATTTTAGAGAATCCCAGGACTCATGACAAAAACATCTGGTTCCAATCCTGAGTTGGGGGTATCTGGAGCACAAATATGTACTAAGCACTGAGCTGTGGGGTCACAGTAGTTTGAGACATTGTTTGCCTCTGCAGGAGCCCAGTCCAATTAACTATACCCTTAAATCATGAGCATTTTGGCTTTGAACTAATATGCATGGTTTGGACTATATGTAAGCAGATACAAAAATGCTTCTTAAAGTGTGTTTATAGAGTACCTGTGCTAAAACATAGCAGTTTCAAAAAAGATAAAATGCACCAAGCCTGGATGAACTAAGTCTATGGGTACTATATGAAAATGTCTACAGGTCAGTGTTTTATTATTTATAGGTCAGTGTTTTCAAATTCACTTCTCACTTCACGTGGTCAGAGAGAGCAAGGTCTGATAGTAAGGAGGTGGGGGAGGGGCTGCAGGGGAAGAAGTTTGGGGGGGTCAGAGGGCAAGAGGGCTGCCTAACCCCCCAGATTTATTTTCCCTGCTCTAACAGTGGAAGGGGGACAAATTCAACGCAAAATTCCAATAATTAGATTCTGTACCTGGAAAATTATAACAAATTTATAAGTTTTCCATATATAGAATCTAATTATTGGGGACTCATATTCAAGCAAACATGGTAAATGCTAAAACCCAATATGAATGTGTTGCATAAATCTGGATTTGTGTGGATTGTCTCTTGCATGGATTGGCATACCACAGCATGCTGGGCTTTAATATTCTTGTGGTACTGGTTAACTAAAATTTAGGGATACCGCTGAATATGGTTTGAACTGTCCTAGCCAGTAGTTCTTATTTGGGTATATGGATCAAATATTATTTCTTAAAAGCCATTTATTATTGGTATTAGAAAGATAAAATACCCATTATTTATATAGGTAAGAATCACAGCGGCCACAATTATTTTGATTGTTGTTAATGTTTTCAAAGACAGGTAGAAATCTGACACCTCTATGGGTACACTCAGCTGTTGGTAAGGAATACTGTAGTTAAAAGAGTGCCACTTAGATTTCACTGACCAGTCTTTGTATTGAAAGAACTATGAGAATTCACTGATGCAGATTTTGAGTTTGCTTTTTTATGCCTTTGGATTTAATGATGATTCCAATATAATATTTGAAACAGCAGCTGCCTAAACTTATACCTATCAAAGGAACCTACTGTTTATTATTATCTACATGCAACTTATATGTAAAATACCCATGAGTTGGAAGTGTACCTCATTTTTGTTTATTTTCAAAGAATTGCACTAACATAAACAATAAAATATTATCTACCCAGATAGGAGTTAATGTATACAGGCATTTTTAGGGATTTCTAATTGTAAAGTCTATAGAAATCAGATTAGTTGTGTGTCTGTTTACCATGACCACTTAGCCAAAAACCATCCATAAAAAGCAATTATTGCCACCCATCTTCCTCCCCAAAACCCTGAAAGCTTAAAAGGAAAAGATATATTAAGCCATATATTTTCACTGCCTTTTGCAATCATAACATATTGTGTTATATAGAGGTTTTCACTACAATGCTAATACTCCCATTGGATGTAGGTATATTTTTTTCTAGTGTTTAAAGGCTGATGCTTTTAGTAGTTTAATCCAAGCCAAACCATCTTTATCATGGGACTTGCCTTTAATTCTCTCTTAGATGTTTTTTGTTCCTGTATGCCAAATTAGATAGCATTCTGAAGGCATGCATTCTTAATTAACTTTTTTTTTAAATCAATGACTGGATTCTCAGGAGGCTTTTTGCTGTGCATCATTATTTTTCGCTTTTCACAGCATCTTCACAAGCGGATTAAATAAACAGAAAGAAACACTTTGTGGATTTTTCTTCTGACAGCTCACAAACCTGTGAACTTTTTTATTTTTAATTCAAACTGCTAATTGTAGAAATATATAAAAAACGTTTTATCCACACTAGCAAGGTTACATGGTTGGTGTTTAGTGAACAGGATTTTTAGAGAGAGAAATATGTAAATGAAAGCTTGACAGTGCTAAGCTATTCTTTGACACTCCAGATGACAACTGGTCTCTCACTTGTCAGCATAACTGCAAGTCTAATCTGGCATGGATGGCTCTGAAATTGTACCCCTAAAATTGACTGAATCTCTACTATCATCATTTGGGTTCACAGCTTGCACATTGCTATTTAACTTTCTCAAATACATTATTACAGCCAGATATTCTCATAACTGGAATGTTTGCACCACTAATTGGCACATTATTACCTAGATTTGATGGGACATGCTGATTTGTAATATGACTCAAGACTTCATTTCTTAATGGATAATTGCTTCAGCCTTCCTAAATCTTTCTGCTCACCAGCCTCTTATTCTCTGTTGTTTCTGCCTACATTTCATTTAGCATTTGTAATTGTTTTTATTATCTTGGCTTCCCTAATATTATTTCACATTTTCTTTTGCTGATTCGAGATATCCATTGCTCCCTGACATTTACCTAAATCAAGGCTACTTTAACATACGTTGGAGATAATTAAATGGTTTCCTTTTAGCTTGCAGCCAACTGATGTTACATTAGTGCCAATTTTGTTACTTTAGTAATAGAAACATTTTTAACAAACTTGGAAGACCCTTTTTATATTCAGAATCATCTGCAGCATGCCTAGTGATACGTGTAGGACTGAGAAATTTGGTACCATCAAATTTCTATCTGTCCTCTTTCTATGAAAATTAGAAGTTGCCTTACAATTTGTAGAATTTTTTATATATCCCTCAGTGCAAGGAGGTGTATTTAAATTCTGTTGGTTAGAGTCTTAGCTGGTCTTCCCCACAAGATTAGTTTGTGCCATTTTACCACAATTTGAAGTCCCATTGGGACCTTAACATTGAGGCTTTTATGAACTAAAAAATACGGTGCAAAACTTGGATGAAATTAGGTGGATTTTGATAGACCCATCATTGAATTCTTGAGTTCTGATAGTTTAATGATGAAACTAAGAGTTGTATTGAGTTCCATGTTGAGACCTATACAGTAAAATCTTTCAGGCAAACTTTTAATCAGAAGCACTCTTTTAAATAATCCTGGAAATGCAATGAAAATTTTGTGTGAAGCTCAGTTTGCCTCTATGGGTGGGATTCACAGATAAGTGACCTGTTCAGTGGGTGAAACTACAAGCTTTTGCACACTAGTAGTTTTTAAGGTGCAACCACTGAGTAGCAGTGGGATGAACCACTGAGTAACACTGCAGGAGAAGACAAAATCGTATTCCATTCCCTTTGTCCAACTGCACGTCTATAATTCATTGCCTTTGAGGTTTGTCTTATTGCTACATCAACTCATTAGTGCTTTAATACAGGATAAGCTTATTAGAGGTAATCTGTTTACTGAATGTCCTTACCACAGAACAATCTAGTTAATAGTTTCTTTTGAGGATTTGTCTCCTGGATATAGCTTTTAAACTGATCCCTGGTTACTTAGATACCTACATCTTTAGATTTATAGGTATTTTGGCATGAAATTAGAATGCCCTGGCAAATAATGTGTTACGTTGAATACTCTTCTAGAAAAATAAGGCCAATCAGCATCATTGTACATTGATATGAGCTATAGCAAAGGAATAGAGTTTGCCACTTGATAAGAAATTATCTGGGTAGTCAGGGCTGCATTTAAAAAAAAAAAAAATTAAGTTGCTGCCAAAATAAGTTCTACTTTCACACTAACAAGCAGATGTTCAGCCCCCAGCTAACTGACCTCTCAAAAATGCAGCCTGATGTTAAAGCTATAAAGGAGAGGATATGTACTTTTGGTGCTGGTCCTTAGATACTGGTGGAAATAGCTTCAGAAGCATTGTACTGGAAGAGAATGAATGAAGAAAGTGCATTAGTGAAAAGTAGATAAAACCAGTCTGAAGACCAAATTATAGAGGAGGAGACTTAATGTAACATATCCATTCAGTCTTTTGGACCATTCCAGCTTTTCTTTAAAAAATGACACAGTTCTACAGCAATGATTCAAAATACTATATATTGCAGTATTCTGTCTCTATCACTTATTGTAGAATGGCATACTATTAGTTTGGAAGTTCCCTAAATATTCCCCATTGTTTCATTAGTGACAGAAGTTTAATGCTGATCAATAACTGTAAAAACAACTCTTCTTCCCATATTGGAAACAGAGTCAGCCCTGCCTAAAGCTTAAGATGAAGACACAACAATGTGTTTGTGGCATCTCATTTATGCTCTAACGGATTCTGCTTTCCAGAAAGAGGTTCAGTCCATGGTTTGGAGCATGTAGAAGGAATAGATGGAATTTTGTTCTTTAGTAAGGTTTTGGACAGTTTGATGTTAGAATCATAGGAAATTAGGGGGGCCAAGGGATCTCAGGAAGTCATCTAGTCCAACCCCCTGCTCAAAGCAGGACCATCCTCAACTAGATCATCCCAGCCAAGCTTTTGTCAAGCCAAGTCTTAAAAACCTCCAAGGATGGAAATTCTACAACCTCTCTGGGTAACCTGTTCAAGTGTTTAATTACCCCCTTACTGTGAGAATTTTCCTAATATCTAACCTAAACTTTCCTTATTGCAACTTGAGACCATTGTTCTTTGTTCTGTTATCTGCCACTACTAAGAACAGTTGAGCTCAGGGGCAGGCAATTATTTGGGCCCATGGGGCACATAGGCAGTTCTGGACAGCTGTCACAGTCCAGTCAGCACCGCGCCCTGTGGGTCCTCCCCGCCACTGCCAACAGCGCACAGCCCCAGCTCCGACCCCGGCCCGCCCCGTCTTTCTAGGCAGTGCAGTCAGCAGCAGTGGCTCCTTCTGGCTGCCACCGCCACTGGCCCTAGCCCCATGGAGACCAGTGGGGATCCACATGTACAGCCATGACCCCAGACTGGCCCTCAGCCACTCTGGACTTGGCTCAACAGGGTGGACCAGCTCCAGACTAGCCAGAGCCTGTGTGCTTAGCCCCATCCCTGGCCTGCCTTGTGCCTGCTCTGGACCACCCGCCTATGCTGCACTGCTGCTGGGCCTGGGGGAAAAGTGGCTCCTCCTTTCCAACTGCCAGGCCCTTGCTGCTGCAGCCACCCAGAGCCTGCACCTAGGTTGTCCTGTTGCGGTTCCAGCTGGTCCAGAGCTGGTCTGGTCTGCTGGGCTGAGTCTGGAGCAGGCACGGGGCAAGCTGGGGTCAGGGTTGTGCATGGGGGTCCCTGACAGTACCATGGAGCTGGGGCTAGCAGTGGCAGCAGCCAGAAGAAGCCACCGCCTCCCGGGCTGCCTAGAAAGGCAGTCCAGCTGCAGGGCTGCTCCAGCCCTGCTGCATGCCCAGAGGGTGGCAGGACATGCCACGAGCCAGACAGTGCCTGGTCCGGGTGGGGCCAAGGGACCGTCACAGACTGGACAATGTCCCCCCATGGGCTGGATTTGGCCTGCAGGCTGTATTTTGCCCACCTCTGGTCTAGCTACATCCTCTTTGGAACCCCCCTTCAGGTAGTCGAAGGCTACTATTAAATCCCCTCTCAGTTTTCTCTTCTCTAGACTGAATAAACCCAGTTCCCTCAGCCTCTCCTCATAAGTCATGTGCCTCCGCCCCCTCACCATTTTCATTGCCCTCCAGTGGATGCCCTCCAATTTGTCCACATCCTTTCTGTACTGGGGGACCCCAAAACAACACAGTATTCCAGCTATGGCCTCACCAGTGTTGAATAGAAGGGAATAATCACCTCCCTGGATCTGCTGGTAATGCTCCTACTAATGCAATCCAGTAGGCTGTCAGCTTTCTTTGCAACAAGGACACACTCTTGGTTCATATTCAGCTTACTGTCCATTATAACTCCCTTGTCCTTTTCTGCAGGGCTGTGGCTTAGCCATCTAGTCCCCAGCCTGTACTGGTGCATGGGATTGTTCCATCCTAAGTGCAGGACTTTGTATTTCTCTTCATTGAACCTCATGAGGTTTCTTTTGGTCCAATTCTCCAATTTGTCTAGGTCTCTCTGAATCCTAGCCTTACCCTTCAGTATATCTACTCCTCCCCACAGTTTGGTATCATCTGCAAGTATTGTGTGTTCCACAGCCTACTTCTCTTGATTTTTTTTTGTGCTGCATCTTGCCACAGAGCTAGTTTTCCAAGGACCAAGCCACCCTCAGTCCTCTTTGGCTCATTCCTTTGTGACTGAAATGATAATAGGTTTTATATGCGGATTCTATAATAATTTAGTCAGTGACTACTGCATAGCAAGCCAGATGTTAGTAAGTGTTAAGCAATGCTTTGTAGCACTGTTTTTGATGATATTTTGTCTTCTATAGCATGTATACCTAATTCTGAATATTCTAACCATATTTTTCACAGGCAACATGCAACATCCATGTGGCACCCTTGTCGTCAGACTGCCTTTTTTGGCTCTGTTATTTGCATGTGATGAAGTGGTAGTAGAAAATCAGAGGCTGGCACAGATCATGTGTTTGTGTGACACTGATTCAGGCATCATTCATACGATTCTGTTATAGTAAAACAAATTAATTTTGGCCCCTGCCAGCCAAACTCCACAAGGCTCATTCCATTCTTATGAGTAAAGCCCAGGTAAAGAAAGGTGCCAGAACTGGCAGGTACCCTCAGTGAAAAAATAAAACGAACATCCCCTACTGATGTTTTTTAGAAATGTGGTGCCCTTCTTGCTTGCTCTGAGAGAATACTGTCACCCCAATTAGACTGTGCTGCAAATCAGAAGTGGCACAGCTGCTCCCTGCAGGCCCTTTACAGTTATTATTGTAATTCTCTAAGTCCTAAGAAGGTCTGTACCACTACCCTGTAAAAGAAGCATCTTTATTTGGCCTTGTGCATGTTTAGTCTGCTGTTTCTTGGCAGAAGTATTTCAGCGAGTGTATCCACCAGATTGACACGAAAGTGTTTTCTTTAGTTGCCATCTGTCTGGACTGATTGAAAAAAAGTAAAGTGGGACTTGTTTAGAAAAAAATATAAGCCGTTAACTTGGCACAAGGAATGTATGAAAAGCAGCTGGTTCCGGGGGGGAGGGGGGAGGGGAAGGCGGGGGGGGGGGGGGATGACAAGTTCTGATTTACAAAGAGATGATTTTTCTTGTACATTCAATAAATAAATCTGACATTTTTCTTAAGTCTTCCAAAAATTGACTCAATTATTATTATGGAAACTGTTTAGTTTTATTTGCACTTTTCTGCTGTCTGGTGGGCTAAGTGCACATAAAGGCTTGAATATTTAACTGCTTAATAATAGGTGTATGTAGGATTGTACTCCAAGCTTCTTAAGCTTTTCTGAAGCTTTGATTCAGCAAAGCACTTAAGCATGTTAGAGTTCAGTGCCTTTCTAAATCGGTTCTGGTTTTAGTTGGATGTGTTCCTGAGACCTGCAGGTCGTCTCTTGCGTCTTGTTTGTGAAAAGTTCATTAAAGGTAGCTCAGATTGGCACTGAACTCCTGGTTCCATTTCCTTGTATATATTTTGTATATGCTTGCATGATGCTATTTTCTCTAGCTGCATGAATGGTTTGGCTTCATCCTTAACAGTATTCAGAATGAGCCATGGTTTGAGGTCAGGCTATATTCACACCAGCACTACTTGGCTTAGTCTTTTTTTCCATAGGTGCCTTTGCAATGTAAGTTGCTTTCCCTGTTGGTTGGCTGTGCCTGTCTCATGGTAACATTTTACATGGTGAGAGAAAGAGAGAGGTTTATCCGCTTAAAGTGGAAATATTGGGAAAGATGTCTCCTTCCTATTCCTCAAATGAATTAAAGTCTAGCAGGCCGTCCTCTACTACGTAAGTTTGTAAGTACTCCTAGCTATCCACAGCAATCTCAGCATTTTATTTCTCATGGTAATAAATTAATTTTGGGGGAGAACATTTGCCTGAGATGAGACATGTTTTGTTGCCTCAAAAACTGTGCTTCTTTTGTACTCCTAGGTACTGGGATTGTCTCTTTGTTTATATTTTAGCTTGCATCATAATCATAGCCTGGTTATGAAAGGGGAAATGTATTTCCCTCAGATTAGAATCCTAGTGTTGCATCAAAGCTGAGGCGTAGTACAGTTCGTTTCTAGCAAATCAAAGAAAACAGGCATCAATCAGTTGAACCACAACATTGTCCTTAGGTTCCCAGTGACTTTCATCAAAGGAAAATAAAATTGTAAATGTTTGAATCTAGATTTGTTCTTTAACTTCTAGGCCTGTGAACCCCCACAAACTGGTTCTGATGCATGCATTCATAAATTCTTGCAAACTGTACTTGGAAGGTTTTGCACTTTTCTTGTTCCCTTTCCTGAGAGTTTGTTTTTGCAATCAGTATTCACGGCAAGTGCTACTTCCTCACATGGGTATGTACTGGTTAGAGGGAGGGTGGTATATCGAGGCCCCACTAGCTGTTTATAGATGTACTCCAGGGTGGGGGTGCACTTTAATTAGTGTGGCTCCAGGAGCCACTCATTAAAGTGCCCAGAGTGTCTCATGTATCAGCATCCCAGCACTTCAAAATGGTGGAGGAGGTGTTTTATCTAAAGCTCATTGAACAAGCTTTAGATAAAGTGACCCCGCTGCCATTTTGAAGTGTAGGGATGGTATTACACAAGACGCAGGTAATTGCCAGCCTCCAGCAGACTCGATTAATCATGTCTGTTCTGACACGCTAAAATTAGTGTCAGAGCAGCCTACCTGCTCATGTGTAGGCACCCATTAATTGACCTTATTTATTACTGCATGAGAGTTCTTTCGCTTGGGCATGTTTAACATTAGTATAGGCAGCTTTCTTAGTATATGAAGAAATAAGGTGGAATATAGATTTAAATGCCTAACTTTGGGCTCCCAAGTCTGAAAATAGTGAAACATTTTTAGAGGACCATGTTTTCCTTTTTCAGCAGTGCAAATCCCACTAGCAAAATCTGTGTCTGGAAATGATCAAATACAATATAAATGTGAGAATTTATACATTGGTCTAACTTACATTATCAGGTAAGTAATGAGAGGTATATATACTCAGCTGTCTGCTTGTATATGAATTATAGGCATAAATTGTTATTGCTTATCTTTTGTGGTTGCGTTTGCAGGTGGAATTTTGAGAGTCCATATTCTGCAGTAGAGAAAAAATGCATCTGTTTTGAAATTTGCCAATAAATAGATTTTTTCCCCTCTCAAATGTCATTAACATATAATTGTTTTTGCTCATTCTGTTTGCCTTGGATCATCTCTTCTACAGGACATGTTTACTTTGTCTCCTCTCTCTTTTGTGGCATGGTTACACTTTAGTGCATTTCAAATACTGTCTGCTGGGCTGGATGATTCATGTTTTTGCTGGATCTGTTAGCTCAATTTACTGTTTTAACTACTGTGTGTTTTGAGATTTAATTTTTCTCTGACCTTTCCTTGTTAAAAATTAGTACTTGTCATACATCACAGTTTAAATAATGAGTTGAATATTTTTGTAGATGGTGAAGCTAATATACTGAGATATTTAGGTTTTGGGCTTGAGTTTGCATTGTTACTCTAGTTTTATGCCTGTATAGTTCCATTGATATTAACAGAGAGAGTGGTGTAGATGAAACAAATTCTTTAACTTTGAAGATTTATATCAAGGCAGAGTTAAATGCCTTGTATGCTAGTGTAGCAAAACCTCCAGTTTTTTTTGTTGTTTTTTTTTAAATGCATTCCCTCCCCTTCCCCAGCCATTTCTGAATTTTTCTCTCCCTCTCTATTCCCTATAGATAAGTATAAGTAAGCTAAGATGTAGGATAAGCTTTAACATTTTATTTTAGGTAGTAAGTTTTATTTTTCTCTCCCCTCTTTGCAAATAAGTGCCCTGCTATTTTGATATAGATATCCAGTGTTTTATAAGTGATAATTATTATCTTTTGTATTGATTTTTTTTTTTACTGCTGTTATATTGTGTGATTACTGTTTTAGGCCTATATATGTAAGTTAGCATAAGTCATGTCAAGTTTCCATTTTGTATGTCAAGCCTCCATCTTATCCCCATGCCTGGTTGTGTAACCCATGACTCGCACCTACCCCTCCTATGTAACTTGGTTCCTGAATGAATTGGGGATGAATGAGGGTGCTTGAGAGACGATGCAAGTAGGTCTAAAAATAGCTCCCTCTGAATGACCGAACCATCAACACCAATACCTGGACCAATGACCCAGCCCTTGTAACCACCCTCAGCATTCAAGAAACAAAAGATGAGGCAACCCACCATTGTGCCAAGGATGCACATGCTCAGTAAGAACACCTGGAGCCCTCTAGAACAGGACTGACCTTGCCTGGACAGGCCCTCCCCATAGGAGATCAGAGGTAGTCTGCCCCATAAAAGGGGTAGTGAAGACTGACTCCTTGGGATGCCCTCTCCATCTGGACCAGCACCATGCCACACCACCTAGAGGCCCTGCTGGTGACCCCACTCTGGACAACACCTACTGGACAAGGACCCCTTTCCAGCCTGGATAGGTAGCTATCACCCCCCACCCCCTCTTCACCCAAAGACTTGGACTCTGCTTCTCTTCCCTACCTGGACTCCAACCTTTCCTCTGAGTCTCTTTCTCCTGCTGCCTGTGTGTGTGTGTGTGTGTGTGTGTGTGTGTGAACCAATAACTTCATGGGGCTGTGTAGTGTGTTGTCTGTTTAATAAAACTGTTATTTGGACCCCTAAGTTGGGTTTTACTTTATTATGGTTTGGCCCTGCTCCAATCTCTGCTCCTCGCCCCTCTAACTTCTGTCTCATTTCTCCCTCTCCTGCTTCTGGCTCACTGCCACCCCCAACACCTGTCCTGAGCTCCCCTCTGCCTCCAAAACCTGTTTCTTTGCCACTGTCTTATCCCTACTGCCTTTTCCTTTTCCCCTGAGCAACCAGGTTTCTGCCTCAGTTTCTTTCCTGGCTGTCTCCTCCTTGCCACCAGGCTTTTTTTTTTTCTTTCCTTTGTGACCTCGAGTAACCCTGGAGCCACTTGATCTTCAGTAAACTGAAGCCTCAGTTCCTCAGCCAGCTTCTTTCTTGTCCAACGGTTCTAATCCTGGTTCTGGCAACTTTCACTCCCTATGCTTTAACTCTCTTTCTCTCACCTTAACCTTCCCCCAAATATCCCAGGTACCCCAAGCACACACACAGATACCATACCATCCAAGTTAGGAACTTACCGGGGTGTGTGTGTGTGTATAATGTCATTGTGTTCATGATATACGAATTAGTTATCTGTGTATGTGCAGTGAGTGAGTAGGTACGGACAATTGAGTTTTGTCTAACTTTTGGGGTATATATTGTATGTGCTTGAATTGGTGATAGGTATGCATGTGCCTAGGCTGGTTTGGATGTGTATGTGCCTGAGCTGGTAGTGTGTGTGTGTATGTACCTAATTGATTTGTGTGTTTGTATATGTGCAATTGTGTCACACCCTCCTGTCTAACAGATCAATATTGAGATCCTGAGGGTTGGCCTGACCCCACAGGGCAAAATTAGGGTGGGACTATGTATAAATAATACTAAGGTCACATATTCAGCTGATGTAATTAAGCACAGCTGATATACATTGGCATATATCCAAAAATTATATTGGTGTAATACAGCTGAGAATCTTGCCCTACATATTTTTATATTTATTGATATTTAGGTTTTAGAAGGATTTGGAGGGGTCTGTGTATGGAATAGATAGTATGATGATAATTAAATTTACTGACCATTGAACACTTAATACCCCTTGATAACTATACCCATTTAAAAAAGGTGTTGGTTGATGTCAACCTTTTTTGTGGATAAACCAGATATATGACCACATGTAAGTAGATCAGGATTCTTTACAGCAGTAAAAAAAGATGGCATGAGGAAATAGACCAGACCAAACTAGATAAATACAAAAGACATGATTGATTAGAGGGATAATCATGTGTGCCAATAGCTTTCATTTCAGAGCAGAGACAAATGAGCTTTTCCCTATGTATTGTTTTGAAGAAAGAACTGTCTCCCATTGAAATTTTACCACCAAAGTGAGGAATTTTTTCATCTCTATCCTTCTCCATATCTGTTTTTCTTTTTTAAAAATTGGAGAGTGGACTTTGTACTTACGAAAGTGAAGGGAAAATAGTGTTTTCTGTAATGAGGTACAGTGCAGGCAGACGTGATACAAGAATTCAACATGCAGGCATGAGAGTGAGTGCCATCCTGAAGAACGATGCTATTCTAGCCCTGGGCTTCTCTAAAACAGGGATAGAAAACTGCTGAGAGAGGATGAGCACAAACTTGGTGCAGTTTCTCAGCAACTACTGGAAAGAGGTCAGATACTTTAATAATGAATGAAGTATAAGAACTTACCCAGAATAGAATGGAGTTGTAGGATGACAGTAGGAGTATTGCCATCTTTTATTGGTGTTATAAGGTTAGATTTGTCAACATTATCATGCAGTGAGGATGAACACCATACACAAACTTATGAGTTCAGGAAATGGGACTAATTTGGGTGCAGCTAAAAGTTTTGAATTAAGCATCCAGAATAAGCAGCCTATTGCTCCTCAACCTCCTAAGGCTGACTAGCCATTACACATACTATGATCACTAAAAGCTGGATGCAGGTAGGTAGAGACAACATTGTATTGACGTATAGTTGGGTGAAAAAAAAACTTTTCTCTGTTATGCTAAGATGCTTGCTCCTGGAAGTAAAATCAGACATTGTGATGCTTGCGCCCGTGGTCTCATCTGATAAGGAATACTTTGACTCCCAAGTATAGGTAAAAACAAAACACACACACTTTTTCCTTCTTTCCATATAGGGCTAGGATTCCTTCCCTGAGAATATCTCTTATTTTTCTCTCCCTTTTAAAAGCCTCTGGTTGCTCAGAAGGCTTCATGTCACAGAAGACCATCTGAGAAACACTGCAACCATTAGTATATTTGCCACGTTGACTGGGAGTACCCAAATTAGTGATATGATGAGGCACTAATACCTAGAGGCTGGTTTCAAAGCCCACAACATCCTGTAGAGTGAGAGATTGCAGCCAGGCTAGAATATTACGTGTTCATAACATCCAGAGATGATAATTTGGGGGGTAAATCTGACACTGGCAGTGAAGAAGGGAGAATCATTTGTGTGATATGTTGATTCATAAAAGCTGGATAATGACTGAAGTTGCTTCTGCACACCATGTTCTGGGCATGTTTGAAACCTGTTGTAAATTATTGTAAATTGTCTTAGTGTGGGCAGTGATAGTGGACTGAATCCAAGTGAACAAAGGTGACTGTTGGCCAATTTTTATGGTGGATTATTATTGTAACTTCCCTGTGCTCTATGTGTATTTATTCATGAAATGGGCACTTATCAAAGTGCAGCTGAGTGCTGCAGTATGGCTGGTCATTAAAGACCTGTTGTTACTTTTGCAGACTTGGAGGTTTTATAGGAATATGAATTGCATGGAAAACCCATACTTAATATATTAATTATATTAATTGGGTTCTGGAAAGGTAGTGGGTGGATAGATTGATGGTAAGCCAAGCTATCAGGTATCCAGCTTGGTTCAATTGGTTTTAATAAAAAAAAAAAAATTAACTGTAGAACAACAGCTAGACAGTACTGGAAACACAAAAGAGCAATATAGGTTTATACACAGAACCGGGAACAGAGAAGTAGAATAATAAAGGATTATACTTTATTATTATCAGCAGCAGATATACTCCACAGCGCAACACGCTTAGAACTCAAAACTTTAAGGCTCACAAACAGAGATGCGCACATAGCCAGGCATGCCCGTGTGCACCCGTGCCTCAGCCACACCATGTACACACACCCCGAGAGACCCTTGTGATGTTACTTATATCAATGGGCACTTGGTAACTCACCATCTAATCATCCTCCAATCATGTACTGATGGTGACTGCTAGTCATCCAAACTGCTACTGTGTGTTACTCAACAGCACTCGTTTCTGACTTTTACCTCAGGCCTATCACCTCGTGCACTTGTCGATCATACCATCTTTCCCATCAAAGCTCAGGACACTAACTACGCATGATCTTTTCCAGGAAAGTGGGTCAGGAATCAAAAGTTCGCTCTTTCCCGTCTCTTCTGAAACAGGTCTCAACTATGCATGCTTAACAACAGAATAGAGCGAACAAAAACCTGGGGTCTTCATATGTACATGGTCTCATTACTTAAAGCCACATTTGAATGTGTTTCTTAATAGTTGGTTGTGGTTGTGGGGCTATTCAGTCTATTCCAGTTTTGCTGCTTTGAAGCCCTGTAAGTGTAGTTGTGCTCTATCTTGGGGGTAGGGCTAACTAAAGAATTTCTAATGAAATATTTTCCTATTGGAAAATGGGGTTTTGTTAAAATTTCCAACAGCCAGCCTTTAGTGACCACACTGAAATTCAGGTCATGAGAAGAGACTGCAGCTATCTTTATCAGCTGATGGTAGAGTTGGGCGTGAGGCGCAGCACTTATGTGGGGGTTGGTGAATGAGCTGCAGGGGGAACTGCAAATTGGTGATGAGGTCTGGGCATGTAATATCAGTCTAGTGAGCATCCTGTGTTTGCACTGCTGGAGTTGCTGTCCACCTGGGGATTTGATAGGACTTCTCATTCTTTCTTTCACATTCTGCCCATACCAGATAAGCACAGTCTGGTATCTTTGAGCTAAAAATGGAGATTGCTGGACATTGCCATTTAGCTGACCTCTTTGCACCCCTGGCACTACCTACACCAGAGTAACAACTTCTAGAGTTTGAATGGGGCCAAGGAGCTAGCTCATTATATAATTTAGCTGGATTTTTACTCACCAGTCTACCTTCATGTACTGAAGGTTCCCAGAAGAACTGGGAAATCAGTTTTTTCCTGGTCATCAGAAAGAAATATATAACTACTTCTGGTCCATGCATAAGACTTACGTTACCACGGTACAAAACATTTTGGAAGGGAAATTTTTTAAAGGCATTAGTCTGTCCCATGAGAGCTAGAGGAATTTCTGCTAGTCTCGTGCTAGAAGCATGAAAACAGAAGATGGAATAATCAGAGAAGAGAAATTCTCTTAAGCTCGTTTTATAGATGGAGAAACTGAAGCACAGAAGGTCCCACTACAGTTCATTGATAGAGCCAGGAATAGGTCCAGACAGTGCAGTTCATGCTTTAATCATTAGAATGTGCCTTTTTCCTAGCAAACTATGAGGTCTAGTTAGGTTATTGTTTATTTTAGCTCTCTGTCCTTCAGTGCGAATTCCACATACAGTGTTTCTAGCAATCATGACTCTGCGAATTGTGACTTATTCCAAAATATTATTTTTTCACATTGAAATACTTAAATTAGGAGCTTTTCTTTCTCACAAGTTCCATTCACAAGAGGCTTCATGGTAACAGAACTGTCTCCTGATTCCTGCCAATTTTACTTTCCAAAAGAAATATCTGAATGAGGAAACAATGACTAAGTGAACTGTCTACAATGCTTAAAGAAGAGAGAGAGAGAGGAATTTTTAGGACAGCTGAAGGACATAGTATTAGGAGTAAAGGCTTGATACTGAGCAAAAGCAAGTTTAGGTTGAATATCAGGAAGCATTCCCTCATGTAATGTGGGCCTATTAGAATGTAAAATTACCTCCTGGGGGAGTTGGTGGGAAGCCCCATTGCCTGAATCATGTAAATGAAATGGAGAATGTACTGCAGGGAACAAGGTATGGAGATATACTATCTTACCACGTAAGTATCTTGAATTCATATGACTGACTCCGTATATGATGTAAAACGCTTATGAGTATTGCTTAACTTATGCAGCACATACAAAATCAGGTACATGTCCAACTCCAACTGAAGAAAGAACAGAATATGTTTAAAAGCAAGGGAGTATTGGGAGTCCTCCCAATTACACACCCAAGATTTAGCAGTTCTTGGGTGAAATACTGGCCCAATGAATCGACACGAGTTTTGGTTTCATAAGGAGAGGATTTCATATCTGATTTCCAGAAGTCTTTAAGATACACACTTACAACCTCATATTTACCATCTTATCATGGATTCTGGCGAAGGTGAGGTTAACTTTCCTTGTGAGGGAAACTTTAATCATGTTTTTAACTTAGCACCAAGTTTGAATGGTATTTAAATTTAGAACTAATACTCATTCTCATAATGAATCTGGTCAAATCATTTCATGTCTAAACAGCAGGAGGAATTACAAGAGTGAACTTTAATCCTGATTGTTTGAACACCCTGAAAAAACAATCAGATACTTTACTGTGGAGAAAAAGAAACTTATTTTGTCTGCCAAGTTTCAGGCTCAGATGTAGACAAATTGGACTTTGAAATATCAGCCAAGTAGGCCAATATGTAACCTACGATAAACCATGCCTAAACGTCTTTTAAAAGTACAGGAAGAATTGTTGCTTTTTGTCTAACCTTTGATAGGAAATCACCTCAGAGTAACACACTTAGCTTGTATTATCATCTCCCCTTTTTGCTGTCTGAGATTTGTTATATATTTGCACTTCAGTGACCTTGTTTTAAATAAATAGTTTACAAAACAATGATAAAAAGAACTGAAAAATAAAGCTGTTGAAAGAAAACATTAATCTGCTTCTGTGTTTCGTAAGGCCTTTTATGAAGTCACTGCCTTTTGTAACAATGACCTTTGGAGTCAGTGACATGGTTTGAAATCCATACGGTATGTCCCACCCCTTTAAATAGCATTTTGCATTTGTAGAGTACTTCTTCGTTCAAGGGTTTAAAAACACTTTCTTAACTACGGTTAGACTCCGTGAAACTTTGGGGGTGTTTGATAAATATTGTTATAACCTTTTTAAAGCCAGTTGAAATAAAGGTATGAAGATACTAGCGGATTTGTTCAGTCACCTGGTGAGTCAATAGCACAGCTCCTATGCAATGTCTCTTCCAGTGCTTTACTCTAAGTATTAGATAAATCTCACTTAACAAAAGGCTGCAATGTCCCCCTGCACAGAGGGCTAGTGCCAGGAATATGTCCCACTTAAGTCTATTTATTCAGAGTATTTAGGACAGTGATTCTCAACCAGAGTGCCATGGCACCCTGGAGTGCCTTGAGATCCTTTCAAAGGTGCCACACAATGTTAGCACTGGTAGGTGTGCAAACATGATACACGAGATATACCTAGAGATTTCAAATATAAATCCATAGAGTTTTTTGTGCATAGTTCTGTGCAATAATATAACTCCATTTGGACAGCAAGAAGCTTGGTCTTTATTTGAAGTGCCACGTGCTCTTCATGAGGTGCCTTGAATGCTTAGAGTTATTGCAAAATTTTCCAAGTACTTGAGTTTCCTGGTGTCACTCTCCAAATCTTCCCTGCTACAACTTGTGTTCTAGCCTGCAGGTTGGAAAAACAGCAACACACACAAAAAGAAAATAGAAGAATCATATTTGTATGGATCTCTGTGTGAGTCTGGTTGTTTGGGGCCGGAGGTTGGCAGCATGTAGCCCACCAGTGACACAGGACACAGGCTTTGCTACCAATTCAACGAGTTAGTTATGTAGTTCAGCAGTGGTCTCCAACCTTTTTAAGGAGAAAGATCACTTTTTAAAGTAAAAGGCGACCCAGGATCTACTGTGCCCTGCCCCCCTGCCCAGCAGGTCAGTCTGTGGGGGTGGGGGGCAGATTGAGGCCCCCACAGTGAGGGAGGGAGTGGGGCAGCGGTGAGTGGGGGGTCTGGGCAGCTCATCACTGCATACACCCTGCATGCTCCCGCCACTGCATGCACCCTGGTGGAGGCTCAAGGGCATAGGTGGTGGGAGAATTATTTGGGGGGGCTCTGCCCCCCAAATGCAGCATAGAACAGAGCCACAGCGGCTTGTCTGGGGGGCGCCTGGCATGGGGAGGGGTGGGCATGCACCCCAGAAGAGCATGGAGAGCGTGTGCCCCCTGATCTGCATGGGGGTAGGTGGGCTGCAGCTGTGGGTTGGGTCTGGGGCTAAGCTGGGTTCTTCCTGGTGGGGGGTCGCTGGGCCAGGCTGTGCTTGGGATGGGTAGTGGTGGCACTGGAAGGGGGAATCGGGGGGCTATGGCAAATTTTGGGGTGGCTGCAGCCCCCTCCCCCCATAGCCCTGCTTCCAGCACCGCCACTGCCCACCCTGATCACAACCCAGCCCAGCACTCCCCCCCCCCCCAAAGGAGCCCAGCTTAGCCCCAGCACCAGCCTACAGCTGCAGCCCACCTCCCCCCTTGCAGATCTGGGGGTGCACCCCCCCGTGCCCTCACGGGGTGTGTGCAGTGGCAGGAGCCCCCCCGCTGCGCCGGGCACCCCCCAGATAAGCTGCTCGCAGCTCCATCCTTCACCTCAGTCCCACTCCCTCCCTACCTCTGCTGCAGGTGCCAGAAGCCCATGGCCAGGATGCCTTGTGGCCCCATGGCTGCCCTGCATTTGTGGGGGCTAAGTCCTGTTAGCCCTTCCCTTCCACTGCCTATGCCCAGGGGGCACATGCCCCCCAGTCTGTGCGCGGGGTGAGGCGGCTGCCACTACACACTGGGCTTTGCATGCCAAGCAGGTGTAGCAGTGCAGGGTGCAGTGGCAGGGTGCATGCAGGAGCAGGAGCCCCCCTGCATGCCTGGACAAGCCACCCAGGCTCCAACCCTCCCGTGGCCTGGCCCAGCTGGGGCTCCACTTGCCCTGTGGCTGGGGGCGTGGAGGGGGATCGTCCCACTCACCCAGCCTGACCCCAGTGGCAGGAGGCGTGGCTTGGGTCAGCCCAGACATGTACGCCCTGGCTGCTCCCCACGTTTCCCACCAATCGTGAAGCTTCTGACAGTCCATCTCAGCCCCACCAGACTTAGATGGGCTGTCAGAGGCACCCTGATTGACCAGTCGATCACAATTGACCAGTTGGTGACCACTGTAGTACATTGAAACTGTTGTACTCTCAGCTGCAGAAAGATGCAAGTAGACTGCTATTTACTGTAAATAAAGACTTCAAAATCTGGTCCTTAACCTTTTATTTTAAAAGGGCCAGAGCAGCAATCCAGTCATCACAGATCGGTTGTTACAGCAAAGTTCTGGTTTAGAGAAAGCATTTTTTTTGAAGAAGCATAAAAGAATTGGTACACTTAACCTTGCATTAGTGAATGTGAACCTTCTCACAAACTACAGCCCTGTTCTGAGAGACAAAGTGTTAATGGAGGTTTAGTTAGGAAGGGAGGAGAAAAGGAAAACCTCATTGGCCAATGGAAACAGAAATACCAGTGCTGTTTTGAGATATGAAGAGCAGTCTTGAAACAAAAAAAAGATATGAAGCATTTTTTAGGGTCAGTTGGCCAAACTGATGGCTGGCTTAAGTCTCATGAAATCCTCTGAGTTTCAGTAAGGATGCATTTGGCCCACTTGTTAGAAAGCCATTTTAAAGTCTCCTAGTGCTTTTCTGCCATCCGTAACTATTTCCTGTATCAGTATGTCTAAAATTCCAGTACTGTTTGATCAGTCCTCACTTCATCCCTTAATGAAAGGGTCTGCCTTTCCAGAGATAAGCCTATCTTTCTTCCTTCTACAAAGAAAAGCAAGAATGTTTGGCACTTTTGCTATGGTCCTCCTTCCCCCCGGCTTCACTATGCAGCAAATGATCAATCTTAGTGAATAAAATTTGTGAGAAATTGGAGCTGTAAATCTTTCAGTACTTAAGGAAAGTGTAAAATGCCCCTTGCATTTGCATAGGTGGGAAATCAGAGTTTATCTAAATATATATGTGGTTGAGGAAAAACATAAAAATAAAACTGATTTTGCAACAAGAAAATAACAGGGCCACTTTTGGAAGGGATCTGGTGATTTATGAAGAAAACTGCATGAATGGTTAGCACTGTAAAGACTCACATGGGCCACTCCCAAAGAAAAGTTTGAGTAAAGCCACTAGGGCCTGATCCTGTGAGGTGTTGAAAGCCCCTGATTTCAGACTCCTTCTTAGGGTTGGTCTAATCATGATGCCATTAAAGCTAATGGCAAAATTCTCACTCATTTCAGTAGTGCAGGATCATCCCTTCTTTTCTGAGCGTTTCTAAACTTAGGCAGATTATTTTACATTAAATCTTTCTCTCTCCCCCATTTTTTGCAAAGAACATTTCACAAATGCTTCAGCAATTCTAATACATATTATAATTCTTCACAGATGCACAGTATAATGCCTTTCCCACTTAATTATTGCTTTAAAAAACACAGTGAGAAACCAATTTTACGTGGCCCTTTTCCCTCTAGGAATGCTTCTTTACATATGGAGAAACTGAGGTATAGGAGGTCAAGAGTCTTGCCCAACATCACACATAGAGTTAGTGACAGACTTTTTAAAATCCTAACCCCCTGTTTCAAAATCTAGACCAGACTGCCTTTGAATAAGTATATTTTATGTGTTTATATTTTGGGCAGGGTATAGGGAACAATCTTGCCACAGTGACTTTTTGGGTCAGCAAGGAGAGACCTTGACTATTCCTTTATAAATTATAAGATTTTTAAAGCCAAAAGTCTGAAAAGTACAAACATGAGGGATACTTCAAGAGTAAAAGCTGATGTAGCTAGGACGTAGATTTCTCACCAAGGGAAACTGCTGATGTGTTCCAACATCATTTGGTTTGCCACCAACCAATAAGCTAGTGATGGTGGCACTGACTTGCAGTGAGTCTGTGCAAGGTATTTGTTAATGTTGCTACAACAGATATTCATTATAAGCTACAGTTACCCACAGTTTACTCTGTTTATTCAACCATTTAGTGGTTATTTATTAAAAATAAAATTTATGTATGGTTGTTGGAGGTATATTTTGGCAGGGAAGTAACCCTGGCAGAAATATGTCTGAATCAACACTCAGATACCAGTCACTCTTTATGTTGTCATATAAAACCTTGTTAAATAATATTTTGTTTCTATCTTCAATTGCTTTTATATAAGGCCAGGAGAGAAAATTTCCCCAAAGGATTGAAAAATTGAGTGAGTTTTTCTACACGTTTTCTACATGAAATAAAGGACTAAGCTGATAAGTATTAACATTATAGCATATTTAAAGTGCTTGCTATAAACATTGGTAGAAAATTATTTACTTCTAGGTATTTCAGGTATTAAAGTTCCCTGCTGTTAAATACAATTTGAGTGGGATTTTAAGAACCAAGTTAAGTCCCATTCAGAAAGGCTTTGGATCTCGATTTTGCAAACCACTTCATCTTTATTTCAGTAGGACCACTCGCATGATTAGAACATATGTCAGTGCCTTGCTGAACACTTAGACCCCCTCTATATATTACACTTTAAGGCATGATTAACCAGCTAATCACGCTTTAGTTGTGACCCAGCTATACAGTCAACCAATTAATGGTGTGTTAACTTTGTAGCTTGTTTCTTTTATTTCATAAAAATTTATAATAACTTTGTAGGTTGTTCTAATCACAGCATTAATTGAATGGGTGGCCAGTTGCTCACTAATTGAATGGGTGGCCAAGTGCTCATCAACTGAGGGGCTCCCAGCCACAGGGGTGCACTACCCTCTGCCAGTCCTGTAGCTGACAAGGCTCTCAGTTACCGATAGGCAACCCCTGGCACGCGTGCCAGTTAGTGGCACAGGGAGACATTTTCCTTGGCATGCCAGGAGGTGTGCAAGGAAATTGTTTAAAAAAAAAAATGTTTCTTAAAATGCTGCTCTGGAGTCCCCAGAGCAACCACCGGTCCCAGCATGACAGCAGGCATGGAGGATGGAGGCAGGAGAACATGGGCAGGGACACTGCGTTCTGCTGACCCTGCCCCATGTCCCCAGCCTGTGCGCTCCCACCCCCCCGCCCAACCCAGCACCTGGAGGGGAGCTGCAAGTGAGAGAGTCCAGGGCCTGGGCAGGCACTATGGAGAGCTGCTGCGCTGGAGGCTCCCAGCTGGCTTAGCCCCAAGTGCTGCCTGCAGCAATTGTTCCCAGGACCTGGGGGGCTCTCATGACTGGGCCCCTGCACTGGGGGCGGCTCTATCTCACTTGCACTGTGCCCTGAACACAAGGAGGCAAGCCAGAAGCCCCCTGAGACTGGTGTCCTGCCTTGGCCAAGTGGCATCCCCTCATGGGCAGGGCAGCTGTAGCCCATCCCCACAACGCTATGCAGGCCAGGCTGGGTGCCCCCACCTACCCACCATGGTCCTAATCTGTGGAGTCTCAGGGCAGCCCTCACTTCCCATCCAGCCCCTGCTCTCCTCCAGCTGCTGCTTTCCTAAGGGCCCAGTCAGGCCGGGCCAGCCCACCCATGGCACCTCGCCCCATGCCTGCTTCTCCCCTCCTCACCCGGACTCTGCCCTGAGCACCCAATTCCAGCGCTCAGCACCCCAGTGCTGCCCCCATGCAGGTGGGATGGGGTATCTGTCTTCCCAAGCCCTGGCTGGGCCCAGGGCTTGCCTACCTACTGGAAGCCTCCAGCATTCACCCACCTGCAGCTCCCCTCTAGGGGTCAGGCCTGGGCAGGCGTTGCGGAGGGCTGCTGCACTGGAGGCTCCCAGCTGGCTTGGCCCCAAGTGCTGCCCATGGCTGCTGTTCCTGGGGTGCAAGTGCTCCTGGGGCCAGGCCCTGAAGCTGGGCCTTTGCACTTGGGGTGGGTCTACCCCACTCACACTGTGCCTGGTGTGCAGGGAGATGAAGCCTGGAGCCAGCAGCCCCCTGAACCCAGTGTCCTGCCCTGGCTAGGCAGTATCCCCTTGCAGGCTTGGCAGCTGAGGCCCATCCCTGCAGAGCTGTACAGGCCAGACTAGGCCCTGTCTCGGGTGTTGCTGGGCGCCCCTGCCAACCCACCATGGCCTGAGTCTGCGGAGCGTCAGGGCATCCCAAGCTTCCTGCCCAACTCCTGCTCTCCTCTGACTGCTGCCTTCCCAAGGGCCTGGCCAGGCTGGCACACCCATGGCACCTCCTCCCATGCCTGCTTCTCCCCACGTTGCCTGGACCCTGCCCCGAGTGCCAAGCCCTGGTGCTCTGTGCCCCGTCCAGGTGGGACAGGGCATCTGTCTGCCTGAGACCTGGCCAGGTTCTCCCTCCTAGCCCTGGGCCCAGGCTCCCCCTGCTCTGGGACCACCAGGGAGACCTGAGCACCCTGGCCCTGGCAGCTGCTACTGGGGTGTCACTGCCTCCCTCTGCTGGACATATTACTTATCTTCTCTCCTTTTTTTGCTTTTTTTTTCTTTCTCTTCTCTTTTTTTCTTTCCCTCTTTTTCTTTTCTTTTTCTCTCTCTCTCTCTTGCTCTCTTTCTGTTTCTCTCTTCTCTCTTTCTCTCTCCTTTTTTCTATTTCTTTTTTCTCCTTTTTCTCTTTCTCTTCTTTTTCTCTCCCCTTTTCTTTCTTCTTTTTTCTTTCTCTCCTCTTTCCTTTTTTCTTCTTTCTTTCTTTACCTCTTTCAGCCTCTTCCTTTCTCTCCTCTCCTTTTTTCTCTTTTTTCTTTCTTTTTCCCTCTTTCTCTCTTCTCTCTCTTGCATCACAACTTCCTTAACAAAAAAAAGAATACACAAGAACAAGAGTAATATATGAAACTTTATTTATTGTCACCAGGTTTAGAATTTCTAGAAAACCTGTAAAAAAAATTAAAGCCAAAAAAAGGAGCATAATTTATTATTATTAACTATATTAATATGTAGTGTGTCCTGCCATGTTTCCCCCACCCCCATTTTGTTTTTCTGGCATGCTGGCACCCAGCACTCTAGCACCTTAGAAGGTAGACATTGCAGTTTTTTCTGGACTCTGGCCAAAAACATTGCCTACCACTACTGTCAGTGTTGGCAGTGTCATCAGCCTTGTTGGCTACAGGACTCACAGCAGGGACAACACTGCTGCCACTGAAAGCTTCACAAGGTGTGGGACTTGCAGTGGGGGCAGCAAGGAGAACGATGAGGCTCACAGTGGGGGTAGTACAGGGAACACTGCTGCTGCTACAAGCCCTGCTTCTCTCAAGGGTCCCAGGGTCATTATCCCAGGCTCCCCCTGCACCGGTGATAAGGCGCAATGGGATCTAACGAGTGATCCCACAGTTGTGCTCCTTGAAACACAGCTGCTTACTATAGGCTGCAGACCTGAAGGAGAATGAAACAGCTCAAGTTTTGCCTGCTGGATAGTGAAGCATTAGTAGTGAAGAGGATTAGCTGTTCTTCTTGGGGTTCGCTATGCACGCAGGCAAGAGGAACACTACTGCAGCTCCTTTTCTAGCTGTACTTGCTGCCTCATTGGGTAGCTGGCTTCTAGGTTGACCACCCACAGACCCCAAATATTTGAATGCCACACAAAGTGAAGAGCAGACAAGACAGGGTCTTTACTGATCTAACTTCCCCATAAAAAAATAAGCAACGAAAAATGATGTCCCTGTCCCTGTGCATTGTCCTGTTCCAGTGGGTCCCTCACTCTGGGAACATGCCTGGAGCAATCTGCTTTACCAAATTAAATAAGCAATCCTGTTTCTTGCTTAGGAAAGCATTTCATACAGCCCTTGGTTGTCAGAGGAATATAAAACAAATCAGTCCTTGGCTTTGTGAGCAAAAAGGGTGCAGTCCCTTGCTGTCAGGGAAGAGAAAATGAATAAAGAGAAAACAGGCTTTTGCTTTAGGGTAAAAAGAAGGATCTCTCTCTGCTCCATGGCTGGCCATGGTTTTATAAAGCCATCATTTACCCACAGCTACCACACTGTGATAGCTGAGATGCTGTCATATTTTCCTGTGCTTAGTTGCATATCCAATACCACCTCATGGAAGCTGTGGGGAGATGATGACTTCTTCATGATGATTAGCTTTGGGCCCTAGTCCCTGTTTTAGTTGTGCCCCTTACTGATTCAGAGGCTTCAGATCACTGCAACCCACAGCTTTCTCCAGCCCAAGAGAGAGAGAGAGAGAGACAGAGATTCTTGGAAGAAAGACTGACTTAATCCTGCTCTTTTTCCTCCATATTTGATTGTGATGGACTTTTGTGGTGCTGCATGGGGATGGATCTGGGGAGAGACTTAAATAATCCTTTCTTCTTACCATGGTCAAAAAGGTTAATGACAGTGGTACCCTTGAAACTAAGATTGTTCATTCCTTCCTACCTTTAGCAAGCATTTTCCTTCCCCTGTAGAGCATATCACCTGGAATGGGATGGGAAGGGGGAAGAGGAGGTACAGCTTCCACAGTACATTGCTGCAGGTGGAGAAACTTCACAACCCCTAATTGGGTGAAGAGCCACAGGGGAAACTTCATTCTGGCACTTCCCACAGGAGTTCAGCTCTGCATAATTCCTCATGTAGACCTTGCTGTAACTAAAGGACTCTTTCCAAAAGGATAGACAGCATGGGCCATTTCTATGGGACAGGGATGGGCCTGTCCCTTGATCCTGGCTAAACCATCATGCCCCAGCCAAGAATATCACAGTCTGCTCTTGGTGCTGTTGCTGCTTTAGTGGTGTTTCCTGCTTCTTCATGCTTGCAGCAACTCTGCCTTTTTCTATTATAAAAAGGAAAATATTTTATTTTCTGTAAGTTGCTCGAGAGGTGGTGGTGCTGCTAGGAGGGTTAGGGTAGAACAGGGTGGCCAACCTGCAGCACGAGTGCCACGGGCAGCCTCTGTGTGTGGCACACGTCAGACCAGGGAGGGGACAGGCAGCATGGCAGTTGATAGAGAAGGAAGCAGAAGGGAGAGCAGGAAATCAAGCAGGGAGCAGAAGGCAGGAAGAAGAAAGCAAAACGGCAAACTGGAGAGAGGAAGGGGATTGGAGTGGCACCCAGAGGGCGCATCCCTCACAAGTGGGAGTATGCATTTCACTGGGAATAAATGGCAGTGGTACATTGTGCTGCTGCTAGTTGCCTCTTGGCATGCCCCTGCACGTGCACTTTGGCATGCAACACATTGCCCAGGTAGGGTAGGGAAGGCTGGGGCCAGCACCTGGGTTGGCCCCAGCAGCCTCACCTGAGGTTATGAGGGCCTCCAGGGGCAGCAGCAGCAGCAGTGGTGTTCCAGGCGCATGGAGCCTGGCCAGCATCCAGTGTGGCTCTAGCTGGCCAGCATCTAGTTTCTGGTGGTGCATGCTGCAGCCATGTGCACCACCCTGCTTTTTTTGGTCATGGTTTCTTTTTGATACTGGGATTTTCCAGTATCTAATTTTGCGACTACACTGCAAATATGCACCGTAGTAAATGGATTCACAAGTGCCACATGTGTTTTGCAGTGCCTCAAAAGGTTTTGAGGCGCTGCAAACTGCATATCCCTGTTCCTGGGGATGCAACCAGAGATAGCATGGTGCTAATTTGTGGCACACATGCCAAAAAGGTTGGCCACCACTGTATAGAAGGTAGTAGGCTCTTGCGGTGCTTATTCATAGTATTTTCACCAGAACCATAATCCTCATCTTTCTTAATTCTCCTTGATGTCTTCCTGGAAAATTGTTTTAATCAAACTTTGAGAGTCAGTCTACCACTGAGGTAGCAAGAAACAAATGAATTACCAATACAGCTAAAGGATGCAATATTTTCTGCAGCAAGACCAAATTGCAAAAAGACTAACCAGAAAAGGGGCAGCTATAAATGGCTACAGGTAATTAATGCTATAACAAATATTTGTTTGTCAGTATGTATTTGCGTACTTATCTCCAGGGCCCTACCAGGCTCTATTTCTACCCTTCTGTAACCTTTCAATGCTGTTGAGCAACTTGGCAGTTGGGTAAGATTTATCTTGGAAAAACAGGTTGTAGGAAGCAGTATTTACCATCTTTCTTCAGTGTCATGTATGGTGACTTGTTTTTGTGTTTGCTCAGTAGAAAGGATGGCTTGTCATATCTATTTTATGTTTATGGCAAAACTGCACCTCTGTTGGAGGAGCTTTCATTACATTTGTACAAAATAAACGGAAGAGGGACCAAAGTCACCTGCAGAGATCAATAGACAGAACTTCTCACACTGCTTGGAGACTGGGAAGAATGTTTGAGACATGAATTTCTTTGTCTGCAAATAGTAATCGCTCAAAATCTGGGACAAATTCTGATAGTCTTACTGAGGGGCCTGACTGAAATCAAATGGGCCACTATGGAGTACTACTGATCAGGTGTAAGGTGATCACTTCCTGGGCCCCAGGATAATCCTAAAGGGAGAAATTTGTCTTAGTCCTGAGATTGCATGGAAGACCCTGCACATCCCTAGAGCTTCTCTATTTTCTCATGAGAAAACTGGTTGAGGCAGCACGCTCCCAGTGCATGGTTGCCATGGGAGACTTCAACTACCCAGACATCACGTGGTAAGAGTGCTTGGCCAAATCCGAGTGGCTGCAAGCTTTCTCTCGTGCGTGGACGAGCTCTAGATGATGCAGGAAGTCTACAGGCCAACGAGAGGTAAAGCGCTGCTTGACCTGGTACTGGCAACTGGGGATGATTTAATCAGCTACCTAATGATCGAAGGGAAGCTGGGTGACAGTGACCACGAACTGATCACCTTCACCATCTACTGAAAAGCTGTCAAGTCAGTCAGCAATGCAGAAGTCCTCAACTTCAGGAAAGCTGACTTTGACTAGCTAAGGAGGCTTGTCAGTGAGGCCCTAAAGGGCCACAACCCAAAGGGGAGGGGAGTTCAGGACGAGTAGTTGCTCCTCAAGTGAGCAATCCTGGATGCGCAAGCAAAGTCTATCCCATCTTGGAAGAAAGGCAGCAAAAGGGCACAGAGGCTCCCTTGGCTCTCAAGGGAACTAGCGGACCTCCTGTGTCTTAAAAGGAAGACCTACAAAGGATGGAGGACTGGATCCACCACCAAGGAGGAATACTCTGCACCTGCAGGAAGCAAACCGGGAAAGCAAAGGCTGCAACCGAACTCCAACTGGTTACAAGTATCGAGGACAATAAAAAGTCCTTTTTTAGATATGTGGGGAGCCAGAGGAAAAGCAAGGGCAACATTGGACCCCTGCTAAACCAGATGGGATAAATAAAAAACGACCCCAGGAAAAAGCAAATTTGCTATATGGGTACTTTGTGTCAGTTTTTCACCAGTCCCATGGGATGCCCCTGCCCACTATGAGACAGGGAGGCCCGGGTGAGGGAGATTCCTTACCCTGCATCAATGCTGACCTCATGAAGAAACAACTTGAGAGCCTGGATACCTTCAAGTTAGTTGGCCCTGACAGTCTACACCACAGAGTACTGAAGGAGCTTGTTAGCATCATAGCTGAGACCCTGGCACGGATCTTCAAGAACTCCTGGTGCTCTGGTGAAGTGCCCGAAGATTGGAAGAAGGCCAATGTGGTGCCTATCTTCAAGAAAGGGAGGAAAGTGGATCCAGCAAACTACAGGCCCATCAGCCTGACCTCTATCCCAGGGAAGATCCTAGAAAAGATTATCAAAGAGGACATTCTTAACACATTGGCTGATGGCAACATCCTGAGGGATAGCCAGCACGGGTTTGTTGTGGGTAGGTCTTGCTTGACCAATCTCATTTCCTTTTACAACCAGGTGACCTATGACCTGGACAAGGTAGAAGAGATTGATGTCATATATCTTGACTTTTAAAAAGCCTTCGATCTAGTATCCCATAATCACCTCTTGGCAAAACTGGCTAACTGTGGCCTTGGCCCCACCATGATCCGCTGACTAGGGAATTGACTCTGCGGTAGGACCCAGAGGGTGGTGGTTGACAGAAATCAATCATCATGGTGCCCTGTGACCAGTGGGGTCCCTCAAGGCTCTGTCCTAGGGCCTACACTATTTAACATTTTCATTAAGGAAGTAGACATTGGTGTCAGAAGCAGACTGGCCAAGTTCGCCGACAATACCAAACTCTGGGGTAAAGCATCCACACCTGAGGACAGGAGGGTGGTCCAGGCAGACGTTGCCAGACTCAGAAAATGGGTGGATAAGAACCTGATGGTGTTTAACACCGAAAAATGAAAGGTTCTCCACCTTGGGAGGAAAAACCTGCAGCATGCTTATAGGCTCAGCAGTGCTATGCTGGCTAGCACTATGGATGAAAGGGACTTGGGGGTCATGATTGACCAAAAGATGAACATGAGCCTTCAATGTGATGCTGCGGCTAGTAAAGTGAGCAAAATGCTGGCTTGCATCCATAGATGCTTCTGAAGCAAATCCCAGGACATCATTCTCCCCTTGTACTCAGCCTTGGTGAAGCCGCAGCTGGAGTACTGCGTCCAGTTTTGGGCTCCACAATTCAAAAAGGATGTGGAGAAGCTTGAGAGGGAGCAGAGGAAAGCCATGAACATGATCAGAGGTCAGGAAAACAGACCTTATGATGAGAGGCTGAGAGCCATGGGACTCTTCAGCCTGGAAAAGCACAGGCTCAGGGATGATCTGGTGGCCATGTATAAGTTTATCAGGGGTGCTCACCAGGATCTGGGGGAATGTCTGTTCACCAGAGCACCCCAAGGGATGACAAGATAGATGGTCACAAACTCCTGCATGAACGTTTCAGGCTGGACATAAGGAAAAACTTCTTTACTGTCCGAGCCCCCAAGGTTCGGAATAGACTGTTGACAGAGGTGGTTCAAGCACCTACTTTGAATGCCTTCAAGAGACATTTGGATGTTTATCTTGCTGGGTTCCTGTGATCCCTGCTGACTTCCTGCCCCTGGGGCAGGGGGCTGGACTCAATGACCTTCCAAGGTCCCTTCCAGCCCTAATGTCTGTGAATCTATGAGAATGACATTATTGTTTTGAGTGCTCTGGAGGGTTGTGCTAGGGTACAGGTAGAGCAGGCTTGTCCAACGTATGGCCCATGGGCTGCCATGCGGCCCGCCAAGCCATTTTTGCTGGCCCAAGGTCCCTTGCTCAGGACAGGCAAGGAGTCCTGGCACCTGCTCTGTGCGTCACGGCGGCAGCGAGGCAGCGGCGAGGCGAGGCGGGCAGGGCCGGCTCACAGGCCCCAGCTGGCAGCAAGGGGAGGGGAGCTGCTTACCCCCACGGGGCCAGGCTCATCACATGAGCCAGGTCCCGCCACTGCTGCCCCGAGGGCTGGGCAGCGCAGGGCTGCCACAGCCATGCCTGATTGGGCTTTTTCTCTGGCTCTGCCCCTTGCCCCCGGTGCGCAGCCAGGGGAGCTGCAGCATGGCCTGCACCCTGCCCGCATGCGTGGTGGACAGAGGCACCGGATAAGGCCCTGCACAGAGCTGGGGGTGCCTCAGGGCCGGGCCAGGGCTGCAGGGTGTGCAGTTGCGGGAGCTGGGCTGGGTAGGAGGCAGGAGGAGCCCGGCCCAGAGGCGCTCTATGTCCAGCCACCTCCTTGGTAGTTCAGGTCCTGCTACTGTAGCCTGCATGGCTGAGGATGTGGGTCTGCATGCTGCTGGAGCAGCCCATGCAGTGAGGGGGTCCTAGGGGCCCACCCCCACAGCGTGCAGCCTGTGCAACACATGCTGGTGTCATCTGGGGCCCACAGCCTCACCAGATCTGAACAGCCCTGGACTAGCTTATCCTTGAGATCTCTTCCACGTCTCTGCAGTATATGCCTACAATTTCTATTTAATTAACCACAGTGACCATGATCAAGTTAGTAAAGGACACTTACACACACTTTACGTTGGCAGAAATGGACAGCACAAACTTCCCCTTATGGCTCCAGCTGCATTCATCCTTGAAAACAAGCATGTTGTGCTAAATCAAAGCCATTCCTTGGTGTTATACGCAGGTATTTAACTTTACTGTGGTCTTAATTTTAGAAGAAAACAGTTAACCAGTAACAGGAAGTAACATGGTCATTGTGGTTAATTAAATAGAAATTGTAGGCATATACTGCAGAGACGTGGAAGAGATCTCAAGGATAAGCTAGTCCAGGGCTGTTCAGATCTGGTGAGGCTGTGGGCCCCAGATGACACCAGCATGTGTTGCACAGGCTGCATGCTGTGGGGGTGGGCCCCTAGGACTCCCTCACTGCATGGGCTGCTCCAGCAGTATGCAGACCCCCATCTTCAGCCATGCAGGCTACATTAGCAGGGCATGGACCACTCCTCCCCCCACACAGGCCTTTCGCCCTTGCACAGCAGTGGGAGAGGTGGCTTCCCAGGCCCATGTCCTATATATTAACTGCTTGCAGACCCCATGTAGACTATGGGTGACATCCTGGCCCTTTGTGGGCCACATGTGGCCTGCAGGTAGTCAGCTGGGCAGCCCTAATCTAGTCCAACCCCCTGCACAGAAAAATGATGTCCTGTTCCTGTTCATTGTCACTTCCTGCAACTTCATTGGTGTCAAAGGTCATGTGACATCACTTCCTGATGTGATACCACTTCCTGTGAGGTCTGTAAATATGGCTCGCCAGCCCACTGGGTGATAAAAAGTTTGTGATCTGGCCCCACATTCAAAAAGGTTGGACACCCTTGAGGTAGAGCTATCTGCTGGTGCAGATATGGTGCTCTCTGTGCCATTTTGCCTGTATATTCTAATCCAAATTCTACCTGTTTTTTTATAAAATTTGGTGCTGTAAGTAGCTGTTGAGTGAAGTCCAATCTCTGTGCCCTTCTCATCTGGCCTAAATTCTAAGTGTACCCTAAGCTCTCCTTGTTAATGCAAAGCCATCACTGTGGTTCTCATTTTTTGTTGTGAGGTAAAATAATCTACCTCCCAACAGACTTTAAGCAATGAATGTATGTGTAAGTCCCTCTTGTTCACAACAGGGGAAGAAGCTTACAATGGGAAAAAGTCAGTACCCGACACACACGACATTTTAAATTTCTTTTTCTGAGACTCCAAATTGCTTTTTCACTGTAATGCTCACTGTAAAAGTGCAGTTACTATAGCATCTCCTTTGTTATTAAAAAAATTACCCGGTATGTTCACGCCTTGTATTTTCACATCTCTAAAACTTCACTGAAAAGTGAAAATTTGAGAGAAAAAATTCCCTAATATGAAAAATATGAATGTTTCTGAGTGAACTGGGTGCTTTGGTTATACCACTTATCACTAGCTGCATTTAAATACCCCCGTAATGATCAGAATTGCAGTACATTTTTAGTATGTTCCCCAATATTATCAGAGCTGAATCCTCAGAATAATTTTAATAATGAGGCAAACATGTCAGGAGGATGAAGGAGAACGCTGAAGTAGTTTTTCTCTCAAAGGTGTTGCATTTTAAAAGGCTGAACACAAGAATAAGTTTGATTAGTCTACTAGTATGTTATTTTGTAATGTCTTTTATTTAAACAATTCATTCCATTGGTTTGCTTTATAATATGCTGGGTAGAGTTTGATTTCTGATCTGGAATTATATCTTTATGTAAATACACCTTCTGTACAACAAACAGCAAGCAATAAATCAGGAGAAATTTACCCCTCCCTTAAAATATCTGCTTTTTGATTACTTTATTCACTAGACATGATACTCTTTAATCTCCAAGATCTACAGTCAGTCCAACTGCTTCCTTTTTTAAACTATGTTTAAGCTCAAAAATCTTTTGAGGATGAAAAAGCTTTTTATACAGCTGTCTGCGTTCATGAAGAATTAATGACATGATAAACATTATAACTTTTATTGTTCATGGCAATGAAATCAGCTCTCTGGAAA
The DNA here is from genome assembly GCF_030867095.1 of Alligator mississippiensis. Lineage (NCBI taxonomy): Eukaryota > Metazoa > Chordata > Crocodylia > Alligatoridae > Alligator > Alligator mississippiensis. Next base: position 53,129,030 of record NC_081830.1, on the reverse strand, counting down.
AGAGGCCAGGTTGTGCAGTGTGCTAATGACTTAGCACAAAGAGGAAATGTTTCTTTTTGTATGAAAACATTGAGTGGGCTCTGTGGCCTTGACACCATTAATTATACACCTGCAAAAAAATTCCCAGAAACAAAAAACACCCAAGAACAATCCCCCTTATCCCACAAAGAGCAGCAAGAAAACTGTTCCCAGCTCTAAGTAACAGAGTTCTGTTTTCTCTTGAAATTGTAGCTGCTCGGGAGTCTCTCCACAGACATAATTTCCTAATTGATTAAAGCTACTGAAATACTAGTAGGGGCTAAGTTACTCTGTAGGAAATGATAACCTATTGGTTTCCCAGGCAAATTTGTCTTCCAGCTGTAGGCATAACGGACAACTTTTGCTTTCTGGAGAAAGCTTGAAAAGGCAGGAGGGGCAGAGATCAATTTTTGATGTCACAAAGTAAAGCAGCCAGCATGCAACATTTGACTAAGAGGTGCTCAACCTCTGGCCTGCAGGCCAAATTCAACCCACAGGGCTATATTATTCAGCCCATGGTGCTGCCCATGGGTCTAGAAATTTGGCAGTAGGGGAGAAGTGGCAGCATTAATGCCATGGCTTCCAGAGTCGTGGTAATTAATGCTGCCAGCACTCACCACATTTCTGGACCTGTTGAGAGCCCTGTGGGCTGGATGACATGGCCTCATGTGCTGGATCATGTTAGTGTTCAGGGTTGCTCTGTGGCCAGATCCAGTGCCAGGGGTTGTGCTGGAGTGCTAGTGTGGATCTTGTTTGTGGCTCAATCCTTCCTACAGTATCCGGTCCATAGACTGGCCCTCTGCTACTTATCTGATCTGCGGGGTGGGAAGGTTAATCACCACTAGATAAAGTTGATTGCATTTAGAGGAGCATTATTTCTATAGCCTTAACTATACAGAGACCCTGGTTTAGGTAGGTAAGTCCCTGACAATCCTCTGTTTGTGGGTAATCACTCTAGAAGTAGTGATTATGAGCATGTGGATGGGCCCAAGTGAATTTATAAAGTTTCTCAATGCTGCAGTTTTGGATGTTTTAACCCAGCCTTTGATTTTATTGCAAGTGCAGTTGAGGATACATAGCATGTACACATCTTAGTACTTTGTTTCTCACTGTAATCAGGAAATTGGATGTCTGCATGTTGCCATTTAAGTCTGATATTAACTTTCAGGTACAAAATTGCTGCTGCAAAAATAGAGGCTGTCTTAAGACGTGCTGCATGAGACTGGTGACATTTCTGTATAGCTGGAAGCTAGGCTATGATGGTTTTGTAATAATAATCATCTTACAATGGAAAAGCAATTACTAATGTGATTCTAGTAGTGGTTATTGAAGCAATTATTGTACCTAGTTCAAGTGGTTAGTTTAATTATCGGTTCTACAAACAGAGTATACAAACAGTCCTGAAGTCATGCCCAGGAAAAACTTTCTTGGCTTGGTTTTTTGCCTGAGTTGGCTGTCAGGAGCTGATAGTAAGGATATGATGCAAAGCCTGTGGAAGTCAGGGGAAGGGCTCCCATTAACTTAAGAGGAAGAAGAATCAGCCACATGCATGAATAAACTATTGTAGTAGGCACATTAATTCAGAGTCACTGTTTTCATTTACTTACATGAGACTGCAGTGTCCTTCTTAGACAATATCTCTTATTGTTGCCTTTTTGCCCATTTTTTCTTGCTTTGATAATAAACAGTACAGTGCAGCAGCTCAAGTTATCAGATCTGCATGAGAACAGAGTTCTCAGAGGAAATTCAGTGTTTTCAGAGAAACCCAATGCCCTTGTTGCTACTGGGACACACAGCAAAGACTATTATATTTTAAACTATGTTGTCAACCTCATTTTGGGGACCAAATTGATTTTTACAGATTAAGGAGCCAGTGTGCGTGATTGTTTTTATGACTTTTGCATTCTGAAGACTGACGGTACTGATCAGTGACATAAACAATGGAAGAGTTTTATCTCCAGGTTCTATTCCTTGACTTCTGTGGCAGCTTTGATCTTCATTCAGAGTGAAGAATCAGGCTCCTTACTGTGCAGAGCAGAATAGTGCTTAAGGCCATGTTGACATTGTAATGGGGCCCCCACCCAATTACTGAGAAGGGGGAGCAAACCCTGGGGCCTGCCAGCCAGACAAACCCAAGGTGCAGATTTAAGGGTGGGAAAGACCTGAGCAAACACTTACCCCAGGGCTAGCAGTGACAGTAAAGGAGCTGGGGGCTTGCACAGAAACTCCACAAGCCCCAGCAGTGAAAGACCTCCCTGAGGCTGTCCAAATCAGCCAAATCAGAAACCACCTGTAGCAGCTCTGGGAAGCAGGTGACCAGCAGGGGACAGGGACAGGGAACCACATAAATACATGTGGTTGAAGGCCCTGAGCCAGGGGGAAGGAGGCTGGCCTTGCAAGCTGTAGGGGAAAATACTCCTGATTAGGAAAGCTGTCAGGGAGGGCCTGGTGGATTGCTGTGCAACAAGAGTCTGAGGGTCTACAGGAGGACATAACCCAGAGCTGGGGGTTATGTTGGCACCCAGGGAAGGCTGCCCTGGGTGTTTGCTACTTACCCTGATGGGGGTGGAAGGTTTTCCTATGTTATAAAGTGATAGCATACTGTTTTTCCATTTGTTGTTGTTGAGTTGCCCAGGGGGAAAAGTTTGTGTTATAGCCTGGAGACTTCTCTTATTGTAGTTCAGACTGGTGGCTTGGGATTGGAACTAAAGAGGTGGTTTGGAGGTCCCATTAGTGCCCTAGGAGCATGCACTTGCCTTGAACCCTGCTGGGGGCAGGCTCACAGCATTCTGAGGGAGCAGCAAACCCTGAGCATTGCAGAGTGTGGGGGCCAGTGAGTACAGAGCAGGGCAGATGAGGTTCATGGAGGGCTGGGCTGAGGCTGGGACCTAGAAGCCAGGTCCAGTGCAGAGGACCTAGGCTATGGGAACCAGCTAAGAGAGAAAGGGGCTGAGGTCAGAAAGGCCGTGCCCTGACAATCATATAGAGTTACCCCAAGATGCATAGTTAGCCCATGAACCAGGGGGTGAGGCCTGGCTTGGAAGGCCCTAGGGCAGCCTCCTTTCTTTTAAGACTAGAACATCAAGGTGTTGGCAGGAGAGCAGAGGGAGTTCTGTAAAAGGGCAGACCAAGCTAGGGTTGAGCAGCCACCAAGGGATGCTGTGGCCATCCCCTGGGACTAGCATGTTGTTACAGACATGCACAATGCACTGTAGGGGTCAATATCCTGACTATTTGTCTAAAATTGAATGTTAATGTTAAAATACACACACAAAGATAAACCACTGGGAAAATGAAGCTTGTATATCACCACAGCTTCTGGATTATGAGCTCAGAAAATGGAACAATTGGCCTAGGAAATTATGGAGAAAAAATAGCACGCATCTTTTCCTGCTTGATATACTAGGTTGGGCCAGATACCCTTACTGTACTCTAAATGTAATTTCACACTCTGTCACCCTTGTTGTTTCTTAGTGAAGGCCCAGTTCAGCACTGCTTACTCGGAAAAATCTCCCACTGAAGTAAAATATTTTGTAGCTGACGAAGTTCAGTTTTGTGTGCTGCTGCTGCTTCTGTGTGTAACAATAAATAACAGGCTAAACCCTAAAGTATTTACCCAGAGCTTTTCTATACTCGGGCTGGGGAAGCGAGATCAAGTTTGCAATGAACTGTGGCACACTAATCATTGTGTATTAGATATTACATTATGTCCAGCTGCTTCATGCTACAGTATGAATCATTGCTTCCACATGGCAGGAACTTTCTCTGTATTAAGAGCTCAGCATTGTGCATGAGTAGTCTGTACTGTTTAGCCTATTGCTGGGCCCTTTCCATTGGGATACATTTCTGATTGACAAATTGGGGAATACATAAGAATTATACTGGAATACACTGGCATCAATAGAAATTCTGGGATTTGGGTCCAACTTAAAAAAAAATCCTATGATTTCTCACCTATCATTTGATGAACCATCTCTTTTGGACTCAATATGATTTTCAATCGGTCATTGTCCAGCAAAGATGAAGCAGTGCTCAGTGTCACAGCGCTGCTCTTTGCAAATCTGCAGCAGCTTGTGGAGTTGTATTTGACATCTCTCGGCTGGACAGCTTCAGCTTTGCAAGTCAGCTGCCAGGTTACTGATTTTGCAGTGGTTTTGGCAGCTGTGCCAGTAGCACTGGAAGGACAATGAGGAGGAGGAGCAGGAGGAGAACATAGACCATCTGTTTCTGAAGGAACTTTTTTGGATCAGTGTTAGGCTTATGAAACAAGTGTTGGCTGGCAGAAAGTACTGTGCAGACCCGGGATGAGCAGCAATAGCTGCAGAATTTCAGGAGAACAAAAAGCACTTTTCTGGAACTCCCGACATGACTCACCCAGAGTTATGGCAGCAGCACACCACTATGAGAGTTCCCACTACTGTTCAGAAGCATGGGGCCATCCTTCTTGGGAAGCCTGCCATCCCTGATTGCTACTGGTCTGTAGGTAACCATTTGGGGGCAGGTCACTCTTGTGATGAACATGTGCTGGTCAAAATGGTCAGCCTGTGTTGTAGGTTTGCCAGTCTTCAGGACTGATGGTTATGCATGCTTTGGTTCCCCAAGCATTGATATGTTTGATGGAGCCTTATACCTCATTCCTTGCCCAAAACATTCTACTAAAAGTAAGTGACAGTATTAATCACTTGCACTGTGATTTGTGAATGTTAGGTAATAAGCCTACCAGATTCCTCTGAGACAGGATTGTAATTAGCAGGGATCCAGGTTTTCCATTTGCTATGATAAAATATGGTAATGTGGATTTTCTCATTTTAATGAGAAAAACCCAAATTTTCTCCTTTAAAAGAGAAACATGTGGGAAATGGTAGGTTTCCGCTTGAAGGCTAGCAGAGTTCCAGCCTGCGAAGGGCTGGGGGGAGTGGGAGGAAGCTGGTCAGGCAGGGGATGACATGTGCATGTGCACGTGTACACATGCACATGGCCATCAGGCAGTATGTAAAGCAGCTTCCACAGGAAAGTCTGGCATGGGGGGAGGGGGAGGAGAATTGAGGCCCCCCCTAGTGAGGGAAGGAGGGAGGGAGTTGGGTAGAGCTGGGGCTGGCTGCTGCCTACACCAGGCTGTGCATGGGGCTTGGGGCCTGGGGCCATGTGTAGCCACAGGGCCCAGGTGAGGAGCAGGACGGAGCTGTGGGCAGCTCGTGTGGGGTGTGGTGGGGGAGCTGGGGGGGCTGGCTCCCCACCACTGTGTGCATTCCCTGAGGAATTTGTGTGGGGGCGTGTGGGCTGCCCTCTGTGGGCTCAGTTTCCCTGCCCTGCTGCCTTCCTCCCAGGGCCTCCGTGGCCCAGCAGGCAGGACCTGGCATGGCAGAGCAGAGTGAGGTGGGGAAGCTTGATACCGCCGCCTCTGGGAGCCCTGTCCTGCCCTGGCAGCAGCAGGGGTGGATGTGTGGAGGGCACCTTGCCATTGTGGTGTAGGGCTCAAAGCTGCGGCATCTGGACCTGCTCTGCCCTGTCACAGCGGGTCCCTGCTTCCCCTCCCCAACCCCCAGGCCTCTGTAGCCTGGAGCCTCTAGGCAGGAGGGCAGAAGAGCAGGGAGCTCTGAGCATGCGGCCCACACCTGCCCTGTGAACAAAGCTGGGGGGCATGTGCTCCACCCCAGAAGTGCGTGCGGTGACAGGGAGCTAGCTCCCCCCACCCAAGCCCACAGTGGCCAGCTCTTATCTGTCCTCCACATGGGCTTTTCTCCAGCTGTACCTGTAGGGGAGGGGGAGCCGGGCTCTGTGGTCCACTGAAGTTGATATCGTATACTTAGACTTAAGGAAGGCCTTAAGTCGATACGGTATCCCACACCATACTGGTAAACAAGTTAAGAGGCTGTGACATGGATGACTACACAGTCCGGTGGGTGGTGAATTGGCTAGAGGGTCGCACCCGGAGAGTCGTAATGGATGGGTCAGTATCGACCTGGAAGGGTGTGGGCAGTGGGGTCCCACAGGGCTCGGTCCTTGGACCGATACTCTTCAATGTCTTCATCAGCGACTTGGATGAGGGAGTGAAGTGTACTCTGTCCAAGTTTGTGGATGACACAAAACTGTGGGGAGAAGTGGACACACCGGAGGGCAGGGAACAACTACAAGCAGACCTGGACAGGTTGGACATATGGGCGGAAAACAACAGAATGCAATTCAACGAGGAGAAATGCAAAGTGTTGCACCTAGGGAGGAAAAATGTCCAGCATACCTACTGCCTAGTGAATGACCTGCTGGGTGGCACGGAAGCGGAAAGGGATCTTGGAGTCCTAGTGGACTCCAAGATGAACATGAGTCGGCAGTGTGACAAAGCCATCAGAAAAGCTAATGGCACTTTATCATGCATCAGCAGATGCATGATGAACAGATCCAAGGAGGTGATACTCCCCCTCTATTGGGCGCTGGTCAGACCGCAGTTGGAATACTGCATGCAGTTTTGGCCGCCACACTTCAAGAGGGATGTGGATAACCTGGAGAGGGTCCAGAGAAGGGCCACTCATATGGTTAAGGGCTTGCAGGCCAAGCCCTATGAGGAGAGACTGGGGCACCTGAACCTCTTCAGCCTCTGCAAGAGAAGGTTGAGAGGCGACCTTGTGGCTGCCTATAAGTTCATCATGGGGGCACAGAAGGGAATTGGTGAGGCTTTACTCACCAAGGCGCCCCTGGGGGTTACAAGAAATAATGGCCATAAGCTAGCAGAGAGCAGATTTAGACTGGACATTAGGAAGAACTTCTTCACAGTTAGAGTAGCCAAGGTCTGGAACGGGCTCCCAAGGGAGGTGGTGCTCTCCCCTACCCTGGGGGTCTTCAGGAGGAGGTTAGATAAGCATCTAGCAGGGGGTCAGACTCGATCTATTGAGGTCCCTTCCTACCCTAGCATCTATGAATCTATGAAGCAGCCACTGCCTCTCACAGGTGGCAGCTGGGGTTTGGGCACTGCACTGTACCTGGCCCTGTAGCCCTGGCAGCTGGGGGTCTCTCTTGAAGGGCTGGGGCAGGCAGGGGCTGCAGATGGAGAGTGAGAGGAACCAGCAGGCCCAGGGGGCTGTGGTTGGGGAATGAGGGACACTGGCAGGGCCCAGGGGGCTGTGGGTGGGGAGTGAGGGGCACCAGCATGCAGGACAATGGCATGGGCAGGGCACCTGCGTGTCAGGGCTGCTCAGTTCCACAAAGCAAAGCAGTGTGGGGGCAGGGGTGGTGGGGAACAGCCATGTCCTGGTAAGTGAAGGGGCAGGGGGCGCTCTGATAAAAACCCCCCAAATCAAATGCCAAAATCAAATACCAACATTTATAGGTATTTAGAATTTATTTTATTACTAGCAAATTGCCCATCAAGAATGACAGGGCAGAGGAGGGCAGGATCAGAGTCCTGCATCCAGCCCCTTCCCCCCTACCCCATGTCTCGGGCTGAGGCCGGGACCACTCCCCGCCTCCCCCCCACCGCCTCTTCAGGCTGGGGCCAGGGCTGCTCTCCCATCCATTTTGGGCTGGGGCCCATGGTGGTCGCGGTAGTTGTGGCGGTGGTCATGGCCGCAGTTGCGGTTGTGGCAGGGTGCAGCCACTGATCACCACCTGTAAGCGGTGTTGTAAATCTAATTGGATCGTTTGCCTACGTAACTGTCAGGATTTTGAAGTGTGCTAGTTCCTAAGTCACAGATGATTTTCTAATTAAGGATTTTACTCAGCACATCTGCCCAATCTTTCCTGCCATGACTTGGTGAAAAAAGAAAAAAAAGAGGGAGGCTTGCCATTCCTAATGCCTGTTGACCTTTGATTTAGGAATTTTTCTCATGCTTGACTCCGTTTTTTTTACATGGCACTGGGAACCGAGGCTACTGGCTATCAATCACTTTTTATTCCTGACCTGTATTACTCTTATGATTCAATTTTGATGGGCTGCAGAACCAGGGGTCCCTGGTCTCTTACAGGTGCCCCTGTCCTGCACTACCACCACTCAGTTGTCTTATGTCCTCGCAGTTTCCCCAGCTGGAACAACCATCGTTCCGCTGGATCCCGCTGATCATGTATCCTTGTTTCCTGCTCCTGGTAAGTGTAGAGAGTCCATCAAGCCTCAAAAGGAGAGAGTTTCCTACTCTTCTTCTTTATGCCTCCTAGGGTGTTGTCTCTGTTTCCATCTCCAAACTGCTTCCTCAGATTTGCTCTCCGTCTGTCTCTGAACTTCCCTCTGGCTGTTGCTGGTGCAGTTTTTAACTGCTCTCCATCCCATGCCCAGTCAACCGGAACTGATAGGAGCTAATGAGTCTAGGTGTCTTTGATCTTCCCGTGTCTTATTCTGTTGCTTCCGGTTTGCCGTAAGGTATATGCTCAGACCACTGTATAAGGAAAGGACCTTACAGTGGTGTGGGTGAATCTGGTGTAACTGTATTGTCTGTCTGCTCTTAACACACAGTAAGTACAAATCAACTACAGTATATTTCTAATTTCCTCCTTGTTCATTCATTACTTTACATTAGCTTTACTTAATACTGGTTAGAAGTGGACAGACAAAACCACTATATTGGATTAGCAAATGCATGCTCCCTAGTGGTAAGTCTTCATATCTGTGTAATTATCCTTTTGTGTTCTGTGAACCAAAAGGGAGAATTAACCGGCACTTTGGTGTCTGGTGTATACACTTCTGGTTTCTTTGTGTTGTGGAGTGCAGTAGCTTAATTCAACTATCAGGACATAATATTAGTAAAGAAGCAGTGACCTGGACTTTAGTTTGTGCTAATTACCAGAGGACATGCCTGGCATCCATGGAGGTTTTTTATCCTGCTGGCTAACAATTGCTAAACCTCTGTCACCATCTCTTCATTTCTATAATTAGTCTTGATAACTAGGCTAAGTTAGCACTGGTATGTTACTATGTACTATGCAACCACCTTCCATTAGTTTTGTAGACACATCCAAAGATACTCCCAGGGGATGTCTACATAGCAAAATGCAATGTACTGTACTGTTTTAGAAGAACTATCTCAATTCTTTTGTCTTACCAGAGGTATAGGTATGGCAACTCTGAACCAATAGTGCAACAACTGATGTGTGACCAGGGCACCAACCCTGGGTGCCTACTTAGAAGGGGTGCAACAACAATAACTTCTGCTTCTGGCCCAGCTGCCACAGGTGACCCATCTCCTGATACTACCCTTGTCCCTGCCCAGGGCACAGACCCTGCCTGAGAAGCAGGTTTAGTTACCAAGCACTGAGCTCCGTCCTGCTGCAGCTAGACTGCTTGTGGTACCTGACCTGTCTTATTTACATACAGCCTGGGTATCTCTACACTACACTGTAGTCTGCCATAAGTAGCCTGTCCTATATTTGTTTTTCATTTGTCACAAGCAGTATGCTTCATTCCTGATTTGACACAGAACACTTCTAATAAATCCACCATGTTAAAATTAGTCACTTCAACACACCTCTGCATGTGCTACTCACAAAAGCCATCATACACTGGACCATTAGACACTCTTCATACCCTCATGAGCTCCAGCCCGTGACTGCCATTTATTTAAATGGCACAAATATCTTCAGATATGAAGTCAGTTCATGCCTAGTATTACACCAGACATTGTTAGAATTCTAACTAGTTTTATTCACATATTAATTAGTTATAATTAATTAATTAATTATTTTCAAGTGCATTTTATACACTCAGGCATGAACATGGAGTTTTATTATCCTATTCAAATGTACCCTGCTGGAAGGCAGCAGCATTTAAAAGCAATGTAACTCTATGGAAAACAAGCATAACGTAACTTGCTTGTTTTATTTATTCTTTTGGATGATTCTTTTAAGTTTCCAATTTAGAAAATAAATTATTATTATTGCCATTTGAAATGACTGAATGGAAAATGAAAGACTTACTGGTTGCAGAATAAAATATTTGGTAATTGATGTTGTGCCCTGTGATGTCTGGAATTATATCATATGAGAAAAGGCATCTTGTGTCTAAACACATTTACAAACATGCTTGAGCCAATTTTCTTTTCACCTCCAAAAGTGAGAGTGGCTTTTTATTCTTGTTAAAAATTGATTGTAACACCCAGGGAGCCTATCACTGAGGTCAAAAGCCACATTATGTGTTACTGGGTCATTACATTGGAATTTTATATACACAATGCAGCCAGGAATTTCAGAATCAGGAGAGCTGTCTTTAGCACCAGAACTCCAAAACAGTGTTACGTGCAGGTTAGTGTTTGTCCTTGACAGCTTCTTAGCAGTCTGTACCTACCTTTTTTTGTAACATGTACCCTTGCAAATTTGGCTGTGATAAATGTGGAAGGTATCCAGGGATCAACATGCAGTGTGGAAGGATGCTTCCAGAATGATTCTTTCAAAAGCCCCAGTGATCAAAATGTTCAGGAGCCTCTTTCTTTTGTCATTTATATCTGTGTAAAGCCAGGATAACTCCATTGAAGCTGTCTGGTTCTCTGAGAGTGGAATGTGGCTTTGTGATGTTTTTGTGTTTTTCAGCCACCTTTTCTATAATGCTTGTTGATTTGAATGTCAGTAAAAATGGACTAAGAGGGACAGATTAGTCCTGTCCTTTTGATTTTAGGCTAATATTTTCAATTGAGAATGAATGTGTAAATGGAAAGTGAATACCATCAGAAGCAAAAGTATGCTTGTTGACAGAGGAGTAACTGGCTGGGATGGTGCTCTGGGCAGGACTGTGGCCGCCTCTTTCTCTCACCTCCCCACCCCCAACACACACACATACCGTGCACCTTCCCTTTAGTGCACCTGGTTCCATTTCAGCTCCAGCAGTGAAGAAGGCAGCATAGTAGCTATTGGGGTATATCATGTCACCTCCTTTTTTTGCAGCCAAAAGGCATATCATGTGATCAACAAAACACTGGTGTACAGCAGTAGCAAACTCCTGGACACTACTTCGGCCATGCACACTGCTGCCATAGCTCTGCCCTTCATGCTGCTAGAGCTGGAGCCAGAGCTGCTACAGGGAACATGTAGGATGTGTGGAGTGAGGGGAGGACAGGATATGGGAGCATGAGCCACTCCCACAACTCCATTCTGCCACCCTTCCCTTATGTAGCACCTAGACCTTGTTCTCCACTTGCCTGTCCATCTTTATGCTACTGCTTGTTGGCTGTATGTGACCATTACAAGTCACTGGGTGCATCTACACAGACATTTACTGTGGAGATGCCTAATTAGCTTGGCAGTAAAGTCTCAACTCAATTAGACTGCAGGAAACAAATTAATTCTGCAGCAGGTTAGTACCTGTAAATACAAGTACTATCCTATGGTTCCAGATCCTAGGAGTACTTTAGCACACTGTAATGCACGTGTAGATGCTGACAGGGCTGGCTAGGGCATGAGGGTGCTTCAGTTTGGGGGCTGCCTGCTGGCTAGCCCCTGCACTGTCCAATAATTTAGTTCTGTGTAGAGATAGATGAGCAGCACAAAGGGAGTTTTGGAAGCTGTTTGCATTCATAGTTTCATAGTTGGTAGGGTCGGAAGGGACCTAAGCAGATCATCTAGTCCGACCCCCTGCCATGGGCAAGAAAGGATGATGGGGTCAAATGACCCCAGCTAGGTGGCTGTCTAGCCTCTTTTTGAAGACCCCCAGGGTAGAGGCAAGCACCACTTCCCTTGGAAGTTGGTTCTAGTTCCCAGCCACCCTGACAGTGAAGTAGTGCCTCCTGATGTCTAGCCCGAATCTACTCTCAGTCAGCTTATAGCCATTATTCCTTGTTACCCCCAGTGGTGCTCGGGGGAACAGGGACTCTCCCATTGCCTGCTGGTCCCCCTTGGCTAGTTTCTAGATGGTCACCAGATCCCCTCTCAGCCTTCTTTTGAGGAGGCTGAACAGGTTCAGGTCCTGTAGCCTCTCCTCATAGGGCCTGCCCTGTTGCTCCTAATTATGTGAGTGGTCGTCCTCTGGACCCTATCGATGCTGTCCACATCCCTCCTGAAGTGCGGTACCCAGAAGTGGACGCAGTATTTCAACTGTGGCCTGACAAATGTTGTGTAGAGGGGGAGGATCATCTCCTTGGATCTGTTTGTGATGCATCTATGGATGCATGACAAAGTGCGGTTAGTCTTCCTTACCGCTGTGCGAGCCAGGCCCCGATCCCGCCCTCGTTGCCATGCGCGGCGGTGATTCCGATCCCATTCTGGCCGCCACGGGCAAGCCGGGGGCGAACCGGGGTCGTACTGGACCCGTCTTCGGTGCACACACGGGCTGTGGCCAGCAGCCCGGACATGCGGGGCTGGAGAGAACCGCGGGCCGGTTTAGCTCATGCGAGTTAGAATTAGTTACGGAGGCGTAATGGTTGATTGAAAAGATTATTTACTTACACCCAAAGATGGCATTGGTGTAGGCTGGACAGGTTTCCAGGCACAGCTCCCGCTTGAACCCTCGTTGGAGGACTCTGACAAATCGATTGCTCCCACTGAGTTTGCTAGGCTCCGCGGGTCCGGTTAAGTTGGGTTCGAAAAGTTTCCCCGAAGTTATTCAGGCTCCGCGGGTCCGATAAGTTTCCCCCGGAGTTTGCTAGGCTCCGTGGGTCCGAAGTTACAGGAAAGGGATACGTCTAGGATTGCGCTCGGTGACGGGGAGAGGCGAGAAGCGAAAGCTCCGTAGGCTCGGTTCCATTACCTCTATTGCCTGCTTAGGGGAGGCGTGCCGGGTCCGTGAGGGTCTGCAGCGTTTGGAGATCTTCACACAGAATCTCTCTCGTCCTCCCTCCTCCGGCTTGGGCGGAAACTACCCAAACCTTTTGTACAGCTAGCAAGCCAATTGCTAGCCGCCACGTGTGCCTAAATTAGGAATTGGCCAATAACATGGTGCGGATCCTAATACAAATGGCGGGAACTTCTTTACAGCATGTATCACTACGTTGCAAGAAAGAGAAGCACACTGCAAAGAAGCTGCAATCCGGCGGAAAATCCCCCGCTGCACCAGAGTTCTCTCTAGCAGCAGAGAACTCTACCGTGCAAAGAAACTGTCAAATTGGCTGGAAATAATTTAGCAGTGCCGAAGCGCGCACACAAACAAAAAATCACAACTTTGGGTTGTGACAACCGCATTCCCACATTGGCGGCCCATGTTCATCTTGGAATCAATAGTGATTCCAAGACCCTTCTCTGCCTCTGTGTTGACGAGAAGGGAGTTCCCCAGCCTGTAGGTGTGCTGCTGGTTCTTTCTCCTTAGGTGCAACACCTTGCACTTGTCCGTATTAAAACCCATTCTATTGTCATCCACCCACCTTTGTAACCTGTCCAGATCTAGTTGTAGCCTGTCCGTCTCTTCTAGTGTGCTCACTTCTCCCCACATCTTAGTGTCATTTGCGAACTTGAACAAGGTGCTTTTCACCCCCTCGTCCAAATCGCCGATGAAGATATTGAACAGTGCGAGCCGAGGACCGAGTCCTGGGGGACCCCACTGCCCACATCTCTCCCGGTCGAAAATGACCTATCCACCACCACTCTCTGGGTGTGGCCCTCCAGCCAATTTGCGACCCATCTGACTGTGTAGGCGTCGACACCACAGACACCTAATTTTTTAATGAGGATGGGGTGAGAGACAGTGTCAAAGGCCTTCCTTTACCCCCTCTGTATTTTAAAAAGGACTTCTTGTTATCCTCCTTGGTGATGGACCCTCCCTTCCATTGGGTGTACACCTCCTTTTTGGCTTTGAGGCATTTATGGCTGCTTTTGGTGAGCCATGGGGGCTTTTGAGCACTCTTGCTCCTTTGATCCACGTGGGGATTGTCACACTTTGGGCTTAGAGGATCGTCTGGAATGACCACTCTTCTTGGACTCCCAACTCCCCTCCTCTCCGGGACCTCAGTGCCTCCCTGACTAGTCTCCTTACCTTATTGAAATCCGCCCTCCTGAACTCCAGGTCTGCTGCCTTGCTGCAGGCCCTTGACACCCTGCACTGAATGGTAAATTCCAGTAGGCAATGGTCGCTATTGCCCAGGTGGTCGAGCACCTGCAGTCCCCTCACCAGGTCGTCGCCTGTGGCCAGGATCAGGTCCAGCAAGGCATTTCCCCTGGTGGAACTGTGCACCTCCTGGGATAGGTGGAGGTCCTGTAACTTGGCTAGGAACCTACGTGAGCAGTCAGACCTGGCTGACTGCTCTTCCCAGCAGATGTCTGGGTGGTTTAGGTCACCCATGATGACCACGTCCCTTAATTTAACTGCCTCCATGAGCTGACCTGAGAATTCCCAGTCCAGCTCTTCTCCCTGATTAGGTGGCCTGTAGTAGACCCCCACCGTTAGGTCCCTTTCCCCCGACCCCCTTGTATTCTGACCCAGGGCACCTCCGTCTGCCCTACCTGAGACCCAGTGCTGTTTGCAGAGGATGTGTATTGCTCTTTGACGTAGAGCGCCACACCCCAACCTTTCCTCCCTGCTCTATCCCACCTCTACAGCCCATACCCCTTGATGTTTACCACCCAGTCGTGCATTGGATCCCAAGTTTCAGTGAGCCCCGCTATGTCCGGGTTTGTGTTAGCTAGCAGGAGGGCAAGTTCCTCCTGCTTGTTCTCCATACTACAAACATTAGTGTAGAGGCATTTAAGGCTTCCTGAGTGTGTATGCACCTCCCCCGCAATCCCTGGACTGTCCGGGCCCCTGTCTCTTACCTGGGTATTTCTTGTGCTTGTTGCCTGACTTGGCTGGGCTGTTCTTGTGGGTGTCTCTTGGTTTGGTGTTCTGTGGCTTCCTTGGTCCTCTTCTTCCCCCTCCCCTGACATGCCTAGTTTAAAGCCTGCTGGAGGAGATGAGCCAACCTGGAAGAGAACAGATGCTTACCTTTGGGGGAGAGGTGAAGTCCATCCCACCCGAGCATGTCTGTCAATCTGAAGTGAGGGTCGTGGTCCAGAAAGCCGAAGCCTGTCACAAGACACCGTTCCCAAAGCCACAAGTTGACGTCCCAGAGGCAGGTCTCATGTCGTCTTCCATGCCCGCTCACGGGAAGGATCGATGAGAAGACAACCTGTGACCCTATCTCCTTAAGCTTGCCCCCCAGCGCTTGGTAGTCCTTCATCAGGTGGTCTGTACTGCTCCTGGCCACATCATTAGTGCCCACATGGATTAGGACCATGGGGTAGTAATCAGCGGGCCGGATGAGGGCCGGGATCATAGATTCATAGATGTTAGGGTCAGAAGGGACCTCAATAGATCATCGAGTCCGACCCCCTGCATAGGCAGGAAAGAGTGCTGGGTTTAGATGATCCCAGTTAGATGCCTATCTAACCTCCTCTTGAAGACCCCCAGGGTAGGGAAGAGCACCACCTCCCTTGGGAGCCCATTCCAGACTTTGGCCACGCTAACTGTGAAGAAGTTCTTCCTAATGTCTAGTCTAAATCTGCTCTCTGCTAGCTTATGGCCATTATTTCTTGTAACCCCCAGGGGCGCCTTGGTGAGTAAAGCCTCACCAATTCCCTTCTGTGCCCCCATGATGAACTTATAGGCAGCCACAAGGTAGCCTCTCAACCTTCTCTTGCAGAGGCTGAAGAGGTCCAGGTGCCCCAGTCTGTCCTCATAGGGCTTGGCCTGCAAGCCCTTAACCATACGAGTGGCCCTTCTCTGGACCCTCTCCAGGTTATCCACATCCCTCTTGAAGTGTGGCGGCCAAAACTGCATGGGACCCTCTGTTCCTCTCAGGATGGAGTCACCTATGACAAGTACCCAGTGTCTCTTCCTCCAGGTCAGCTTGCCTCCTTCAACCCGTTCTGTGTGTGGAGTGACCTCCTCACCAGAGGTTTCCTCCTCACGTTCCTCTTCCCCCAGTGTCACCAGGGCCTCATACCTGTTCCCCAGCTGGACTGGGGGAGCTGGTACTGCACCACTGTGAGCAGCCCTGGCTCTGGAGGGAACCATTTTCTATTCCGCTGTGGAGGGTACCTCCTGGGGTTCTTCTCCCTTTGGTGCTTGGACCTTCAGGGAAAGGAAACACCTGTCAATTTCATCCTTCATAGACTTCATAGACATTAGGGCTAGAAGGGAACTCGGAAGATCATCGAGTCCAGCCCCCTGCCCAAAGGGCAGGAATTCAGCTGGGGTCACAGGATCCCAGCAAGATAAGCATCCAGTTTGCTCTTAAAGGTGTTCAATGTAGGTGCTTGAACCACCTCCGGTGGCAGGCTGTTCCAGACCTTGGGGGCTCAGACAGTAAAGAAATTCTTCCTTATGTCCAGCCTGAAACCGTCTTGTAGTAGTTTATGACCATTCGACCTAGTCGTCATCCCTCGGGGCGCTCTAGTGAACAAACGTTCCCCCAGATACTGGTGGTCACCCCTGATAAACTTATAGGTGGCCATCAGATCACCCCTGAGCCTGCACTTTTGCAGGCTAAAGAGCCCCAGGGCTCTCAGCCTGTCATCGTAGGGTCTGCTTCCCTGAGCTCTGATCATGCACGTGGCTCTTCTCTGGACTCTCTCAAGCTTCTCCACATCCTTTTTGAATTGTGGAGCCCAAAACTGGACACAGTACTCCAGCTGCGGCCTCACTAAGGCTGAGTACAAGGGGAAAATGATGTCCCGGGATTTGCTTGATAAGCATCTATGGATGCAAGCCAGCGTTTTGGTCGCTTTACTAGCCGCAGCATCGCACTGCAGGCTCATGTTCATCTTGTGGTCAATGATGACCCCCAAGTCTCTTTCTTCCATAGTGCTAGCCAGCAGAGCACTGCCGAGCCTATAAGGATGCTGTGGGTTTTTCTTCCCAAGGTGGAGAACCTTGCATTTATTGGTGTTGAACACCATCAGATTCTCATCAGCCCACTTGCTGAGCCTGTCCGGGTCAGCCTGGATTACCTGCCTGTCTTCTGGTGTGGATGCTTTGCCCCAAAGTTTGGTGTCTTCGGCGAACTTGGCCAGTCCGCTTCTGACTCCAGTGTCCACATCATTAATGAAGATGTTGAACAGTATGGGTCCAAGGACAGAGCCTTGGGGGACCCCACTGGTCACCGGACACCATGATGAGTGGTGCTTCTCTGATCCCCCTCAGCATGCTAACCTCCTCCTGGAGCTCCCTCACCTGCCCCTCCAGGGCCCTAAGATGGACACCTGCAGGACAGGTGTGGGGGCCCCCATTCCCTGTACCCCGGCTCCTCCGGGCATCCCCCGCAGGCCAGGGGGCAGGGTGATGCCAGCCCCACCATGGGCTCCTTCTGGGTGGAGGCCTCAGAGAAGTCCAGGGTTGGCTGCGCCCCACAGGCAGGGGCCCTAGCAGCACTCCGCGTCCACACCATTTTTATTTATTGGTGTGGTGCTTTTGCCTTTCCCTTACCAAAGACTTCCTCTTGGCCCCTCCTGCTTGCCCACCTGCATGACATTCAAATCAACAAGCATCAAAACTCCTGAAAAGTTTCCTATCAGGGGTTCAGTCTTTGAAACATCAGACATAACATACATTATCCCACCACCTGAGACATCCATTTGGAAGTTTCATATTCTCGTTAGCAGTTTGGTCTGTGAAGGGCAGGAGTGGATTGGGGTGGGGGCACTCTGAAGCTGTAGTCTTATTTTATGTGGAAGGATATTTAAAAAGTGAAACACTGTAATAGATCTGGTCCTTTGCTTCTCTGTATCTCAGGTCTTCCTCTGTAAAATGAGTATAATAGCGCTTTCCCACCTTGCAGGTGTCTTGTCAGGACTAGCTGCGGTAGTAATGGCCATACAAGTGCCTCAGATACCATATCTCAGGAGCTAGCAGCTCCAGTTTTCATGCTTACATCTGGACTTTCAAAAGACCCACTGAGTGTGAATTTTCAGAAAGTCCAGTTGTATAGTTGATCTCTTTTGGAAATCAGATCATTAGTGTCCAAACAGAATGTTCCTAGTTTAATTACCATATATAGATCTTTGTATATTCTATGGCAATTTAATTACAATTATAAAAACACATTCCTATTCACAATCAAATTCTCAGATATAGTCCCAGTGCAGCCTCTCCTACTTTGTACAAGATATGGATCAGCAGGTAAGAGGTTCCTTTGTATTCTGCAAGATCTTTATTGAAAACAGAGTAAAATGCAAATTAACCTTCCTCTTTATTTTCTCTTTTTGTAAGGGCGGGAAGGAGTTGCCTTCTAAATTTCAGTAAATAGAAGTGGTGCAGAAGTCTGCTACTTAGGGAATTAGTGTGTTGCAGAATATGTCCAAACAAGTATTGCATAATATACTACTGTAGATGGGCTGGTTTTGCAGTTTGGGATTTATTCTTTGTCAAATGATAGAAGATGCCAGTAGCATTCAGACACTGCTGTGGCATTCATACGAGGTGCTTTTCCAAATTGGCTACTTTACTAGACTGGCAGACAGAAGACCAACAAAGATTTTTAAATATAGAGCTTCTATAGTTGAATCTTTTTTTTCCTCTCCCCATGAAGCCACTATAAAATAGTAGCCTGTATGTAGGTCACTTAAAAAAAGTTGTATATACAAATAGTGTTAAATAAAACCGTTGTTGAGCTCAACGCCACAGTGCCAAAGCAGTTGCTGCAGATGTATTAGGTAACTAAAGCTGTCCTTCGTTTACAGTATTATGTCCCACTATTTCTCTGTGTTGACTTGGAAATGAGCCCAACTCATTTAAAGATGCAACTTAGCTTTATTTCTCCACTTGTTTTTCTCCATGCATTCAGTAAGATCTGCAACTAGTGGCAAGGGTTGACAGTAACTCAGAAATATAACAAGTTAAAATATAACATGGAATCTATTGATTAGGCCCCTGTAATTGCTGTTTTCACAGGCTGAAATACTCCCAAGAGATTCACATGGATAAATAGCAGAAATGATGACTTTTCTCTACTGTGCTGCTGAAATGTGGCTTTTCCAGATGCTTCTCTGATACAAATAAAGAATTTTGCTGCCTTCTTATGCCATTTGCATTGGCCCTGGCAGAGCTTCAAAGGGTACATGTGATCCAGTGAACTATTATTAGTTATTTGCATTGCATTAGTGCCCACTGGTCCCAACCGAGATCAGGGTCCTGTTGTGCTAGGATCTGTATTGTACAAACACCCAGTAACAGGCAGTTCTTGCCCTTATAAAGCTTATAGATATCAATCTGCTATGCTATGATCAGTGTATTGTAATCATTCAGAGCTATGCCATCTTATACCATTTGAAAATCAGACCAATGACTTCAGTGGAATTATTTCTGATTTATACCAGTGCATGTAAGATGCAATTCATGCCCCTTGGATTGTCTCTTTTAGGGGTGTCAAACTCATCTGGACCTGTGATGTTGTGGCCATGTGCGGTGCACTCTGGGACCCCTGCTGCATGTAGCACCTGCACTTGACCAGCTGGAGCTGGTACAGCATGCAGCTCACTTCCCAGATGAGCTGAAGCAGGTGCTGTGGCATATTGCGGGGTGGAGGGAAATGGGGGTGGGGAGTCCTATAGGGGCCTGGTGCAGGGCCAGCACCAGGGGCCAGATGATGTGGCCCTATAAGCTAGATCTGGCCTGCAGGCCATATATTTAACACCCTTGATCTAGTTCAGTATGTAAACATGTATGATCAATGACATCCCTTTATGTTAATTAAGCAGCTAATTTGCTTCAAGAGATTCTGTGGCACTCATCATTATGGTATTCAGTGTTGCTAAGCAAATTATGAATCAGTTCCCCCCACCTCAAATCATAAAATTCACTTACAAATCATGAAATAAAAAAAACCCCACACACTCTTTTTATTTGCTGCCTTTACACTCCAGTGTGACCCTGGGGTCACATACTCACACTGAGATTCTCATGCCAACACACTGCTGTAGTGATTCAGCCTACAATAAAGAAAACATAGTTATTACAAGACTTTTGATAAAATTGAGAGAGCTGGTCATATTGGGTGCATCTATATGTGTGCTTTACTGTGAAGGTGATTAATTAGCTCCAAATTAAAGCATCACCATTCACACATGTGGCAGTATAAGGGTGCAGTAAATTAATTAACTCTGCTGTAATATAGTACTTCCAGGGACAGTACTATTTTACAGTGGAGTAATTAATTGCAATCAAATGCTCGTGTGAACAGTGACTGCCAGGTGCAAATTGTGCCTGGTCAGTCCAGCCAGCCAGGAGCCAGACTGCCAGCTCCTGCCAGCCCGTCCACCTCCCAACACTGCCACCCAGAGTCCGGGGCTGAACTCCCACGTCCCTCTACCAGCCCAGGGCTGCTCCATCCCAACTCTAATTGCTGCAGTCTCAGGCGCACATCTAGACTTTGTGCCCAAGACCAGTTAAGTCTGGTGTGAACTGCTCTGGAGTTTATTGTGCTGCCTTAATAATGTGTGTAGATGCACCCAGTGAGTACACAATTCAATATGAAGAGTCATTAGGGAAACAATGCACACGGTAAGATGCTGGAACACCCCACAAACTAGCAGATATATTTCAAGGGAAACTACCTTAATCAATTTAATATTTCATAAGCATTAAGGATACGATTGTTTAGTATAGCTACAACCAACAACCCTTTAGTATGGATGGAATTACCTCTATGCAGAGCACCAGAATATGGCAGATGTACCACTACAGCTCACTTCAAATTGAAAAACTGAGCTTAAGTGGAATCTAAGTTCTGAAGAGGTTTTGAGCTGATTTTCTGCACAATGGTGTGTTTTACCTTAACTGATTGTATGTAGTCTTATGCCATTTAGAGTTACACATGTGTAAACAATTGGTAGACTTTTAATCAAGGCACTGTTATTTAAACATGCCTTATGTGAAGGAGCCCCCTTAACCATATCAGAAAGCAATCTGGGAAGAGGTATGAAGATGTTGAGTGTTTCCCCAAATGCTCAGCCTTTGCTCAAGTTGTCAGTAAAAGTGGGTTGGAAGGAAATAGCAAAGCTAATGCTTTATGCAACAACTATGATATTTGACCCCAGTATGGTAAGAATCCTTCACTCTAATTACTCTATATTTCATGTCATTTCTAGCTCTGTGTGTGTTTGTGTGTGTGTGAGGGAGAAAGAGAGATTGCTGGCCTAAAGAAAAATTAGCTATAATTCCTATGTTTTGCATGTGCTACTTTTCAACAGGTGTAACAATTCCGTTTCCAACAGTGTCACTTCTGATTTCCATCCTTTGCAACTGAGATTAGAGTCAGGCCTCATCTGTCTTCCAGCTAAGTTATGCTATCAAAGTAACCCTGTTTCTTATGCTCTCTCATGAAGAGGGTTCTGAGTTTTCTGTTTATCATGGTAGAATGTGGATTTTCTCAGTTTAAGGAGGAAAAACATGAGTTTTCTCCTTTAAAGGAGAAAAACATGGGAAACACTGAGTTCCCCCTTGTAGGCTGGCAGTTCCAGCCTGCAAAGGGCTGTGGGGAACGGGAGAAGGGCAATCATGCAGGGGGTGCCATTTGTATGTGTGCACGTATGCATGCATATGGCTGCTAGGCAGCGTGGACAGCAGCTCCCACAGGAAAGTCTGGAAGGTGGTGGGGGAGGAATTGAGGCCCCCATAGTGAGGGAGGGAGGGAGTTGGGCAGGGCTGAAGCTGCTGCCCAGCCTGGGTGGTGTGTGGGGCTTGGGGTCCAGGGCCATGTGTAGTCACAGGACCCGGATAAGGAACAGGATGGAGCAGCAATGGGGGCAGCGAGGGTGTTCAGGTGGGCCAGCTCCCTACTGCTGTGTGCACTCCTGGGGGGGGCTGGGGGCACTTGTCCCCAGATTTGTGCATGGAGGGGGGGGAGGGAAAGGCTGCCTGCTATGAGCTCCCTGCCCTGTTGCCCTCTCCCCAGGGCCTCCATGTCCCAGCAGGTGGGACCTGGCACAGCAGGGCAGCGTGGGGCAGGGCAGCTTGATGCCGCCACCACTGGAAGCTCCACACTGCCATGGTGAGGCACCCCCCCCAACACACACACCTGGCACCAGTGGGGGTGGTGGCATGGAAGGCACCTTGCCATGGTTGTGTGGGGCTTGAGGTGGTGGTGCCTGGCCTCACTCTGCCCTGCTATGCTGGGTCCCACCCACCAGGCCATGGAGGCCCTAGGAGGAGGGCAGCAGGATGGGGAGCTCTGAGCCTACAGCCTGCACCTGCCTCACGCACAAATCTGGGGACATAGCCTGCAGTGGGCAGTCCATATTTGCCTCTCCCCACAGGCTTTGCTCTGGCTGTGGCACCTGTGGGGGGGGCTGAACTGGACTCAGCACTCTGCCACAGCATCCGCTGCCTCCCATGGGCAGCAGCCAGGGTGTGGTCAGTGCTGCAGGAGACAGGGGGCTATGAACCTGGGTACCTAGCTCCTTAGCCCTGGCAGCTGGGGGCTCCTTCTAACAGGGGTGGGAGAGCTGGGGGATTGTGGGGGAGGGGGATAGTGGGGCACCAGCAGGGCCCAGTGGGCTGTGGGTGGGGAATGAGGGACACCAGCAGGGCTGGGGCGCTCTGTCGGGAGTGAGGGGCAATGGCCTGAGCAGGGCACCAGCACATCATGGCTACTCAGTACCACAAAGCAGCGGGGGGACAGCTGCAGCTGGACTCACATCCTGGTGAGCAAAGGGGGCAGAGAGAGCTCTGATTTTCCATGATAAAAAAAAACAAAATCAAAAGTCGACATTTGTAGGTATTTAATATTTACTTTACTATAGTGATTGAGGTACTAGTAGGCTTCCAAGTTGCTTTAAAATTGTAAATATATCAATAAAACATTGTGTTCAACTGACTGATACCTATATATATTGTGGCATTTCATTTTAACCATGGAAAAATGTGGATTTTGGGGGGTTTTAAGCAGAGAATTTGTGATTTTTATCAGAGAATTCACAGCTTTTTAACAAAGAAAAGCAGGATCCCTGGAGTCATGAAGTACAAAGGTGTAGAGAAAAGCAAGTTGTGCATTCTAAACCTAATTTAGTTTCTTAGGAAGTTCAAGGTAAAGATAAAGGGGCATAATTGAATAGTGATTTTTTAAAATTAAATTAAAATATTGTAGTTCCTTACAAGGCAGGGCAGAGTGGCACCTGATAGACTAATTAATTCAGAGGCATACACTTTTGTAAGCAACAGGTTACTTTGTTAGATGGTATGTTAAAGCTTGTCCCTCTCTCTATAGGATGCCATTCTGCCCTGACTTTAGACTAACACAGCTAACTGTCTGTATCTCTCATTGTCTTCTCTTGTTATGGATAAATCACCTGCTACTTGGTGGTAGGAGAAGTTCCATGGTCTTCTGGAACATTCAATTCATCTTGTTTCCATACATATTTAATGAACAAGATCTTTTTTGACATAACTGTGGCATATAACAGAGGGAAGCACATCCTTTGAACCTTTTTCCCCAGCAGATTTTCTAGTGGCTGGCCTTTTTAATTTAACAAAGAAAACCACCTGTACTGCTAAAGTGATTCCTAAGTGATTCCTAAACTCATCCAGCCTAATTCCTAAACTTGTCTGGCCCTCTGACCACTACCCCATGCTCCTCATCCATGGAGCAATCCTGGCCAGGTCCTGAGTGACTACAGGGCTCTGGGGGCTGGGCTCGGAGGGTTGGAGCACAGGTAGTTTTCTCCTTGATCCTTCTGGTTACAGGTCACGGGCATAGGAGGGAGAGACATATTAAAGAAATCAAAAGAAGACTCTGGTATTGGTGCCATTGTGAAGGATTTGGCTTCTTTGGTCATAGTCTGCACTTCAGAGAGAGAGGCAGCAGTTTGTTGGGAAGGGACGGCCTCCACCTCACTCCAATGAGAAAGAATCTCTTCTTGGTCAGAATGGCTGACCTGCTTGACAGGGCTTTAAACTAAGATCGCCAGGGGACAGGTGGACAGTCACTAGTGCAAGCCCTGGAAGTGACAACCACAGAATCAGCAGGTCAGGTAATACAAGGGAACTTGCTCCTCCCCCAGCCCAAGAACGGGGTAGGACAGAGAAGCCCAGGACTTCTAATGGCAGGCTTAGCTGCCTGTACACAAATGCCAGGAACATGGGGAACAAACAGAAGGAACTGGCCCTTCTCCTAAGCAAAAATGACTACAATCTCATAGGGATAATGGAGACCTGGTGGGACTCCACCTATGACTGGACCACAGATATTGATGGCTATACCTTGTACAGGAGGGATCATGTTGTGAGGAAGGGTGGGGGTGTAGCATTCTATGTGAAGGAGCAGTACACTTCCCTACAAGCAGAGATTGGCACCCAAGGAGAGTGACTTGAGACCCTCTGGGTTAGAATATGGGGAGAATATGGTGAAGGGTATATAACTGTAGGAGTCTATTACAGACCTCCTAACCAGGAGGAACAGCTTGACCACAAATTTGCTAGGGAACTGGCAGATGCTGCATGCTCTTGGTGAATGGTCATCATGGGTGACTTCAACCCCCCTGGGATCACGAGTTGATCGATTTGTCTATCTATTGCAAAGCTGGCAAATCAGTCAGCAATGTAGTAGAAAAGCTTATTCTCACAAGCTCAGGAGATTGGTTGTTGAGGCCCTGAGAGACCATGATCCAACAGAGAGGGGAGTCCACAATGAGTGGTCGTTCCTTAGGGATGTGATCCTAAAAGCACCAGGGAAGTCCGTTCCAACCCATAGGAAAGGTAGCAAAGGGCTGGGTGACCCCCTTGGCTCAATAGGGAACTCATGGACCTTCTGAATCTGAAAATAGAAGCTTATAAAGGTTGTAAGTCGGGAACTACAGCTAAGGAGGATTATGCAGCACTGGCCCGCGCCTGTAGGGAGCAGACCAGAAAAGCCAAGGCTGACACCAAACTCAAGCTGGCTACCAGAATCAAGGACAATACAAAGTCCCTCTTCAAATATGTGGGAAGCCAGAAAAAAAACAAGGGGAGCATCGGATCGTTGCTGAACCAAATGGGGTAGCTGACAACTGACACCCAGGAGAAAGCTAATCTCAACAATTATTTTGGGTTGGTTTTCCACCAGCCCAAGGAGCTGTCCTGCTTGACAGGACATAGGACTACCAGGGTAAGGGCGATCATACGCCTATAATTGGCAAAGATCTTGTGAGGGAACAGCTTGAGAGGCTGGACATCCACAAGTCAGCTGACCGAGATGGAATGCACCCAAGAGTGCTAAAAGAGTTGGCTGACATCATAGCGTGACCAGTGGCGAGAATATTTGAGAACTCATGGTGCTCAGGAGAAGTTCCTGAAGATTGGAAGAGAACCAATGTGGTGCCTATCTTCAAGAAAAGAAAGAAGGCAGAATCAGGGAACTACAGGCCAGTTAGTTTGACCTCAATCTCTAGAAAGATCTTGGAAAAAATCATCAAAGAAACCATCAACAACAGGGTAATGGAAGGGAACTTTCTGAGAAATAGCCAACATGGCTTCATTGCAGGTAGGTCTTCCCCGACCAACCTCATTTCCTTCTATGACTAGGTGCCACATCACGTGGACAAAGGAGAATAGGTTAATGTCATATATTTAGATTTCAAAAAAGCCTTTGACATAGTTTCCCATAATGTCCTCATGGTAAAATTGGGGAACTGAAGCCTCGACAACCTTATGGTCTGATGGCTGGGGAACTGGCTCTGCGGTCAGACCCAGCAACTGATAGTGAATAGAACCGAGTCATCATGGCTCATGGTGACCAGTGGCACCCCCCAAGGCTCAGCTCTTGGACCAGTACTCTTTAATATATTCATAAATAATCTGGATTCGGGTGGCAGAAATGGACTGGCTAAATTCACAGACGACACCAAATTATGGGGGAAGTGTGGTCACGCTAAAGGATAGGCTGCCAATTCAGGCTGACCTGGACAGGCTTGCAAGGTGGGCAGATCAAAACCTGATGACATTCAATACAGAGAAATGCAAGGTGCTGCAGCTCAGGAGAAAAAACCCACATCATACTTATAGGCTTGGCAGTGCTACACTAACTGGCACCATGTCTGAAAGAGACTTGGGGGTCATGATTGACCACAAGATGAACATGAGCCACCAATGCAATGTGGCAGCTGGCAAAGCAAATAAAGCTCTGATTTGCATCTGCAGATGCACCTCAAGCAAGACCCAAGAAGTCATCCTCTCTCTTTACTCAGCCTTGGTGAGGCTGCAGCTGGAGTGTGGAGCCAATTCTGGGCTCCACACTTTAGAAAGGATGTGGAGAAGCTTGAGAGAGTCCAGAGGAGAGCCACATGCATGATTAGAGGTCAAGAGAACAGGCCTTATGAGGAGAGGCTGAGAGGCATGGGACTCTTCAGTCTGGAGAAGTGAAGTTCTCAGGGGTGACTTGGTGGCAGTCTATAAGTATATAAGGGGTGTGCATCAGGAACTGGGAGCACAGAAACTGGCACCTTAAGGGAAGACAAGGTTTAACAGTCATGATCTGCTGGAACATAAGGACATAAGGAAAAACTTATTTTAGACTTTATTTAAAGTGGTGCAAGCACCTACTCTGGATACCTTTAAGAAACACTTGGATGCTTATCTTGCTGAAGTGATCTGACCTCAACTGACTTCCTGCCCCTTGGGCAGGAGGCTGGACTCGATGATCTCATGAGGTCCCTTCCAGCCCTAATGTCTATGTATCTATGAAAATGGCCATTATGTAGTTGGCTACCACATCTTCTAGCCAGCGAGCATTCTTTTTTTCTCATGTTCTTTCCTTACTTCATTTTTGAGGAGGAGAGGTGTTTCTGCAATTTTGTTTCTTCAGGAGAACTATTTACTCTGTTGTATTAGTAAACTGTTCTTCATCCTAACCAGACAGGAGGGCTGTGACTAGTTCATTTAATTTAGTCTGCTCTGGCTTTATTTCTGGTTTTAAATATCCTTTCTTTCATCTCCAATTGCCCATTGTTTCACTGTAACATGTACGAGCAGAAATCCTTGTCTGAAATGAGTACTTGTGTGACAAAGTAATTAGGATATCAAGGTATGCTGTGTGTATGTGTGTGTGTGTGTGTATGTGTGTGTTTCTCTGAAGGCTAAATGTAGCACCTTTGCAATGGATCTAAACTGCAAGTTGGTATATTTCATTGCTTAAGTGATTTAAATAAAAACTTTTTATTGGTTATTTGTGATATCATATTCACAGGCAATTAAACAGTTTATTCAGCCATGCATTTATGCCAAGCCTTGAAGATGCAGTAGTACTATATAACTCTGAGACTTCTCTTCCTTAGATATTCTTACCAGTCACCCCCTGCTAGGGCAAGCAAGGAAAGTGTTGGCATACAGAAAAGTAAGGTTGTTACTGCTCATGCCATTCTCTGCCATGATACTATCTATTACACACAGAGTTAGAAGTAGTGCTAAGAACTGAAAGAACATAAAATCCAATGTATAAAACAAAACCAATGATTGACATGATTTTTCTAGGTGCTGCAAAGCGGTAACATTATATGAAAGTGATCTGACATGTAGGCCAAGATGAATTGACACACTTCTGAACACTTCTGAAAAGGAAGAGATTTCAGTTGTCTGAAACTAGAGGACAAATCTCCAGATACAACAGCCACTCATAAAGGAAATGTGAATGTGGCATCTGTACAACCCTAAAACTGTGTTATTAGGCTAAATTAGTTCCCCTGGGTAAAGACCAGCTGAAGATGCAGTGGGCATCAAGAGAACATAAAGGTAGGGATTGTCACTGTGGCAACCTCTGCATGGATATTTCTTGGGCCTGGCATCAAAGTGTGAGAAAGAAAAAGGCTACTCTTCATGACATCATTTCACACTTCAGGGCATGTGTGCACGACACTTTAAAGCAGGTTAAATGCTTTTGCACTTCTTTAATGGCGTTGGTGTTTGCACGCATTGGCAGCATATTGCACATTAATTCCAGCCACTGTAGCACATTTGGCGGCATAATACATCTTAAATGATTTAGGGGTGCAGCAAACTAAAACACCTCTAAGGAGTTTTAGTTTGCTGCCCTACAGCCACAGAGTGAAGCACCGGGCTCCACGAGGCTCAGGGGCTGTGTAGGCAGCCCGTGCAGGCAGCCTGGCAGCAGCCCAGGAAGGCAGGATCCACCAAAGGAAAAAAACGCAAAAAACTGCTGAGCTTGATCTTTTTTTTTTTTCTCCTTCCATGGAGTCTGCCCACCTGCATAAGCTGCGTGAGGACTCGGTCCTTACCTTGGTGGCTGCAGTGCCCGCTGGGACCGCCCGAGCCGGGTGTCTGCTGTTGGTTGCCACTTGTGGGGGGCGGTGCCCTGAGAGAAACACCAGCCCCCACCCCGACAGCCCAGGGTCTGCTCTGGCTGCTGGCACCTCACCCTCCCCTCCCTGCCACCAGAGAGGCAGGTAAGACATGGGCTTACACAACGTGGGGGTTTACTTAGCCCTAAATTGAAGTGGTTTTTAAAAACACACCGCTTCAATTTAGGGTGAAGTAAACCCCCATTTTGTCTATGCAGACATGAAACTGGGGCAGTCATTACTTTAGTAACTGGCACTCCTAGGTGATAGGTTTGAGAGGTGATCATTGAGGGAATCAGAGGGCCAAAGCTCGACTGTAGCTGTCGAGCAACCATGAGAAGACAGGGTTATTTTGGTACCTCCATGCCTGTCTGAAAGTTAAATGAAAATAAATGATGAGGGGAAAAAACATGAGTTCTGCTCACTTCTTTTTTTTATTCAAATCTTATTCCTTACCTCTACTATAAAGTTCAATAGAGCAGTTGCATTCATGGAACTAATGTGACCCTCCATTGCTTCTTTCCTGTAATGTGAAAATGCAGGTAGTATGTGTATGAAGAAATATGTTTCAATGGATAGTGCACATAACTGGAAATCAGAGCACCCAAGTTTTATTCACAAAACAACCATGCTACCTACCTCTTTGCTGCTGTTTGCTTGCTTGGGAAAGTCACTTCACCCCTTTCCCTCTGTTTCTCCTCTGAAAGCATTTCCGGGCAAGAATTCTATCCAGAATCTGCACAATGGAGTCATCAAAGTGCCATGTTACAAATAATAAGTACGCAAATATTTTATAATCTCTTTATAATTAAACAAATGTTTCCCATCTTATTACCATAGCTGAAATTACTCATCAGTTTGCAGTGCCACATTTTCAGCAGCATAAAAAATCTATTTGCTTCTTTAATGTTTCATTTTTTAAGCTTCTTGTTTTTTTGTCAACACTAGTAGAGTGTTCTGTCTTGGTCCTTCTGATGTTTAATCTCCGTGTATCAAATATTATATATCTAAAGGCCTTTTCTTTTAGATTATCAGTACATTGTATTTCTTCTTCAAAGCTAATCATACATTTGTCATGGTTCACTGTTGACTTTTTGATTAAATTGCTGCAGTGAATTCTATTGTTATGGTTAAGTCTCTTTCACCTACCACTTACTTTAGCAAAGATGCTAAAAGGGACCTGGATGTGGGATTAGTTATGGTAACTTGGAATGATACAATTAGACTTGGTATGTTAAGTTTTTAAAACCATCCCCAAGTGTGATTTAGAATCAATCAAATAAACAATATCATCTTTTTGTTGACTGCCACAGAAGATCATTTAAAACAAAAGAATCTGATTTACCCATTAAAGCAAAGCCAAGGCAAGACATTTTAGATATTTTGGAGAAATTAGAAAGATATAAAAAACATGAACAAAGAACTCTAGGGGAAAACATGTGCAGAAGCCACATGTATAATTGAAAGGTATGTTAAAGAATTTTTTATGAAAATTGAATTAAAATGTAACTAGTGGAATCATTCAAAGAAATGTATTGAAAAAATTAGGTGCACTGAAATACTTTTATGGAACAAAAATAAAAGAAGTGGTCTGCACATCAAAAGCCAGTGAAATCAATTTTTTCTTTATAACAACCAAGACAGCCATAAGATAGTACTTAAGATACCATGCATGTCATGCTGTTAAAGATACAGCCTCATGAAGCACAAATGAATCAATAGTCACTTTAATACACCTGTAGTAAAAAGACTGTCTGGATCTAAAACAGACTACAAGTGGTGAGTGAGTATAAAACTAACACTAAAATATACAGCCAGTGAACCAAAATCTCTGTAATTTATGCAGATGAAAAGCTACTAGAGTTGAATACTGCAGGAGTACTGTCCATCTACTAAAATTTGATGTTATTCCTGGAAAGGAAAATATTTCTGAACAAGATTGGGTGCCAACAAATCAGCAATCCTGGAACTGTAATTTTATTCCTGGAAGTGCTGAGTTTTGGAAGTTAATATTTACAGGAATTGCTTACACACGCTGACACAGACACACATGCACACTGACCCAACCAAAATAATGGCAACTCCATGGCAAGTGAAAAAACCCCCAGCATCACCTAGTGAGGGATGAATCCCAATGATCTCAGTGGCTTGTTCATTTGGGATAAGCCCCCTGATCTGGATGTTCCTCTGTATCTTATCCAAAGTTTTGGGGTTCAAGCCATCAATTCTTGGGCCAGCTCCTTGTTTCTCAGAAGGCCCCTTCAGGGAATTCTACCATATTTCACCTGCCAGCTGATACCATAGGGTTATTCAGGTACTCTCCCTTGTAGTCCATCCTCTCACTGACTAGCCTTCTTTCTTTAGGGCTTCTCCAGTGTTTTAATAAACAACTTTGACTTTGTTCTTTCTATGGGACTCCTTAGTCATGCGTTACATCTTAGTGTCAGACTTCTTGATCTCAATTTTGCATGTTTTCTGTTTTTCAAAACTCTTCTCCTTCCAACACTAAGAATCCTTGGGATGCAGCATTTTGAATTTTGGGTCCCCTGTCTCCTTCTGCAGTCAGTCTCAGAACCTGTCTGAGGTGATAGGGAACATGCTGCAGGACTGTAATTGTTATGAAGATTATCAGAGTTAGAGAAACTTAAAGGGAGCCAAGAAGGTTGTAGGGTCTTTATAAGAGCAGAAGATAAAAAATGATGGGGAACTGAGAGAATGTGTTATTCATGCAGGGGAAAGGGGGAAAGAATTCTTTCCAGTGTTAAAAGAGAGGAGTATTTTTAGTGGCTATCAGGAAGAATCACAGATAGTAAGAAAAGACACTTATCTGTAGCTTTTGAAACACTTAAAATGATTTGTTTTTTATCACCAAAGGTCTGGGAAAAGGAATGAAGCTTGAGCTGATTCTTACTTGAAAACCAACAGGTTTAGCAACCCCTACCTGCAAATGCCCCCTTGTTCCAAAGGAATGGAATCTCTGACAACCACTAATATAGCACGCCTAATACTGCAGCTTACACCAGAGTTGGATGAAGATTTTTAATTATACATGTAATTTTTTTTTTAAGCTTGGCACTGATAAACTTGAAATGCTGCCAATCATGACATTCTGAAATAATATTCTTACAGCTTTAGAGAGAATGAATGCAAGTACTGGAGTGCCAACACTCAGCCTCTCCTTAATTTATCTGCGGTTGGCAGATGATGTTAAAGCACATAGAGACTATTTAAAAAACCTTCAGTCTGCTGACAAAAAGCTTTTTGGCCTAAGTAACGTTCAGTTTGAAAATAACAAGAGAACCCCTGCTCACTGGTCAATAATCAGTGCATAGGGCTGCATTGTTGCATTTGTGCCACTGCTCTGTGTGGAGCAGCAGGCATAATCTCTCCTGGGATTGCTCCATGTGGGTAATATGATTGTTCCCTTCAACTCTTGGCACGTGTCTTTCAGAGATGGTGATATGGTACCACATTTTCTATGCTTCCTTTCTTTAGGGATTTGTTCCCCAGGGACAGAGGAGCAGGAATGAGCAAGCTGTAGGGAAGGATTATTTCATGAGAGAGGTTTCTTGTGCTCCTCCATCCTCCCCACCATTGTAGCCTAGCCCATGATGTATGGGCTGCTCTGTTTTGTAACTATGTGCTCCAAAGAATTAGACCACAACAGAGGAAAGAGACTAGTGACCTCAGCACTGTAGAAGGCTCAGTCAATAGTGACATCACCTGTGATAAAATCCACTAGCACTTAGTCATAGCAAACCAAGGCTACACAGAGCTATCAACAGCCCAATAACTTCAAAGGAGTGAAAACATGCCTTACCACAGAAAAGGGCCTAAAGCATTTATCTTGGAGCCAGTTTAATTTATGCCAGGGAGGGTCAAGCAAGCTCAAACCAGGTCCATAATCCTCAGAGGCAAAAAGGTGACAAAAAACCTCTAGGAAGGTGCAGCACTAACGTGCAAATAACTGATGTTATGGTTCACTGGACAAATTTAACAAATAATTATTCATTCTAGAATCCAACCTAGAATGACTATTTTTCTGAATTTTTAGCTCCTTGGAGGACAGAAGACAGCATACAGTCTAACTGAAAGTATTCCCTAGCAAATGATCTCCTCTCAGAATTACTGTGTACAAGAGTGGCCCTCCTGTAAATGTACAAGGAATAAGCTTGAAATACATTACTGTTCCAGAGGCCAGAGAGGGCTTGAGTTTATTTCCACATAAATGTAGTGGTAATGGTACCTGACAAGTCACCCACCAAAATATCTAGATGAAAGTTTGGTAATGAGCCAGCCAACAGTTCCTTTTTCTCCCTTTGGAAAACTGCTATGTTTTATACGCATATATGTATTTTAAAATATATTTATATATATTTTATATTTTTTAATATATATTTCTAATCCCTGTTTGGGATTAGCTGTATTATTTTCTATGTAATTGTTTCCACAGCTGTATATTTAGTCGGGTGTTAAGTCTCATTGGGAAAGTAGTTTTCTTTGCTGGTTATATGCTAACTCTCATCATATGACCTGAGTCCTGTTTATATGAGTGCACAGGAACTGTACCTGGGCTTTCATAAACTTCCCTGTTCAGTTTCTAAGAAAAGCAAGTAGAATGCTTGTTAATATGATTAGTTGATTCCATGCCTCGTGTCCTCAATACCATTTCCAGCAGCACTGCACCAAGCAGGAAATTTTAGCTGTGTATTGCCTTCCTGTCAAGGGGCCACTCAGAGGGGATGTCGGAGACATTTTCTCTGCTTTCCATGTGAATGCTGGGTCTTGCTGAATTCCATGGCAGGCTCATGTGTTTCTTCCCATGAAATTGCTGAATTACTGGTCTGAATTACAGGGAACAGAATTCCATCTGTGAGTTTGTATTAAGAAGCTGAATGATGTATAAACAATACCTAAGCAGATAGGTTCACAAAAATTTAGCTAACCAATACTTGTCATTTGTTAAAACCCCAGATATTTTTGTGAGGTTTGATGAATGACTTCTGCATTCTGAATCTCTATCCTAAACTTAAATAGATCACATGTATTAAAATAAATATTTATAATAAAAAATAGCAATAAGATTTGCTGAGTTTTTCTGTGGTACACCCAGTGGAATTTAGGCATAGCTATCATTAATAGCTTGCTGCTAGGCATGGTATTTAGCATTCATTTTTGTCATGTTCATAACATACATTTACTTATAGATTTATATAATTAAAATTGTATTAGAAAAGAAACATTGAGCTGAGTAGTTTTTAAAAAGGGCTAAATAGTTTAGATAATTTAGAGTTATATTAAAATGGATTATACATGTAACAGATTAAAATTCTCATCAGGGGGACAGATAATGGGGTTTTGGGTGGATTTCCCTATTGGGCAAGTGCTTTTCTATTTGTTCATCTCAGGGATTCTTGTGCCTACACATCTGAAACTAGAGAGTCAGATACTAAGCTTGGTGGACATTGATTTGATAGTTCTTGTGTAACATCAGATAGTACAATAGCTTAATACATTGTAATGCAAGCATCATTCTTTCATGGAGCGGTAAGAAGCAATATCTGTTATATCTTAAACTTCACCCTGTAGTTTTCATGTTAGCTCTCAAAGCACTTTGCAAATGGGTAAACATAATTAGTCCTATTTTATAGATAAGGAAATGTAGACAGAAGTTCTTGTTTATGACTATAGAGCAAATCAATAGTAGAACTGGGAATAGAAGGCAGGGCTCAATCTGATACCTATTTGGCTGGATCAAATTACCTGCCCTGTGCTATATATTTTTTACAAATTCATTTAATCTGGGGTTCCACTCCTGGCCACCCCAAACCAATGGATCTTTTGACTTGGGTTTCATAGATTTCAGAGGGTAGCACATACTTAATCCATTCTTTTTAGGAAAATTCTGAGTGGTGAGCTTTCAGCACTTCTGCTGGTCTAAATTTTGCAATAGAAGGTGGAGGGTTGATAAAATGACAGAAGCCATAGAAATGTCTACGTAGGCAGAAACCAACTTTTTCTAGTAAATGAGAGCTCTGTTCATCTCTGATGTATATCAGTCTCTCCATCAGACAAGTGTTGGTGGGCAGGAGGGGAGGCCCTAGGCTATTCCAAAGGGTTCCAAAAGCTGGTTCTAAGCAGGTTTCCTAAACTCCCTTTTTTTCCCTTGGCAGCAGTGAGGGCAGTGGCTGGATGATATATGTGGTATAAGCTCAAAGCAGAGGGAAGCCTTTTTCATTTCCTTTCAATAATCTAACAAGGCATCTGCTAAGAGCTCCCCAGGGTTTCTTTTATGCAGGGCTGAAAAATGACTGCCAATATTGCTGAAAGTGGTGTTACCTTCTGAATACATAACATACTTAATGTGAATTATTTTATTTACTTGAATGTGAGAAGCATATAAGCAGTACATGCTTGTATTTGTTCTATATTAAAAACAAACTACTGACATTACTTATCAACCTCCCCTCCCCCCAAACAAACCCCAAACAAAAACTGTAAACACAGGGTCCAATTCTTAGTCAGTAAGCCAAGCCTGAGCTTTGCTTATGGTAGGAGCAGATGAACATAACACTGGGTCTGTCTACATTAGCTGCTTTACTGTGCATTAGATTAATCTACTGAGCAGTAAAGCGTCACTAAGTAACCATGCTCATAAAATACTGTGCAGTTAGCTACTACCTGTAAATACAGATACTAAACTAACTGCAGTAGGGCTCATAGATGCTGAACCAACTTTGCCATAACAGCAGGGGGCCTGGTCCTGTGCTGCGCAGCTCCTGGCTTCCCCCCAGGGGCCAGAAGCTGATCAGAACAGGGACTAGGTCCCTCTCTGCACCCCCCATCCAAGTGCTGTGAGGCTCCCAGCTCTTCACAGGAGTGGGGAGCTGAGTAGCACCAGGATTGCAGAGCTTTTCCTTCCCCTTTCAGCCAGGGGCTGGCCAGGAGCTGTCCCACTGGTGGGGCAGCTAGTAGCAAGCCCCTGGATGGAAGGGGAATCCCTGCTCAGCTGGGGGTGGACAGGAGCTGTCCCACCAGTGGAACAACTAGTAGGGATTCCTCCACCCAGCTGGGAGCTGCTAGCTGCCCCACTGGTGGATTGGAGCAGGGGGCTGGCAAAGAGTCCCCTCCCCAGCAGCTCTTTCCCAGCCATGTACCCCAATCAGGTGATTGGACCAGGGGGCTGGGAAGGAGTCCCCTCCCCCACAACTCTTTCTCAGCCCCATGCCTTGGTTGTCTGATTGAGGCATGGAGCTGGGAAAGAGCTCTGAGGAGGGGCTGGTCCCAGCCAGCTCTGGGCTGCATGGTGTGGAGCCCGGTGCTGGCTGGGACCTGTCCCAGACTGGGACATATCCTCACCATCCCAGGGCTGCATGGGGAAGCCCTGCTGGCCATGGGGCTTGTCCCCATATGCATGGGGCAGGAGAGCTCTGCAGCAGCACCTGTCTCCTGGCCCCATTTAGATCAGGACCCCTCCAGGTGTGTAGAGGGCCAGGAGACAGCTGCCACTGCAGCTGGCAGAGCTCTCCTTGCTCCGTGTCCATGGGGACCAGTCCCGTGCTCTTTTCTAGTCCCCAGGCTAGCATCCAGGGTCTGGAGCTCCCCCTGGTTGCTGCAGGGGGGCAGAGCAGGGCAGGAGCAGTTTACTCTCATTGGGAGCAAATCTGCTCTCAAGAGGTAGCACATGTAGATATAGTCCTGGGTAGACTTACTGTGCAGTATTCTTACTGTGCAGTAACCCTACTTTGAATGAATAGCACATGTAGATGTACTCAGTCTCACATATTTTAGCACAGGGGTGGGCAAAATATGGCCCTTGGGCCAAATTCAGCTTTCCAGGTGATTGGATCTGGCCCGTGGCCAGGCACCCACCAATTAATTGTATCTGGCCCCGGTGGAGGCTGCCCCTGCTGCTCTGTGCATGGGACTGAGTCCTGCCAAGTCTCACTTGGAGCATCAACTGCTGCACTCCCAGCCTCCTCTGCTGGAGGGTGCTAGTTCCAGCCAACAGGCACAGCTTCTGGGTAGGGCTGCTGCTGCCGCTGGCCAGAGGACTGCTGGGTTCCCCCAGCCTCCAGTGACTCCTCCTCCTGTCCCTGCTGCAGTGCTCTGGGCAGCAGGTAGGGAGGGGAAGCTACAGCATTGAGCAGAGTGGGGTGGGCTCTGCCTTCAGCTTGCTTTGGCCCTGCTCGTGCATGTCTGGGAAGGGTGTGTGTGGATGGAGGATGGGATCGGGCTTAAAGGAGCTTGGCTGCTCACAAAGACAGGCAGGCATTGGACAGGAAGATGGGGCGGGAGCAGCAGAAGGATCCAGAATGCAGCCCCACCAGTCAGGCACATGGGTTGGAAGCAGCAGGAGCCAGAGCAGGTTTGGCTACAGCCCCACCAGGCAGATGTGGGAGAGAGACCAAGAGAGCCAGCAGTGCCAGACTCAGCTCACTGTCCTGTCTCCTAGGGGCTCCTCTTGGTCCTGCCAGTGGCAGCTGCTTTCCTGCCCTTTGCAACATGCTGCAAGCCAGGCAGGCAGCATTGATCCCCCTCCCCATCCTGCGGAGGGGCTGGGCTCAGCCACATCACAAAGAGTGGGCAGGGTAGAAGCCCTCCACATACACACACCCAACCCCCACCCGAACCACTCCCCAATCCTCACTATACCCACACACACGCTCAACACCATCTCACACAACCCAACCACACACACACCACCTACACCACCCACACATCCCACACATATACACCCACCCCCACCCCACAACCACATACTCCCCCAAACACACACAATCCCCCTACTCCCCAACACACAATATACAAGAGCCCTCTTCCCCCCACCCCCTGGAGTACTTCCTGGGCAAGGGAAGAGACTTCCGCTGACAAAGGTCAGGGCTTGGGGTGGGACACACACAAGGGGGCAGGGCACCTCTCAAGGGGCAAGGCTAACTTTGCAGCCCTCAGCGCTTCACCAAAACTCATTAAGCAGCCCTCCAGCTGAAATAATTAGCAGCAAGGCAGCTCATGGCTTACACTGTTCTTCTCTATCTGTGCTTTTCACTGTATTGATGTAGGTAGTGTCAACCCCTAATCTTTGCCTACTTCACATATGCTTGCCTCCCTTTCATGTTCATATAATGAGATACAATACAGAAATAAGTTTGAAGTAGGTTGACTATGGGTTGGGTCCTTACTTTATAAGCTCTATAATAATGTCTGCCACCACAGCAGATCCAGTGCTGTAGGTCAGTGACCTCAGGGCCAAATCCAGTCAAAGTATTTGGGAATTTCAAAGTAGTCATATTTGCTGCTTCCTTTTTTTTTTTTTTTTTAATTTAGAGTTCATTTCTGCATCTGTGAATTCTGTAGGATTGACTGATAGAACCCTGGAGTTCTGGATCTAATTACAGACCAGGCACAATTTTAGACAGCTAGAATGAGAACTTTCTCACCTTGGACATAAAACCCGACTATAAAATACTCCTTTAGTGAAGGATGAGAAGATGAACAAGCCAAAGTAGCTCAGAGAACTCAGAATGTAACTGAGGGTACATCCACACATGCAAGCACGTGAACTTGCAGCAACTCAAATAGAAGCAGTGCAAATTTGAGCTGGGGCTTTTTACCTCAGTGCACATGCCCAGACATGCACTTTGGTGTGGGGCAAATTGTGCCACTTAGGGCAAAATAACCCTGCCTGGCTCCTCCTGGATCTGCAGCCAGGGGGAGTTAGAGCCCAGGGCCAGCACCGGTGCTGTCCTCAGCAGTATAAAAAGCTGCCCTGTCCTGGCCCCATCAGGACAAAAAGCTGCCCTGTCAAGTAACTCAGGCCTACTCACTCTCAGGAGCTTCTGGGGCTGAGCCAATTGGTACCTGGGGACACTACCCCTTGTGCCAGCTGGACTGCTGAAGCAGCCCTGAGAGTTCCTTGCACCCTTTACCCACTGCAGCAGTCTGGCAGTGGGGGCTGCTGCCTGGTTGTGATCTGATACACACTGCCAGATCCAAATGGGGACTGCACAGCCAGTGGAGGCATCTGCCCCTCTGAGCCAGCTGCCAGTGGGCTGTGGCTGCAGAGTTGGCCTTTGTGTCGCACTACTGCCATGTGTGCCCCCTGCCTGGCCATCTGGGCAGCTATTGCCCAGAAGATGCTTCCAGTGTGGTGGCCTGCTCTGAACTGTCAAAGCATGTCCTCCTGGCCCCAATTGGCCAGGAGTTCAGCTATCTCCAGCTGGGTCCAAGGTGCTAGCTCTGAGCAGGCTCCTCTGCCTGGGTCCTGTCACTTGCCTCCCTAGCAGGAATTCTGGTCTTCCCTATTTGAAAACTGAAAAATCCCTGATAAAAAAAATCCCAAAGTCACTCTAAAATACCCCCAAATCCATGTTCCTCCACAATTAAAACAAAAGACCACTATATATATAGAAAGAGAGAGAGCAAGAGAGAAAGAGAGAGAGAGACAGCGATCAGTTGGATAATGTTTTATTGATATATCTACAGTGTTAAAGAAATTTGGAAGACTACCAGTGCCTCTATCATCATAAAATTAATTCTAACTACCTATATATTTTTTTACCCCCACAGGGGCTACAGCACCCCTCTAACAGGGGCTATAGTCTCCCAACAGGGGTCACTTCCCCCTACAGGGGCTACAGCACCCCTACAGGGGCTACAGTCCCCCACCAAGGGCCACATGGCCCCCACAGAGGCTACCCCCACCTTGCAGGGCCCACATGCCCCACCCCTGCTTGCTCCCCCAGTCCTCTGGATTGCTGCCCTGCCTGGTCCCAACCCCTACCAGCTCCTGCAGCTCCCCAATGGCTGCCCACCTGCCCCCCACTCACTCCCCCAGACCCTGCAATGGCTGTCCTGCCTGGCCCCATCCCCTGCTTGCACTCCCAGCCCCACTGATGCCTGCTTCCTTGGCCTCTGACTCCCAACACTTAAAAAAACTCAAACCCTTGCACTCACTTCACAGTAGCAGGGGCTGTGGGAGCTCTGGGGCCTCATGGCAGAGCCCCCCCCCCATGAAACAAGGTGCAGCGGGGCTCCCTGATCGCCCCCCAACTCAGCTGCACACCTGATGTCCCCCCACCTGACCCCAGCCTCCTGGTAATTAAAAAAAAAAAAAAAGCCCCGCACTTATTGGCTGGAGCAGCTGGTGTAGGGGTGACTGAGGCCCTGTGGCAGAGCCCCCGCATGCAGTGGGGGATAGCAGGACCCGGCCCCAGCCACCTGGCACTCTCACTGCCACTGCCCCATTGCGCAGGTGCGGCTGGAGTCAGTTGGGCAGCTGGGGCTGCTGCAGCTGTTGCCTGGCCCTGTGCTGCGTGTGTGTGTGGGGGGGTGCTCTACCACATGGCCCCAGTGACCCCAATGGCAACTGCTACTGTTGGTGGGTATGAGCTTTTTTGTTTTTAACTGCTGGGATGCTGGGGCTGGGCAGGGCAGCGATGGGGGTGTTCAGGGGGCATGCAGGGGATGGGGCTGGGCAGGGCAGAGATCAAAGGGGATGGGGGAGTGGGCAGGGCCAGAGGAGGTTCCCTACCCACTCCTCCAGCCTGCCTACCCCCTACTTATTGGCAGGAGTCCAGGTCCAGCTCTCTGCGACTGGCACACTGCCTGCCCTGCGTGCTTCAGCACTGGGGTGAGGGCCAGCCATAAAGATGCTCTGGCAGGCTACCAGAGCATCTCCGTGGAGGACAAAGTCTCCGGTTGCCTGCCTCACTTTTGTCCCCCATGGATTTTTTGACCCTGCACGTACCACTTGCAGCATCTCAAAAGGCTTTGAGATGCTGCAAGACACACGTGCGCATCGTGTGGATGTGCCCCAGGTGTCTGGGGAAGAAGGTTTGCTTCTTGTCAGTGAGGGATTGGGTAGACGGAAGTGTTTTGTGAATTCATTCCCGGAAGTGGGTTTAAACCAGTGTAGTTCCTTACCAGCATTTAAAAGAGGCTCTTAGGCTAACCATATTAAGTACAATGCAGTTCTGGGAAAACGGATTTCTTCTCAATGGTTCGCCTCTCTATAGAAGTCCACAGTGATTCTTTGGCATTCTAAAGCCTATCTTGACTGTAAAGAATACCAGAAGCTTACATCTACTCTGTGCCTCAGCCTCTGACACTTAACAGGCCATATACTCTCTTTTTTTCTAATATCAAATACTATGTCATTAGACCATACACTAGCCAGTGTATTAATAATATAGAGAAAGGTAGACTTTCTCTCCTTTTTCCCTCAGTTAAGTGAGCAAGTATGTCAAACACTCAGGATGCAGGTCTG
Organism: Alligator mississippiensis; assembly: GCF_030867095.1. Classification (NCBI taxonomy): domain Eukaryota; kingdom Metazoa; phylum Chordata; order Crocodylia; family Alligatoridae; genus Alligator; species Alligator mississippiensis. The sequence continues at coordinate 53,088,613 of NC_081830.1, read as the reverse complement.
TTGAATATGAAAGTGTCATTTTTTACCAGAACTGGAAGTCACTATGTTAGTCATAAATGGAAAAAGGAAAATATTTATATGTTGACAGATAAAAGGGGAAAGTCTTTGCTTCTAGCAGAGGAAGCAAGGAAAGCCTTTGTAAAATTTGAACATGTGTCCCTAGACAGCTTCTACTGCAAACAAGTGTAACAGACCACCCCACCATTGGTTGAAAATGAAAAACATTAAGGGTTATTGAGCACTGTGAATTTTAGCCATTTATCACAGGTGTTTGTATAATTGTGATTCACTGGAGCAGTCACATTTTCAATGATCATCAGACTCCACCTTTGTGGAGTGGTGGTTTAGCGTTAGCACTTGGTTGTGATGTATCGTAAATCATGAAGGAACAATGGCTAACTTAAGAGCTGTCCAATTCCACCCTTGTATTGATGTGCTTCCTTTTTGGAAAATTATTCCACCTCACACAGTTTATAGTGAAGACTAAAGTGCCGAAAGTTTTGTTTCATGGCTGCTTTTTGCTGATGATGCTGCACTGATAGCCCACACAGAGAGTGACCTTTGAAGCTTCATCTGTGGATTTGCTTATGCCTGCCAAGAGTTTGGTCTTACAATCAGCTTCAAAGAAACCAATGTTATGGGCCAGAACATTGATTCACCACCTATGAAATAAATTTATTTACCTTAGCTCCATTGTTATCAGCAACCTGTCACTTGAGGCTGAAATTAATACCTGTATTAGCAAATCATCAGGTGACATGAGCATGCTGAGCAAATGAGTGTGGAATAACAACAAACTGACTGTTACGACAAAGGTCAAAGTATATCATCCTTGTATCATCAATACTCTTTTGCATGATAGTGAATACTGGATCATGTATTCTACTTCACGTGTGATAAGAGCAGAAGGGACTGTCATTTCTGAATTCAGTTCTACAGCCACACCCACAGATGCTCAAAGAGCTAATGACTCACCCTGTGCAAATTTATTGTCTTGCAAAACAGGCAGATGCCTATATTGGTATATCCAATGAACTACAGTCCCACCTTTGAATGCAGGGTGAACATACAAGGACACGATAAGCCAAAATAAGTTTATATAAGAAATTGTATACTTTTTACAGAGGAACACTTTTATTATCTAATTTGAAAAGAGAAAGTAAATCTCTTATTCGTAAAAGTATGCAGTCCTTTATTGAAATCTTTGATATAAAAAATACTATGAACAGCCTTAAACAGAAATCATGACATTGTTAAAGTCAATGAAAGTTTTTTAATATTAACTTAAGTAGGGCCAGGATTTAACCTATTCCTACCTGCTATAGTGATCTCCCTCTGATGAGTTTATGGATGAGTTGGGCTTTCTCCAATAATTACCATTCCTCTCTTGAAGTGTCAAGAAGAAGTTTTGTAAACTTCCAACTTTTGTACCCTTTCCACTATGAACCAGAAAAACTAAATCTATTTATCCACCACCTACAGCAGATGGGAAATCCTGTGATATCTAAGAAAGCGTTGGATGTTATCTTATCATCTGAACATCCTTGAGCCATGTATCTTCAGAACCTGGATATGAATAAAATATTTTCCAGATTTTTAAAAAACAATGTCTCCCTCCATGAACAGAGATTGAACTGCAAACTTTGATCCAAGCATGTATCAGGGTTTAGGGTGACTGGTTTGGACCTGTCCTTAATACCTGCCATAACTTATCCCCCAAGATCCTCTCCTCCAGTAATACACTTGGTAATCACTATTACCCAATCTAGTGTAAAAAACCAGCAGAAGCTGATATCACAGTAACTGAAGTTTGTGCACAAAAGACGTTTGTTTTTTTTTTCATTTATGGGCAATAAAGAAATATGAAATATCTAAACTTAATATTGTATAATTGATGCAATACTTTGAAAATATGGGTATTTCCAATATGTGAAAGGGGGCAGAGAGATTCAGGAGAAGGGTTTGGATTGTTTGTAAAATATTAACTCTGGATTTCCTGGTTTTCATCTATTTGCATTTTAAAAACAGTTTAGTTTGGCAGCGTTGTTTCTCATTTAATTAACATAGATTCACAACTATATTATTGGCTAAATGAATTGCTATTCTGAGAATTTTATATGAAATGTACCATGTACTCTATTATTCTGCAACACTGTAAGTTTCATAGACTCCTCCCACATACTCTAGAATTGTGAGTAATTTCTAGGACCTTAGACCCATTTTCAGGTCTTATGACAAAACGTTTTGAATGGTTTTCAGAATCTCTGAGCACATGTACACGAGATGCTTTAATGCACAGTAGTGTAGTTTACTGCACAGTAAGTGTGCATATCTACATGTGCACACGCTTACCATACAGTAAACTTCACTACTCCTGAGTAAATTTGCTACCTACCTGCAAATGCAAGTAGCAAATTTACTTCTGAGTACTTATGGTATAGTACTGCATGTATAGATGCCAACTAGGAGCACAGTTGCTCCCAGTTGGCTCTGCCACTCAGGTGGCCAGCCTGAGCTCAGCTACAGGGCCCCAGGGCTGGGAGCCTCTCCTGCCCCACGGGTGGGCTGCCTCAATGGCAGCCCTAGGCCATTTAAAAGCCTGCAGGCATTTTGAGCCCTGGGACACAACAGCAGGGAACCTGGGGGGGGACTCTCAGCTTCTGAAGTCCCTGCACAGGCCATGGGCTAGCTGTGCCAGCCTTCCTGTGCCCAGGTGCCACTGCCAGGCACCACATTGATGCCCAGCTACCAGGCACATGCTAGATAGCCCTGCAGGCTGCTGCAGGCTTCTGACAGGTCTGCTAACATCTGGGTCCAGCTGCAGCTGGCTCCTGGCCACCAGGTCCAGTGCCAGCTGCCCACAACCAACCCCCAGCAGTCTGCCCTGAACCTGCAGGTGCTGCAGGGCATCGCCTCACCACATGGCTCCTAGTCCTGTGTTCTGTCACTGTGCTGGATGCTGCAGGCAGCTGCCTAGGCCTGGCAGCACAGGGACAGCCACACAGAGGCCCGGAGAGCTGGTACAGAAGCCCTGATGGCATCAACGCTTACACCATATGCTGCCACCCAGGGCCCCAGCTGGTCACAGGAGCAGACTGGTGACTTCATAGGGCTGTGGCATGAGGCAGAGGTATAGTAGCAGTTCACAAGGGGTGGGCCCTCCAATGCCCACATGTATGAGGGACTGTCAGGCCGGATGTAGGAGTGCGGGCAGGACTGTTCTGTACAGCATTGCTGCACAAAGGTCAAGGCTTTGCAGGCACAGTGGGCCACCATCACCAACCACAATCATCCATTGGGGAGTGTCTGTGAGTCCATGTCCTTTATAAGGCAGTTGGACACCATCTTTGCACCCCCAAGACCCAGGCTGCAGTCATGTTGTGTAAAGCAGCATGGGTGACATTCCTAAGCCCCCACTCTGGCCTGGCATTCATGGTGATGTGTCACCAGGGGAGGGACCTTTGGGGTGCCAGAAGCCCATCCTGCAAATCTCCCCACCCCCAGCCTCCACCTGCAGCTTGGGGAGCCTGGGCCAGTGCCTGCCCTGACAGCTCCACAGCCTCAGCCCCAGCCATGAGGCACAGCCAGCCATGTCAGCAGCACCAGCTCTTCTGTGGGGCAGGGGCCCCAGCTGGGCACCCACATGCTGTGCCCTGCCACCCGATGAGTCTGACCAGGAACCACACGCAATTCCCACCAGCTGTGACCAACTGTTGCCACCAGGCATGCCTGCCCTGCCCATGTGTTAGGCCCTGTACTGGGGGGAGGGTCCTTCCTGCCCCAGCACCTGCTCCCAGCACTGGTCCCCTTCCCCCACTCCCTATGCAGCCTAGCCATGCTCCCCTGGCCCCTGGGTTCCCCCCCCCCACCCAACACACTGAGAGGCAGAAGATAGTGCAAAACTTTATTGAGGAGCCCATACCCCTGCAGTGAGGTGGGTAAATCATCCTTGGCTGCAGGGGGCAGGGATATGTAGCACAGCCACAGGTAGCCCTCCAGGTGGTGTTGGAGGTTGTGGGGCAGGGTGGGCTTGCCCCCACACTGTCAAGTCTCAGGGTCCTGTGCCAGGTGTGCAGGTTTGTCCAGGGCACCATGGCAATCAGCAGCAGCAGGGTTGTGCAAACACTCCTCACACAGCTCCCAGAACACATGCAGCAGGAGCATACTTGGGGTGCAGCACTGGTTTGGGGGGGTGGTTGGCCTTGGGGTGCCTCCCTGGAGAGGCCTCCTGAGGGGAGGGGCGGGGTCATGGGCAGCTCCTCCTCTCAGTTGTCTGGGAGCCCCGTACCCCTTGAGCCTGGGCACCATGGGCCTGGTGGCAGCACAGGAGACCAGCAAGCCTAGAGGAGGAGGCAGAGGCAGCAAGGCCTAGAGCCATGGCAACAAGTGCTGCCAGGAGCCTGGCCTGTCCTGGCCTGGGAAGTGGGGAGGGAGGCAAGCTGCTTGCAGCCAGCACCCAGTGGTCAATGAGACCCTGGGGAGTGAGCACGGATAGGGGGCTCAGTTGGTGGCTGCCTGGGCCCAGGCCTGCCTGGTCAACTTGCCATGGTCCCTGGATACCCTTGCATGCCCGATCCCTGATCTGAGGCTGGTACCACATGGCCCCTGGTACAGAGCATCTTATCTCCTAAATGTTGCAAACTTTCACCAACAGCTTCTTTCTCATGGCTCTGCAGGGCCCACAGCTGCACGTGGGGGACAGGCTGCAGTTGGCAGCTGAGGTGTGGCTTTAGGTTCTCTGCTGCCCACACCCAGGGCCCTGAGGATGTGCCAGCCTCATAGGAGGAAGACCTAGGCTCAGGCCCTCCTCCTGGATCAACTGGTGATGGCCATGGAGGACTGGCAGGAAGATTCATAGATGTCATGGGTCGAAGACATTGCCCGGTAGGACAGATGATGGGTGCAGGATGTTGCCTGCAAGGATATGTGGAATTGGTACGAGGAGGCTCAGGACTGGCACAAGGAGGAGAGGAACCAGGTGTACTGGGAGTTCAGGGCACAGCTCCTGGCCCTGGAGTGTTAGTGCATGGAGGTCTTGCAGGAGCAGGGTACGGTTGTGACCAGTGCAGTGCAGGCCATGGAGGAGAACCACTGGGTGCTGAACACTGTCCTGGCCTTGGCAATCACATTTGTGCTGCCCGCTGCCCTTCCCCTGCCCCTAGCCCCACTTGCCTCCTGGCAGCCACCCGGTGCTGAGCAGCAGGGCCCCTGGTGGGCCCAGGTGGAGATTTAGTGCCACCTCCACCAGCCATGAGCCTCTGCCATGGCCCCCACACTGGGTCCCCCACCACTCAGTCCCCCTGCCTGGGCCCAGTGGCACTGCTCACCTCGGCTCCACATGGGTGCGGAGCCAGAGCTGCCTGCAGTGAGGCCAGGACCATCTGTGGCCCTGCTGGCCCTGGCCACTGACTGCTGGAGGGGGAGCTGCCTGCACTGGGGGGCCAGTGGCTGCCATTGCCCCTGGATGAGCTTCCCACCTGCTGGACTCACCACAGCATGTGCAACTGTGGGGACATGATCAGACCTGGGTTGCTGGTAGCCTGTCCCCAGGCTCTGCCCCCCTAGATGCCTCTGCCCCATGGCCACCCACCCCAAGAGGACACACACGCAAACCACATTGTAAATAGTTTGCATGGGGAAGAGGGTGTTTTGTTGTTGGTGGGTGGGGTGGGTGGTGAAGGGGCTTTTTTGTTGGGAAGGGAGGGGGATAGGTTCTGTTGTTGGGGAGGGAGGGGAAGAGGGGGTCTGTTTGTTGTGAGGGCAATAAAATGTTTTTCTGAGAACTGTCTGCAGTGAGTGTGGTGCTGGGGGTTGAAATTGGGGTGGGGGTCCATGGGTGGCTGTCCAAGCAGGCTACAGTGGGGAGTGAAAGAGGAGGTGGTTATCCAGCACCTCTTACACCCAGTCCCCTGACCCCTGGTGGTGGGTGTGCAGCTTGCCCGAGGCCTCAGTTGGGGTGGAGGCCTGCTGCTGTTGCTGCTGCTTCAGCTGGTACTCCTGCTGCCAGGTGTCCTCTGACCATGCACCTCCTCTACCCAGGCCTCTTGGAAGAGATCCTCCCAGGCCTTGCAGATATTATGCAGCATTTCCTGGAGGGTGCCACACACCTGCAGGACAGCCTTCTTAGCAGTCACCTTGCCCATGCTGAAGAGGTGGCCCACATTGTGGAGGCTGGTGGGTGTGGCCAGCTTCACTAGGGCAATGACCAGCTGGGTGCCCAGGGGGAAGGTCTGCCACACATTGGTGTCCTGCCATTCCAGGTGTGGGCAGAGCTGCTCCATGAGGTCCTGGAAGGTGGCCCAGGTCATGCGGAATGCCTCCAGCCACTGCTTGTCATCCCAGGTGCAATGGATGACATGCAGCCACCAGTCCTGGCGGGCCCAGCAAGCTCAGAGTCAGCAGAGCTAGAAGTCCAGAAGGATGAGGACAGCCCCAGTAGTGGAGTCCTGAAGCATGTCATCAATGTCCCTGTCTGGCCAGCAGGATGGGGTCCAGGTGGCAGTTGTGCAGTGGCAGTGGCCCTAGGACTAGCATGGTGAGGTTGGGCAGGTGATTGCTACATGTGGGGCAGCCAGCAGGGCCCAGACGGCCAGTGTGGTGGTTCAGCAGGGCCAGTGCAGCTGCCAGTAGGAGTCCAGGCTGCTGGGCATTGCTGCCAGGGGCAGAGGCTGGAGCAGCCACGGTTTGGGGAGGCAGAGACTGTGGTGCAAGAGCTACCATGTGCTGTCCCCATGCTGTGCATGCTGCTCCTGGCCAGAAATGCAGCTGACCAGGGACCAGGGAGTGGGGCTGCCTTTTAAAGATGTCCTTTGGCCACAGGCAGCTTTGTCCGGAGCCTCCAGTTCCCCCTGGTGGGTGCAGGGGCCATTGCAGGGCTCCAGGAAGTGGTAGCAATTTGCTACTAGGTGCAGCAAATATGCTTCCACGTCCTGCACATGTAGGTGTCTGCCCAGGAGTGTTTTTGCAAGTAGTTTACTTACAAGTAAACTGGTCCCGCATCAAATGCACATGTAGAGCTAGTTTGAAATAGCTGGTTTTGGTGGTAGACCAATTCTGAATAGAAGTTAGATTTGAATGAGGTTGTTGAAGAGTAGAGCTAGGGAAGAGGCTTTGCCCTGGGTGATACATTCAGAAATTTCAGTACTTACACAACATTGACTTAGTGCCCTAAAATATCTTGGATGATGTTGCTTAATCCATAAGGAAAATGTTACAAACTTTTTGTCATTCACCTCCCAAAGTCCTAAAATTCTCTTTAGATCTGAGCAGTAATTTTAAAACATGTTTTTTTTAAACGATGAATATGGTCTTATTTTATCATGTGTGTCAGCAGGTGCAAAGTCTCATGTAACACTCCCTGAGGGCTGTTACCTGCTTGCTTTGTGCTCACTTGCCATGCCTTGATGTAAAACAGAGGGGAAGATGAATACTGAAAAAGGGGAACACAACTATCAGCAGGGAATTCATCCTCTTCACAGAGCTTCACCTCCCCTATACCCTGTCCACACCACACCTGCTGGACTGTACCTATGATCTTACAAATATGTTTGAGTTTTTCAACTGGCAGCCCACCCAATTGATACACACTTATTTATACCCTCACGGTCCATGATTTTGTTGGGGCTCAATTACTTCAATTGATTCTGAGTTTTCAGTACCAATTACTTAGTCCTTGTACTTACTGAATTAGTTGATCTTTCCAGAATCAATTAATTCTCATTTGTGCTTCATCAATTAGCATGCTCACCATCCTCAGACTAATCCACTCCATTAGCCTCCCCCTACAGTACCCTTCCACTGGCCCCACCATTGCCAGCCTCTTGGCACCAATCATTTGGCTCCCCAGAGGGGTTCAATGGACACTCCTCTCACAAAGGGTGAGAGGACCCAGTACTGCTGGGTCAAATGGCCACCTGTTCTCCACTGGTTACCCTTCACCGGCTTCTGCTCTGGCTGCCCAAGTCTTATCTCCAGGTTGGGATCCAGGATTGTTGCACCCCAGCCTTTCTCTGTGCCTCTGCACAGAATTGCACCACTCTCCTATCTCTGGTAGGTCAGTGACTCGGCCCTCTCTCTTTTGGGACTGCCAGAACTCCCAGGAGCCAATGAACCACAGCTCCCCCAGGCACGTGGCTGCCTGCAGTCGGGAGCCCACTTGCACTTCCAGGGTTATTCTGCGCAAACTGTCCAGCAGCTGTGTGGTCTTCTCACTAGTCTTTGGTAAACTGGTTGATTACTCCAAGTGTCATCAGGGTCACACTTGTAACAGGGGCCAAGGACCGACTTCTTGTCACAATGAGAAATTATTAATTATGAAGAAAACTTAAGTTTGTCTTGAAAAATATACTGTCTCTTTTGACGCTTTTGATTAATAAAACTTATTTTTCACTTGTCAAAATATATTGGCAACTTTTGATATTGTGTTTGAAGAGAATATCAAAATACATTTTGAAACACATGACTAAGCTAAATACGATCTTCTTTTTTTAATACTGTGCAATGAAAACAACAGTTTATTCACAAAAATAGATATTAATTACTCAACACACTTTACTGATCTTTTAAACTTACAAATATGTTTGACCTTGAATAGTCGCAAGCCAGTCCTTATTACTGCAGCATTTAATTGTGATAAAAACTGAATTTTAGTCTCTTGGGATATGTACAGATGTGACACTTAGAAGTTTGGGAGGTTAGACTGGATACAACAATCAGATTTATTTGTTGTCATACACTTATGGCTTCGGCTGCTGGTACTTTTTTTTTTTTAAAGAATCTTACACTCGAGGCCTATCTTATTGCAAGCTATATAGATTATAGCTTACCTATAATTAATTGCACATTTTTTTTTGCATGTTGGCACACGTTAATATTTTTAGGAAAACTGTTACAGGTGAGCCAACTTATGAACTGTCAGAGGGAACTGGTAAAACATCTGAAAAAATGTAATGGGGGATGATAAAATACACTCACAATAAAGGATTCTAAAAATCACAGTATATTCAGTGTGTCACATCTCCAGAGTTCATTAGTCCTTAAAACTATTTAGAATTGTTTTGGGGTGCAGGATAGGATGAAACATTCTTAGTCCATATTCTTTATGATGGGTATACATAGGGTTACCATATTTCCAGTTTCAAGGAATAGGACACCTGTTGCGGGGAAGTGGGGCAATGGGAGGAGGGGGTATATGATTGTTGTGGGGGGCAGTGATATGCCCATGCCCTGCCTGTGGCCCTCACTCTCAAGTCACAGCGCCCCCCAACTCTGCTGCTGCCCCTCACTCCTGACCCACAGTATCCTGCCCCCCAGATCATGCTGGTGCCCCTCACTCCCAACTTGCAGCTCCCCTGTCCCTGCTGATACCCCTCACTCCTAACCCGCAGCCCCCTGCCCTGTCCCGCCTTGCTGGTGCCCCTCACTCCTGACCCACAACCCCTGCCCCCCCCCAGCTCTGCTGCCCATGCAGCTCCCTGCTGCCCCCGAAGAACCCCCCCAACCCTTTCCCCCATCTCCCTGCCATGCTGCAGCCCCAGCACCGGCAGCATGCACATGCATGCACACACAGACTTACTTGCCTTCAGCTTCCAGGGCCTATGTGCAGAGCACGTGATGTCCTGGCCTCCAATCATCTCACTTCCCCCAGCCCCAAGTAGCTCCTTGCTGGGGCAAGCTGGGAAGTGCCGGGAAAGCAGAGGCAGAGAAAAATCCCAGACATTTGCCAATATTTTAAAAAACCACCTGGATGGAGATGGGAGGACCCAAAAAGAGGACATATCCAGGAAAATCCAGACATATGATAACAAGGACCCTCTCATCCACAGATTAAGGTCTTGCAAGTGCTGAAAGACAGCTAGAGGAGCTCCATAGCACCTAGCAAAACAAAATTTTAAGGAGACAGGTACTTAACTGTGGCAGGCATTAGAGATCCCCTGTAACTTAGAATTAGAGCCGTTGTACCTACTTGTGCCAGTTTTGGTTGTATGCTGTTTAGGACATGGACTTGTTAGTTATTCTTTGCTTTGTGCCCTTTTCCTGCTGAACATGTTCATAATGTAAATAAATAAATTAGATCATAAGCTTGGTTCTGCCCTTGTTTACACCTGTGTGGCCTTACTGAGTGTGGGATTCCACCTGTGTAACTAAGGCCAAATTTGGCAAAATTTATTTATGAATTATTTAGGTCTAAGCTCATTAACATTTTTCAGGTAGTGATCTGTGTCAAATCAAACAACCTGTATGTTTGAGTAAGCAAATTGGAGAGTTTTTCTGGCTACCATAGTCCAGAGACTTGTAAAGAGACATGTGAGAAGTTACAGTGTTTGCTTCAACAGCAGTATGTGTGTACTGGTCAAAGCAATATACCTACCAATATAATAAAGGCAACTCAAACATGAACTTTTAGATCTTGATGAGAATGTAGATTGACTTGTTCTACTTGGTAGAAAAGCCCCCCGGATCCAAAACATGTCATTCCATCTGTCAACATCTAGGCACCAAAGGGGAAGAAAAATGAATGCTCTGGCTCTAGAGGATTTACTTTTAGAAACATTTACATAGTACCTCATCTGTACCCTGTATTAAAAGATAAACAGCATTCTACCTTGCACTTGGGATAAGTAATTTCTTAAGTCAAAAGTGGTTAAATGAAACAAACTTATTTTGGAAAACTTTACTTTGGTTTCCATTTTTACCCCCATGGTGTTTAATCATCAAAGCAAGGTAGAATAACAAGAAGTCATTACATTTAGATCTGTCACAGGCCACATGTGTTTTAGGCTGCTGCCTAGCTTGTAGATATCCTTTTATGAAATTACTCTGGGTTGCATTCTTTTGCCTTCTCTGACCTTTTATTGCTGCTGTTAGCTGTGAGTGCTTATCTGACATATGCTTTACATTTCAGATTTTTTACTGTTTTACAGATGTAGGCATAAAATGCAGCAGATCACAAATCAGAAAACAAACTGAAAATGTAAACCCCCTCAGAAATATCATGTTCTTAGTATGTCCTACTGCAGACGATGAGAGATGGAAATAACGAAAGTGCGAGTGAATAATAATTTTTTAAATTCTTTTTGGAGTTCTTTTGTTTATGGAATGATGTAAATTCCATTTTAAATTTGTAGCTTATTTGCAACTTGGTTTTATGACAGACTTCTAGGAACGAGAGAGAATTTCTTTCATTCTCAGTGGAAATACAAGCTCTCAAAACAGCTGAATCCTAATGTGTATAATTTCCTCTACTAATTACTATTATTATATGAAAAATGTAGGCATCCAGATAGGTTTTTTATTTCTGTATTTGCACAAACATTCTGTTTCATGAAAAATAATATTACAATTTACATAGTGCTATGGGCTCACTGGCACCTACAGAATAAATAGGATATGATCCTTCCTTAAACAGTTTTCACAAATTAGGCAAATGAAAACACAAATCAGGACATCTTTTGTTGTCCTCACTCAAAGACAAAACAATGTTTTTAACCAGTACATATTTTTTCTTTTTTCAAAGTAAACAAAAAAAACCGGGAGGAAACCTATCTTGCCATTAAACTTAAGTATGTGCTTAAGTGCTCCAAATGAAGAGATGCCATATTGTACAATGCGGTTGGAATGGTGTATCTGTGATGGTCCAGAAAATATGTGAGAAGCTAGGTTGTTTTGGTGATATGTTTTATTGGACCAACTATATAGTTGGGAGAGATATTATGCAAGCTTTTGGGCACAAAGTGCTCTTCTTCAGGTCACAATATCAGTGTACAATATCAGTTACAGCATCTGTTACTTCTTTGTAGGAGCCAGCTATCTTCCTGGTAAAAATAACCGAAAGTTTAAAAAGGCCCTTAAGCAGATAAACATTCCTTGATGCCAGGGAATCACACAGACATGTATTCTGAGCACCAAAAGGCTAAAACGTTTGATTTCTTTTAAATGGGCAATCAACAAAACAGATGTAAATGTCATTGTACTTTGGTTTATTGTTTAGGATGAAGTCTTCTATTTGTTTTCAAGCAAATATGAGAGCCACAGTGTATTAAATATGTCTCTTTCAAAGCCCAAATGACTAATTTTTTTTCAAAGGAATAATGTAACATATTAATCAACATCACATTACAGAAAAGAATGAAAAGTTCACCAAACATCTGCTGAAAATATTAGTGCTGGAAAGAACAGAGCTGATCAGCCCTATAATATTTCCTTTGTAGTACTCTGAAGTATAGTATCATGCTTACAAATGTATATCTGTGAAATATAACAATCTCTTTTGTGGAGCGAGTGAACTGGCTCCAGTGTTTCAAGTAACTAATAGCACTTGTTATAACAAACAAACTAAAGATCTCCTGGAGTTGAAAGAATTTCTAAAGTGTGCCCTCATGGAAGTGGGCAAACTGTTCATGAGGCAAGGCAAAACTCCCTAAGTGTCGTGTTATATTTCAGTTTATTATGAGCTCAAAATAGTTTTCTTGAAAAATCTGGAAAGGCTTGTGCTTTTATAAAGTCAAAATTGTCTTCGTTTGTAAAAGTGGACCCATTTCTGACAAAAAATGAACTGTTAGTGAAAACAGATCAACTGCCAAAAAAAAAAGAAAGATGTGTATAAAAACATGTGAGCAGTGGCATTTTTCCATACTTATTTTGCATTTAAAAATGTCCATTTGTTTTCTATTTTACACTAAAGGAACTGTTGAGGAGTGCAGATACACAGAATGAAATGGCATGTTTGTGAGTATATAAATCCTTGTAAAATTATTCTGAGCTGACACTTCTTATTTCTTGTGTCTGCTTGAAGACTACAAAACTACCTATTCCTTGAGTTCTCAAAGGAAAGAACAGTTGGAGTTTCGATCAGTTAGTATGTCTGTACTGCATGAAAAAGACATGTTTCATAACAAAGTGATGTTGAAGATATTCCAAAATGCTGTCAGTGGGGCCATCCTGTGTCTTTATGTGCCTGATCTGGATCTTTCATTTAGTGTCTCCTAAATTTAAGACCCATACATGGATTTGGAAAGTAAGAGATGAAAAAGATTTCCAAACTGACAATTTTATCACTCAGATAACAGCACACAGTCAATGTAATATTTAAAGCTGTAAGTTCTTTGGTTAATACAATTGTAATAAAAAAGTGGAAGCCATTTCAGTTCTAATCTGAATTTAGCACTCTTACATGTTAATGGATTGATTTTAATTTGTGTATTATTCTTGGTAATAACTCTGTCCATATAAGCTTTCCATTAAAAGTCTGCTACAATAATTTAATGGAAAATGTCAATAGAACCCTATCAAATCTTTCCTGCTAATTTAATGTTATGGATTTTGAATGGATCTCTCTCTTGGACATTATTATTACTGGGAAAACCACATAAATTAAAATCAGACCCTAAGTCACTGAAAGCCCCACAGTCTATAAATGTTCAAGTCTGCAGAAGTCAGACAAGACTTCAGGTGAAGGACTACTTCTCTTACAGAGCACTAAGCACAAGTCATGTTCCCATTCTAGTTCCAGGGAGACTGCAAAGACGACCAAGGACTTGTGTTTCATTCTGTTATAGTGAAGTTCAGTCTCAATAAAAGTCTGTATAAGAGCCCACAGCGGAAAGGACAAATCTGAAATATAGATTCCAGGCAAAAAATAACTATTACAAAGGAGAGGTATTTAGCTATCTTGTAAGGGTTGTGCTAGACCAAAATATGAAAAATCTTATTGTAAACATTTCCTGCCTTAGTACAGACAAAATGGTTATTGTGGTTGGTGATTTTCCCACTTTAAAGAAACAGTTAAATCTCTAAGTTGTGCAATTAGAGGGATGGGGGTGTGAGTGGGGCACTACTTAGCTTAGACACAAAAATAGATGCTACTGCCTCTGATGGTCAGGCACCGCCACCACTCACCCAGTTGCTGCCACTATCCCGTGTAGTGCCTTTGCCCAGGGCACAAAAGTGCCCAGCTATGTCTCTCAGTTAGGCCCTTTTCTTTCAAGTTTAGGACACATTGATTTAGACCAGGCCTTAGTGATCAGCTTGCTGCTATATAAGCAGCCTAAAGAATGAAGAAGCATTCTTTAGGTTGAAGAAATCCCCTCTGTTAACATGTGGAATTCTCATGGGTCTACTTTCAATTATGGAATTAGGATTCTTTTCCTTTTGATGTTCTGTGACATAACCAAAATAGAACTGTCTGTGTGAGGCCGATGATGGTAATGCTTTGTGTATATTAAAGTAAGAAGTATCTTTGACCTACTTTTACATAAAAAACCACCACTTTGCTATGTTTCTAGTTGTGAAACAGTGTAAAAATTCTGAAATAGAAGTATGGGCCTTAAACCTGAGATTCAAATATCCCAAATTTTGGGATCATCTTGTTAATTCTAAAAACTAAGTACAAACGTTCAAAAAGCCCGATCCCGATCTAAGTTTCGCACTTTACTCTCAATACCCTAGGTTAGTTTGGGAACGAAGAGAACATATGTTCACCTTTTGGTGGGGAGGACATGACTGAGGGCCAGCAGGTTGGGGGCACTCCTGCATACCTCCCAGTGGGCTCGCTGGGCTGGGTCACCCCTGTTTGGCTGTCAGGCATGGCCGACCACCCCTCCCCTCTCCACAGTGCCAGCCGCAGGTATGACAGCTGCTGGCATACAGCAAAAGGACCCCTGCTTGACCATGCCTGGCTCCAATCCTGTGTGAGCTGGCGCAACCCTAGGGAGAAGGACTGGACTGGGCTGCCCTCCCCTTGCAGTGTCAGCCACAGACATGACAGCTATTGGCACACAGTAGAGGTAACCCTGCTTGGCCATGCCCAGCTCTGGTCCTGTGCAAGTTGGTGCAGTCCCAGGGAACAGGACCAGAGCTGGGCAGCCCTCCTCTACCCCGCTTCAGCAGTAGATGCCCACAGCCCCAGGAAAGGGACATGCCACACAGAGAAGGATTGGGCCCCTTGGAGATCTGACAAATTGCAGGCAGTAGCAGCAGGCACACCAGGTGTCTACTGCAGTATCACCACCTGCAGTTTGCTGGAGCGCTGAAGGCCCCTATCCCTCCTTTTGTGGAACACTGCTTTCCCTACTGCATGGCATGGGGCTGCAGGTGCCTGCTGCTAGATGCCTGCCATTTCCCAGAGCTCCGAGGGGCTGACTTGTTCCTTGTGTCCCACCCCCTAGGGAGTGGTCCCCCAGAGGACCTAAGACAATGCCTAGGGACATTGTTTAAAGATAGAAAAATACTGAGATACAGATGCTTCCTTCCCTCCTCCCCAGCCCTGCCTGCAGCTGACAGCTCAGAGCAACCATGC
Source organism: Alligator mississippiensis (assembly GCF_030867095.1). NCBI lineage: Eukaryota > Metazoa > Chordata > Crocodylia > Alligatoridae > Alligator > Alligator mississippiensis. The sequence goes on along the minus strand of NC_081830.1, from coordinate 53,073,318 downwards.
AAGGCTGAGTTTCAGTGCGCCTCCCTATGAGGGCGGGCTAGTGGAAAAATGCAAAGCTGTAATTTTTTTTTTTACTGGATGCTAGCAGACAGTAACCTAACCTGAGTTGGGAGGGGATCCAGTGCAGAAATGCAATAGAATGATCTAACCTAATTCACTTAAGCCTGATACTGGATCCATCCAGGTCTATCCTAGCCCAAGTTCTGCCGTTTTTAAACCAACTTATTTGCACTGAACTTCTGTTTAGTTATGGGTGTAGACTGGTTTCCTTTCACTTATACTGCTATAAGCATAACATCTGTACCTAGCCAAAGACAAAATAATGGTGGGGACAGAGCTGACCTGAGCAGAGTGAGGGGTCTGGTGCAAATCAGCCCACGCGGGCCCCCACCCCTGCTCCAATCCAGGCACTGGACCTGAAGAAGCTATGAGGTGGCAAGCGGGGGTGGGAGGGCAGCGAGCGGCTGGATGCAGAGCCACCGCTCCACCCAGGTCCACGCTGTTGCTGCTCTGCCCCACACCTCAGGGCCCCCCAAAGTGCAGAGCCTGGGGTGGTTGCCCCGATTCACACCCGCGCTAGGGATGGCCCTGGGTGGGGATGACACTGGCCCTGTGTCAGGTATTTTATAGAAATTATTGACAAGTGAATGCACTTGTAACACTACAATTCTATGTTAAAGTTTCAGCACCAGCAATGTTGTTTTCCTGCCAGTGAGATTTCACTTTTAGATGTAGCACTTTCCAGAGGAGGTTGAACCAAAGGACCTAAGGCAATTTAATACCTGCATAGTTTGAAGACTGTAAGACCATTCACCAATAACAGAGCTTTCTGGCTTATTGTAAGATTCATGGTAGTATCTTCCCTAATGTATTGAGAAAGAATTGGGTTGAATGAAAAGAACCCTCCAGACTTGTTCCTCAAATATTGCCAAATTTAAATGAATCCTTTTTAGGGATTCTGAAATACTTAGATAAAAGGTACAGTAATTCCAAAATTTTGAGGTGCCAAAATGTTATGACACAGCCTGTTTTTATGCTACATCTGTCTCAACCAGAAACTGATGCTTGCTAGCTGTCTTGTAATTCTCACAAAACTGTCAACCCAGATTGTTAGATGCAAATGATTTAAGATCAGATTTTTAGGTGCCTAACTCCTACAACAATTTGGTGCTTAAAGACCCTTAAAATCTTGGTCTTTGAGCCTAATCTTGTGATCCTTTCACAGTTGAAACCTTTTGAAACCAAAGACAGTTCTAACACAGGGCACATGTTTAGCAAACCCTCAAAAAATGTCAAAATCAGACATGAATTTTGAAACAGGATTTACAGTTTTTATCTGCCAAGCAGTGTCTATGAAAACAATTCAAAGATTTGGGTTCCTATATGCAATACATCATAGGCACAATTTTGTACATTAGCCCCCATTTCTTGCTTGAAGCACCTAATGTATTCATTTAGGAACATAGGATGGGGTCAGAGTTCAGACCCCTGCTACCACTATGTCTTCTAATTCTTTTCATAAATTGCTCAGTTCTTTTCTTCTATGTTATTCTAATTCTTTTCATAAATTGTTCAAACCCTAGCTTAAAAATGAAGGTGAGGGAAGGGGTTGGGGAGGTGGAAAGGTTTGCCTCCTATTAGGCAATCCTCCTATTAGGGTATGGGAAGGCTGTTCTAGAACCTTCTTTCCACTTGAAATTTACTCATTGCCAGTTTGCACTCATTTGTTCTTAGGCTGACATCTGGTGTTAACTTCCCAAAGTACTTATAGAAAATAACTATATCCCCTCTTAGTCTTCATTTTGTTGGACTAAACAACCAAGTGCTTTTAGTCTATGATTGTGTTAGGGTCTGATCATCCTAGTAGCTCCTCTTTATATCTACTTCCATTTGAATTAAACTTTTTTGAATATGTATGGGCAGAACTACACATAGGGTACCCTGCAGCGATGTAGCAATGTGTTACGTCACCATACAGCATGTTACAGCAATGTGGTGGTCACGTGGGTCTACAGGTGATTGGTAGCTATGTTACTATAGTAGCATGCTCCCCTGGTATAGCGTGCCGCTACAGCAACATAGTGGTGAAATCTAACTGTGCGCTGCATGTACAGTGCAGTAACCACCCCATACTGCTGCAGTATTGGCACAGTAACCACCCATACCCAATGTTGCCATATGGCGATGTATAGACACACTCATCGAGTCACTGATGAGGCCTCATCAATACATTAATACATCCCTATTAATACTGGGAGTACCTTGTTAGATATATCCCAAATTTTAAAATGTTTTTGTTGTTTTGGCACTCATTCTCTGATTGATTAAAACAGAGTCTTTCTACTCCTCAATTGTTTTCAGTGACTAACACACCACCCTTATAACTATTAGACTCCAAATGCATGGTCTTGCATTTGTTACTACTGAATTGTATCTAACTTCTGTTGCTTCAGTCTTAAAGATCACCAAATTTTTCCTGTATGATTTCTGATCCTCCTTTTGGTTGATGATGCCTCATAACTTTGTCCTCAGCAGATCTCATGAGCAGATTCCTAGCCTTAATTTGCATGTTACACTTAAGGTGTAATTTACCAGTAAATCATGTCTTAAGTGATCACCCAGCCACACATTCAATCAATTAATGTCATGATAAAAAGAGCAATAAACTACAATGGTATTCCACAAAATATGTGTAATAACTTTGTAGCTGCTTCCTATCATGCCATTAATTGAACGTCCAGCCAGGACCCGCCATGGCTAGGTGCTCCTACAGCTGATCAGTGCTCTCACCTGGGGGGCCCACGTGTACCTTGAGCCTCAGAGCTCCTAGATGATGCTGGTTGCCAGTTGCAGGAGCACATATCCTCATGATTGGGAGCCCCATAAGTTGACATGGCTCCGAGCTGCAGGGGTGCTCCGGGAACCCTTGTGGCTGGGAGACTGCAATTGACAGTGTCCCAGCTGTGGGGGTGCCCCATGACTGGGACACTACATCAGCTACTGTCTCCCAGCCACAAGGGTGTATAGAGCATCCCTGCCCATGTACCGTGTATCTGGGAGATTGGATCAGCTGCAGTCTCCTAGCTGTGGGGATGCCTGGGGTGCTCCCATGGCTGGGAGATCACTTCAACTGAATGGACTCCCAGCTGTGGGAGTTTCTGCTTGCTGGTGTAGGGGGAGCCCAGGAATACAATTGGCAATAAGGTGTGATATGATCTAATTCTCAATCCCATAGTAATGTTTTCTGCCATCTATGTGTGGCATGGCAGGAAGTGCTATTGTGTGGGTCATGCATCAGATCCTATCGTGCCTTTACCTGCATGTCTAGAAGGGCCCCTAATTTTGTGGTCAAGTAATTATGAAGGTCTTAAATAAAATAGGTGCTAATAGCAGTTATTGAGGAACCCCTCTGGTGACTTCCATCAGCCTGCTAAATCCACCTTTGACGTTATCTGTTGTCATCTTCCCTTTAGTCTGTTCCTTGCTATTCTTCCAGTAACCCACATCTTCAGCTTACCTAATAAACTTCTAGTGTTTTAATGAAATCTCTGTAGATTAGTTCTACCATATTTCCACTGTCTAGAAAATCAGTTATCTTTTCCAAGAAAGATACCAGGTTAGTATGTATAATTGACTTGTTGGTAAACCTATGTTACATTTTATCCTGCTCTCCATTTACCTCCACAATTTTAATGATTTTTTATTATAAAATTTGTTCCAAAGCCATGCATGCTAGTAATTAATGAGAAATAGTGCTCTGTACTTAACTGCTTTTTGCAAGAGGGGTGGATTTTATAAACAAGTCTAATTGAGAGAGAATGTGACTGTTCCAATCCAAGTGATTAGGAGAAACAATCTTTCCCTGAAGTCAGTGTAACTACCCCAATGAGCCAGTAGCAGCCCTTATTCTTTAAAGTGTATTTCTTTAAATTCCCATTGTCTCATGGAAGGCAGTGAATGGACAGCATGCTTGGAACTTGTAGTACCAGAAATAATCTACCAGGTAACTTTGGAGGGGTAGAGTGTCAGCATTTCATAATTTCAGGTGTTCAAGTCATTCAGTAGAAACATGCTATACAAAGAAGGATACCAAGTGAAGGTGGGTAGGTTTTGTGTGCTGAACAAACTTTTCCTTCCAAATTTTCTTAAACTTTCAGTAAAGGTTCAATCTCATATAGTATACCTCTTTCAAAGCCCAAATATCTGATGTTTTATTCCAAGGGATAGTATCTCGTTCATCAACATCGCACTGCAAAAAAAAAAAAAAAATAAAATAAAAAAGGGAAGGCTCACCAGACATCTGCAGAAAATTTAGGGCTAAGTAGACTCCTGTGTCATGCACACACTCCACACTTACTTGCCTCTCCACATTGACACCATTAAAGCGGTACAAAAGCATTTAGTGCACTTTATAATGTCATGCACACACGTCCCTTGTTTTGTCTACACATGGCCTAAGGTCCTAGTTTGAATGGCTAAAATGATTGTAGTTTGATAGCTGGCCAGTAGCCTTCAATATATGAAATGATTTGTTTGTCTCACGCCATTTCCTAGAGGGCTTGTATCCATCTCACCATCACCAGTTTGGGACTCACTGGCATTGATTTAGGCAGCGTTAACTGGGAAATGACAAGAGTAAACTTGCTTTTAGATGTTCTTAGACCTTGAGTGCATAGTTAATGCATATTGCTGGGGTAGAGGGAGGAAGCTTTTCTGTGTTATTACCTGGGATAAACCCCTTCAGATTATGGATAAATGTACATTTTAGTTGCTTTGAAAGGGGAATGAAGGCAGCTGCTCAGGAGTGTATATCAGTTGTTGCCCTATAACTGCCAATTCTGCATGAGCCTGGAGAGGTACAAGTTAGCTCAGTCATCCTAATTTTCACTCTGAATGAAGCAGGGTTAAAACTGAGCAGTTGTGCTACACTTCTATTGCTCCAAAACCATGCACATGTAATAGTTGAATTGTAAGAACTTATATGGTTACTCTTTGATATTAATACAAAGGTTACATCTGTCTATACCCTCCATGATCTACTAGCATACTCTTGTCTATGAGCATTTGTTAACCATGACAGCTTCTCCATTGGCATGCTTTCTTTGGGTTGTCCTCATTCAGATGATTCTGACACATGACAGAATTATGAGTATGAAACCATAGTATTTGGTATATGACTCACTAAGGCCACATCATAGAATTTATAAAACCCTTACAAAGGTCATACAGTTTGACCTTTCAGCGATAGCAATGCCATAGCTTCCCATAGAAATCCGAGTGTATTTTCTAAATGCAGGAGGAGCTGAGTTTTGAAATACTCCTTCATTATAAAATTTTATGTTATCAAGACTCAGTTTCTGAGTTAATTTTCTGATTTTTTTTTTTTTTATAGCTGGTGCTTATTTATGGAGCATGGAATAAACATTTCTTAATTAAACACACATACTTTCAAACATGTGGAATTATGCTTAAAGAATAATCCCTTATAAAATATAGAAAATCTGCTTTCAGGGTCCTACAAACTCCACAGTATTTAGTGAGCAACAAGAGCTGTCCTCTTGGAGGCCATTATTATACAGAATACCATGAGCTCTCCCTTACCAGGCTCATGGTGTGGCAGTGCCTGTTGGATAAGATTTGGAACTGAATGTCCTTAGAGATCAAAGGTATCTGGATTTAGGCACCTTTTCTAATTTGTAGATATGTAACTGAGAACAGAATATAGGAACCTCAGAGTCTACTGGGAATGGATCTTTTTTATTTGTCAGAGAATGCTAGGCTATCGAAACTGAAACTTTTTTCATTCTAGAAAGACATTCCCAGCCAAGATGAGCAAAACAGAAAGCTTTCTACTCCAGAACAGCCAAATGTTCAGTGGCTAGGCACCTGTGATATAGTAGATCCATCCTGGTTTTGCTTGGTTTGGCCACTGGACTATTAGTTATTCTGGGTTGAGCACCCTCTGTTTTTATCATGAGAAAATTCAGAAACTCTTGGTTTTGTTTCCCATTGCAATGGAAACAATTTTTGAAACTACTACATTTTCATGAAACAGCATTCTTTAACTCCTAGTTGAGACTATACAGAAAACATTTGCATGTGGCTATCTTTTGCTGTTGTCCATCTATGGAAGTAGTTTTTTCCCAGTGCACATATTTTTAGAGAGGCTTCCTTTGTCTAAAGTGACTTGTGAAGTAGGAGGGGCAGAAGATTTGTTCTGAGCTTTTCTGCATGACTGGTAATCAGTGGGAGCATCTATACTTGTGCTTTACTATGGAGTTACCTAATTAGCTCTGCAGTAAAGCATCACTGTCTACATGTGAGGCACTATTAGGCCGGAGTAAAGTAATTAACTCAGCTATAAGATAGTACTCCTTGACACAGGTACTATCCTATAGCAGAGTTATTTAGTGCACCACAACGCACATGTAGACAGTGACTGGGGCTGGCTGGGGCATGATGGTGCTACAGTGAGGGGGCTGTCTGCTGGCCACAGCCAGCCTCTCCACAGCACACTGAGCTGGGGTGGAGCAGCTCTGGTCTCCCTGCCAGCTGGGGTGTGCTGCCCTAGCTCAACGTGCTGTGGTCCTGGGAGCACCTGTAAATGCTGTGCCAGCATTGTCACTAAATAACCTCATAAGTAAAGGGACATTTTGCCATTTACCGTGTAGGTGCTACCATCACATCTTTGTTCATCTGCCTTCAGCTTTGCTGTGATGCAGTGCTTGGAGATCTCCCTCTATTGAAGCCACATTTCTCATATTTTGTGACTTTTGTTTCACAAATGAGGTGACATTGGCAGTAGATCATCTGCTGTTTTCAAGCAATATATTTTTCTATGTGCATTCTGTGCGGGCCGGGCCCCGATCCCGCCCTCGTCGCCATGCGTGGCGGTGATTCCGATCCCATTCTGGCCGCCATGGGCAAGCCGGGGGCGAACCGGGGTCGTACCGGACCCATCTTCGGTGCACGCAGGCTGTGGCCGGCAGCCCGGGCATGCGGGGTGGGAGAGAACCGTGGAGCGGTTCAGCGCACATGAGTTAGAATTAGTTACGGAGGCGTAATGGTTGATTGAAAAGATTGTTTACTTACACCCAAAGATGGTATTGGTGTAGGCTGGACAAGTTTCCAGGCACAGCTCCCACTTGAACCCTCGTTGGAGGACTCTGACAAATCGATTGCTCCCACGGAGTTTGCTAGGCTCTGCGGGTCCGGTTAAGTTGGGTTCGAAAAGTTTCCCCGGAGTTATTCAGGCTCCGCGGGTCCGATAAGTTTTTCCCCCGGAGTTTGCTAGGCTCCGCGGGGTCCGAAATTACAGGAAAGGGATACGTCTAGGATTGCGCTCGGCGACGGGGAGAGGCGAGAAGCGAAAGCTCCGTAGGCTCAGTTCTATTGCCTCTCTTGCCTGCTTAGGGGAGGCGCGTTGGGTCCGCGAGGGTCCGCAGCGCTTGGAGATCTTCACACAGAATCTCTCTCTCTTCCTCCCTCCTCCGGCTTGGGCGGAAACTACCCAAGCCTTTTGTACGGCTAGCAAGCCAATCTCTAGCCGCCACGTGTGCCTAAATTAGGAATCGGCCAATAACATGGCGCGGATCCTAATACAAATGGCGGGAACTTCTTTGCAACATGTATCACTACGGTGCAAGAAAGAGATGCACACTGCAAAGAAGCTGCAATCCAGCGGGAAATCCCCCGTTGCACCAGAGTTCTCTCTTGCAGCAGAGAACTCTACCGTGCAAAGAAAGCGACAAAATGGCGGGAAATAATTTAGCGGTGCCGAAGCACACACACAAACAAAAAATCACAACTTTGGGCTGTGACACATTCCAGCAGATCTGGCCAAGTGTGTTTCCTTTGGGAAATCCCCTGTTATTTTATCCATACCCTCTACTTGCTTATTTCTATTGCATTGTTTTTAACTTCTCTGTGCATTGTATCCAGTTTCTGAGTCACTTTCAGCCTACATTCACTTAGTTTAATAGTCTTTACCTTCCGCGGTTGCTTTATGTATCAGCTGTCTCTTATTTGTTATACGGTCTCAATCTTGCAAGATGTGGAGGTCCTTATTGTTATAAGGAGCAGGTATTTAATGCCATTCAAGAGGAGCTCAAAGTCTTACATGATCAGAAATCAATGAAAGTGACTTGTGAAATTTCAAATCCTCATTTGTGTTTGGTGTTGAACAAATCCATACAGACACATGAGGTTTCATGCAAAATATAATGGTTTAAATATTTTGGCCTCTCCAGTACTAAAAATAATCTCTGCTTCATCCTAGCCTCTTTATCCTGATTTTCATTTAACTTTTTATAGTTTTCAGTGTCTTAGGCTGTTTCTTCAAAGGGTTCCTTAGGCAATAGTAATAGTTAAAAGATGGTCAGAAACAGATTTTTTCATTTACTTGCAAATTCCAACATTTTGAATCAGTTTCTCTCTGCAATGTAAAGACACACTATAATTTTTAATTTTTTTGCAGAACAGAATTTCAGGAAAAAAATGTGATTCTGAACCACTAAATTATTTCATTTTGGTGCCAAGCATCAACTCATTTTAACATTAATTAGAATGCAAATATATCATTTCAAAATCAACATGTTACTGTATTGTAAAAGTTTAAACGCACTGAACTGAAATTATAACTTTGAATCAAAATATATTGCCATCATCAAAATTAAGATTGTTGGCATTATAATGAAAAGAACCTAGTCTTGTACTGGGTTTCAGTGGTCACATCTACATGAGGCATGTTACTGCACAGTTGCCTAGTTTACTGCACAGTAAGCATGTGCCTCTACATGTGCATACTCTTACTGGGCAGTAAAAACCCTTAAAAGCGATTAAATTTGCTAAATGCAGGTAGCAAATTTAAGTGTGATTAGTAACTGCGCAGTAACACCCATGTAGACATGACCTGGCAGCAAATTTGGTGTTGTATCTGCCCAGCCACCGGGGGGCTGCAGCTTAGGAGCCTCTCTTGCCCCAGGGCTGGGCTGCCTCTATAGATTCATAGATTCATAGATGCTAGGGTCGGAAGGGACCTCAATAGATCATTGAGTCCGACCCCCTGCATAAGCAGGAAAGAGTGCTGGGTCTAGATGACCCCAGCCAGATACTCATCTAACCTCCTCCTGAAGACCCCCAGGGCAGGGGAGAGCACCACCTCCCTTGGGAGCCCGTTCCAGACCTTGGCCACTCGAACTGTGAAGAAGTTCTTCCTAATGTCCAATCTAAATCTGCTCTCTGCTAGCTTGTGGCCATTATTTCTTGTAACCCCCGGGGGCGCCTTGGTGTATAAATACTCACCTATTCCCTTCTGTGCCCCCGTGATGAACTTATAGGCAGCCACAAGGTCACCTCTCAACCCTCTCTTGCGGAGGCTGAAAAGGTTCAGTTTCTCTAGTCTCTCCTTATAGGGCTTGGTCTTCAGGCCCTTAACCATATGAGTGGCCCTTCTCTGGACCCTCTCCAGGTTATCCGCATCCCTCCTGAAGTGTGGTGCCCAGAACTGTACGCAGTACTCCAACTGCGGTCTGACCAGTGCCCAATAGAGGGGAAGTATCACCTCCTTGGACCTACTTGTCATGCATCTGCTGATGCACGATAAAGTGCCATTGGCTTTTCTGATGGTTTCGTCACGCTGCTGACTCATGTTCATCTTGGAGTCCGCTAGGACTCCAAGATCCCTTTCCACTTCCGTGCCACCCAGCAGGTCATTTCCTAGGCTGTAGGTGTGCTGGACATTTTTCCTCCCTAGGTGCAGCACTTTGCATTTCTCCTTGTTGAACTGCATTCTGTTGTTTTCTGCCCATTTGTCCAACCTATCCCGGTCTGCCTGCAGCTGTTCCCTGCCCTCCAGCATATCCACTTCTCCCCATAGCTTTGTGTCATCTGCAAACTTGGACAGAGTACATTTCACTCCCTCGTCCAAGTCACTGATGAAGACATTAAAGAGTATTGGTCCAAGGACCGAGCCCTGCGGGACCCAACTGCCCACACCCCTCCAGGTCGAAACCGACCCATCCACCACGACTCTTTGGGTGCGACCCTCCAGCCAATTCGCCACCCACCGGACTGTGTAGTCATCCAAGTCACAGCCTCTTAACTTGTTCACCAGTATGGGGTGGGATACCGTATCGAAGGCCTTCCTGAAGTCCAAGTATACGACATCCACCCCTCCTCCTGTGTCCAGGCATTTCGTAACCTGGTCATAAAAAGAGACCAGATTGGTCAGGCACGATCTGCCTGCCATGAACCCGTGCTGGTTTCCCCTCAGCATAATTTGTCCTGCTGGGCTCTCACAAATGTGAGCCTTGATAACTTTTTCAAAGACTTTGCCAAGGATGGAGGTGAGACTGACTGGCCTATAGCTGCCTGGGTCCTTCCTCCTCCCCTTCTTGAAAATGGGGACCACACTGGCCCTTTTCCAGTCCTCCGGGACTTGGCCTGTGAGCCATGAGCGTTCAAATATTCCTGCCAGTGGCTCTGCAATGATGTCGGCCAGTGCCTTCAGCACCCTTGGATGGAGCTCATCCGGGCCTGTCGACTTAAAGGCATCCAGTTCTTCCAAGTGACTCTGCACCATCTCAGGGTCTACGCATGGAAGTCTGGCGCCCTGCTGCTGCCTCTCTACAACCCCAGTGAGAGACTTGTCATGCCCCTCGCTTAGGAACACTGAGGCAAAGAACTCATTGAGGAGTTCAGCCTTCTCCCCTCTGTCCATCACCAATTGTTTCTGCCCATTTAGCAGGGGTCCTATTCCTCCCTGGGCCTTCCTTTTACTCCCTATATATCTAAAAAACAATTTCTTGTTGTCTTTTACTTGGGTTGCCATCCTCAGCTCCATGGTAGATTTGGCCCGTCTAACTGCCTCCCTACAAGCACGAGCAGAGGAGGTATATTCGTCTTTGGTGATCTCTCCCTGTTTCCACTTCTTATGTGCTCCCCTTTTGGCCCTTAGGCTGCCCTGGATTTCTCTGGTTAGCCAGGGAAGCCTCCTGGCCCCTTTCCCTCTTTTGCCTCGCACGGGGATCATCTTGCTTTGTGCCCGAAGGATCGTTTCCTTAAGGCACAGCCACCCTTCTTGGGCTCCCATCACTTCAAAACTCCTACTCTGCAGTGCGTCCTTGACTAATCGCTTGAGTTCATTGAGATCAGCTTTCCTAAAGTCTAGCACTTTCACCCTACTAATTACCTTACCCACTCGACGTCTTATGGTGAATTGTATTATTAGGTGATAACTGTCCCCCAGATGGCTACCGATCTGTAGGTCCCCTCACATGTCATCCCCCATTGCCAATACCAGATCCAGTATGGCATTCCCCCTAGTGGGACCGTGTACCTCCTGTGTCAGGTGGAGGTCCTGTACACAGGTTAGAAACCTGCATGAGCGGTGGGACTTTGCTGTTTGTGACTCCCAGCAGATGTCTGGGTAGTTTAGGTCCCCCATGACTACCGCCTCTTTAGCTTTTATGGTCTCTGAGAGTTGCCTCAGGAGCCCCGAATCTCTTTCTTCCCCTTGATGTGGGGGTCTGTAGCAGACCCCTACCACCAAATCCCTTTCTCCTTGCCCCCCATGTAGCCTAACCCACAATCCTTCTACTTCCTCATCCTTGGATTCCATCTTGATGAAGGTTGATGTATATTGCTCATTGACATAGAGCGCAACCCCTACCCCTTTTTTCCCCACCCTGTCCTTTCTGTACAATCTATAGCCCTCAATATGTACTGCCCAGTCGTGGGATGAATCCCACCAGGTTTCCGTTAGCCCCACTAAGTCATAGGTGTTTAGTGCAAGCAGGAGCGCTACTTCATCCTGCTTGTTCCCCATGCTCCTAGCATTAGTATATAGGCACTTGAGCCCTGCGACTGGTGCCTTTGCTGCCCCCCCGCTCCGAGTCCCAAGGGGCCCTTTGTTTCTTACCTTCTCGTTTCTTACCTGTGCCGTAGTGCTGGCCTCCCCATGTCTTTCAGGTTCCCAATGCTCTCTTTCTTCAGGGTGGGCTGTCCTTGTGGGTGCCACATGGTTTGGTGGTCCACAGCTTCCCCCGCCCTCATTTTCCCGTCCCCCCAACGAGCCTAGTTTAAAGCCCACTGGAGGAGATCCGCCAACCTAGAAGAAAACACACGCTTACCTCTGGGGGACAGGTGAAGCCCATCCCAGCTGAGCATGTACCTCATTGTAATGTGTGGGTCGTTGTCCAGGAAGCTGAAGCCTGCCTTGAGACACCACTGCCGAAGCTTCCAGTTGGTCTCTTGGATGTAGTTCTCATGCCGTCTTCCGCGTCTGTTCATTGGTAGGATGGAAGAGAATACCACCTGTGCACCGAACTCCTTCAGCACGTCGCCCAGAGCACTGTAGTCCGCCATCAGGTGATCAGGGGTTCTCCTGGCTGCATCATTAGTACCCACATGGACTAGGACCATGGGGTAGTAATCGGTGGGCTTGATCCTGGCCTGGATTACCTCCATCACATCCCGAATCTTTGCTCTGGGCAGGCAGTATACCTCTCGTGCTGAAGGGTCCTGGTGACAGATGGGCCCTTCCATACCTCTCAGGATGGAGTCGCCTATGATGAGCACTCGTCGCCTCCTCTTCTGGGTCCTCTTGGATCTCTTGATCTGGCAGCCCCTGTCTACAGGCTATAAAAATCTGCAGACATTTTGTGCCCTGGGGCACATACACCAGGGCGCCTGAGGGCCCTGCAGGCCCTGGGCAGACCACACAGAGCCAAGTGCTACTGCTCAGCTCTGCCCAGCTGTGCAGCTCTGCTGGGCACTGTTGCTGGGGCCAGCAGCCTTCTGCAACATGCTATGTCCTCTGTCCAGGCCTGCCAGCCCCAAGGGCTGCCTGCAGGCTGCTTCTGGTAGCAGGGGCAGCACCACCTGTCTGCTGCATACCCCCAGCAGACTACCCTGTACCTGTAGGTGCTGTGGGGCATAGTCTCTCCCCATGCAGCTCCCAGTCCCTGGCTATGCCCCTGCTGGTAGCTGCCCAGGGCAAGCAACAGTGGGACAGCTGCGCAGAGGCCCAGAGAACTGTCATAGGACTCAGCATGGCCTCGTCCTTGCCATCCATGCCTGGCACCACATGTGTCCAGACACCCGTGCCTTCCAGCCAGTGCCCCAGCTGGACCCAGAAGGAGACTGGCAACTTCATGGAGCTCTGGGGTGATACAGAGGTATTATGCCAGTTTGAGTGGGGTGAGCGCTCCAGCACCTGCATTTATGAGGCCCTCTTGGGCAGGATGCAGGACTGAGGGCACAACCAGTCAGTATGGCAACACTGCATAAAAGTCAAGATTTGTGGGCACAGTGGGTGGCCATGACCAACCACAATTGATGGTCCAGCCGTGCCCACAAGACCATGCCCTTTATGCAGCAGCTGACCTCTATTCTTGTGCCCTGGGACCCAGGACACAACTGTGCAGTTTATAACAGCATGGGTGGCCTGCCTGTACCTCCCCCCTCCCCCGAACCTCCAGTGATGTGTCACCAGAGGAGGGACTCTTGGGCATTCATTGTCCCTTCCCACCCAGTTCTGCAGCTGCTTCCTGCACCAGCAGCTTGGGGAGCTGTGGCCAGCACCAGCCTCAGTATCTGTGCAGACCCAGAGCCAGCCACGAGGAACAGCTGTCCATGTTACCACCAGCCATCAGCAGCACTAGCTTCTCTCCCAGTCAGGCACCTGCACAACACACCCCGTGGGCCAAGGACACCAGCCATAGTTGCATGCTTTCACCTGCTGGGAGGACTGTGCTGGGCTGCCAGCTGCACCATCCAGACACATGGTAAGCCCTGCATTGTGGGGGAGGGCCCTCCCTGCCCCTGCCCCCATCCCTGCCTGGCCTGCCCACATTCACTGGCTCTGGATTCCCCTCCACAGCACACAGAGAGGTGGGACACAGTGCAAACTATATTGAACAGCCCTTACCCCTGCAGCTAGGTAGGCATGGGCCTCTCACACCCCAAGGAAGATGTTGATGCTGGCAGTGATGTCCTCCTCGGTAGTGGAGGGCAGGGATGTGAAGCCCTGCAACAAGTAGCCCTCCAGGTAGTGGTGGAGGTTGCAGGGGAGCCTGGGCCTGCTCCCCACACTGTTTTAACTCACGGTCCCATACCAGGTGTGCAGGTGTGCCCAGAGCACCATGAGAATCAGCAGCAGTTGGGCACCCCTCAGCCTGAACAAACAGCTCATTGTGCACCAGCCAGGGCACGCATAGCAGGGGCATGCTCAGGGTACAGCAGTGGCACAGCGGGGGGCTGGCCCCAGGTCACCTCTTTGGAGAGGCCCCCAGAAAGGAAGGCAGGGGCACAGCCTGTTCCATGTCCCAGTTGTTCAGGAGCCCCATGTACCTTAAGCCTGGGTGCTGTGGGCTGGGAAGCAGCACATTAGAGTGGGTGGACTGCAGGGAGAAAGGGGGAGTGGGGTCTGGAGCTGTGGCAGGAGCCTGTCAGGAGACTGTACCAGGAACCTGTACCAGGAGCCTGGCCTGTCCTACCCTGGGAACGAGTTGGGGGAGGCAGGCTGTCTGTGGCCAGCACCCAGCAGCCCACTGTCCCCAGGGGAGCATGCAGGGGTGGGGGGTTTGGCTGGTGGCCACCTAGGCCCAGGCCTGCCTGACCTGTCCTTGTGCATCTGTGCACGGCCAACTCTGAATCTAAGGCTGGGCAGTGCACAGCCCCTGGTATAGAGCATCTTATTTCTGAAATTCATAGATTCATAGATGTAGGGTCAGAAGGGACCTTGCAGATCTTCTAGTCTGGCCCCCTGCCCTGGGCAGGAGAGAAAACTGGGCTCAAATGACCCCAGCTAGGTAATTGTCAAGCATCCTCTTAAAGACCCCCAAGGAAGGAGCCAGCAACACTTCTCTTGGAAGTTGGTTCCAGATTCTAACTGCCCTGACTGTGAAGTAGTGCCTTCTGATGTCTAGTCTGAACCTACTCTCTAACAACTTATGGCCGTTATTCCTTGTTACTCCAGGAGGCACTCAGGGGAACAAGGTCTCTCCCAATTCCCCACTGGTGCCCCCTAGTAAATTTATATATGGCCACCAATGTTGCAAACTCTCACAAAAGGCTTCTGTCTCATGGCTCTGCAGGTCCAGCATCTGGATGCAGGGGAGAAGCGTCAGTGCCCAGCAGGGATGCCAGGTCAGGGTCGCCACCACTCAGCACTAGAGCCCTGTGGATGTGCCAGCTGCACCAGCAGTGTATCCAGAATTGGACCGTCCTGCTCCATTGGTTGATGGAGGTGGCAAAGGAGTGGGAGGTATGGGTGGAGGCCTGGTGGGAGGAGAATATCACCCAGGAAATTGCCCAGGAGGATGTGCGGGACCAGGCAGGGTGGGAGATCTGGGCCAAACTCCTGACACTGGAGCAGAAGCAGATTGATCTGGTCAGGCAGCAAGTGGCTATCCAGGCTCAGGCAGTGGAGGCCACGAATGATAACTGCCAGATCCTGGACACCCTCCTAGGCCTGGTGGTCATGTGTGCATCCCCCACTGCCCCATCTCTGTCCATGACCCCACAGGGTCCCTTGTACCTGCCCAACACCCTGCAGCAGGCCCCAACCTGGGCCTGGGAAGAGGTTTCATAGATTTCATAGACATTAGGGCTGGAAGGGACCTCGGAAGATCATCGAGTCCAGCCCCCTGCCCAAAGGGCAGGAAGTCAGCTGAGGTCATAGGATCCCAGCAAGATAAGCATCCATTTTGCTCTAGAAGGTGTTCAATGTAGGCGCTTGAACCACCTCCGGTGGCAGGCTGTTCCAGACCTTGGGGGCTCGGACAGTAAAGAAATTCTTCCTTATGTCCAGCCTGAAACCGTCTTGTAGTAGTTTATGACCATTCGACCTAGTTGTCATCCCTTGGGGTGCTCTAGTGAACAAACGTTCCCCCAGATACTGGTGGTCACCCCTGATAAACTTATAGGTGGCCATCAGATCTCCCCTGAGCCTGCACTTTTCCAGGCTAAAGAGCCCCAGGGCTCTCAGCCTGTCATTGTAGGGTCTGCTTCCCTGACCTCTGGTCATGCGCATGGCTCTTCTCTGGACTCTCTCAAGCTTCTCCACATCCTTTTTGAATTGTGGAGCCCAAAACTGGATGCAATACTCCAGCTGCGGCCTCACTAAGGCCGAGTACAAGGGGAGAACGATGTCCCAGGATTTGCTTGAGAAGCATCTATGGATGCAAGCCAGCGTTTTGGTCGCTTTACTAGCCGCAGCATCGCACTGCAGGCTCATGTTCATCTTGTGGTCAATGATGACCCCCAAGTCTCTTTCTTCCATAGTGCTAGCCAACATAGCACTGCCGAGCCTATAAGGATGCTATGGGTTTTTCTTCCCAAGGTGGAGAACCTTGCATTTATCGGCGTTGAACACCATCAGATTCTCGTCCACCCACTTGCTGAGCCTGTCCGGGTAAGCCTGGATTACTCGCCTGTCTTCTGGTGTGGATGCTTTGCCCCAAAGTTTGGTGTCTTCGGCGAACTTGGCCAGTCCGCTTCTGACTCCAGTGTCCACATCATTAATGAAGATGTTGAACAGTATGGGTCCAAGGACATAGCCTTGGGGGACCCCACTGGTAACCGGACACCATGATGAGTGACTTCCATCAATTACTACCCTCTGGGTCTGACCCCGGAGCCAATTTTCCAGCCAGTGGATCGTGGAAGACCCAAGGTGACAATTGGCCAGTTTCTCCAAGAGGTGATCATGGGAAACCAGATCGAAGGCTTTTTGAAGTCAAGATATATGACATCAATCTCTTTTCCCTTATCCAGGTGATAGGTCACCTGGTCGTAGAAGGAAATGAGATTGGTCAAGCAAGACCTACCCGCAACAAACCCGTGCTGGCTATCCCTTAAGATGTTGGCATCGGCCAGTCTATTAAGGATGACCTCTTTAATAAACCTTTCTAAGATCTTCCCCGGGATAGAAGTCAGGCTAATGGGCCTATAGTTAGCCGGATCCACTTTCCTCCCTTTCTTGAAGATAGGCACCACATTGGCCTTCTTCCAGTCTTCGGGCACTACACCAGAGAGCCAAGAGTTTTCAAAGATCCGTGCTAGAGGCTGGGCTATGATGCTCGCCAGCTCCTTGAGTACCCTGGGGTGAAGATTGTCAGGGCCGGCTGACTTGAAGGTATCCAGCTTCTCAAGATGTTCCTTCACGAAGTCAGCATTAATGGAGGGCAGGGGATCACCCTCACCCAGACTTCCCTGTCCCATAGCAGGCATGGGCGTCCCATGGGACTGATGAAAGACCAACGCAAAGTACCTATTTAATAGGTTGGCTTTTTCCTGGGCATCAGTTGTCAGTTGCCCCATCTGGTTCAGCAGGGGTCCAATGTTGCCCCTGCTTTTCCTCCAGCTCCCCACATATCTGAAAAAGGACTTTTTATTGTCCTTGATGCTCAAAGCTAGTTGGAGTTCAGTTGCAGCCTTGGCTTTCCTGGTATGCTCCCTACAGGACCGGACCAGTGCAGAATAATCCTCGTTGGAGGTGACTCCCATCCTCCATCCTTTGTAGGCCTCTGCAAAGGCAGGTCCTTCAGTGCCTCCCGCCCTCAGGAGCCCTTGACCTGGCCCCTGCCCTGGATCTGCCACCACCTCCCGGCCGCTTGCCCAGTGCCATGTGGCCAAGGGCCAGGAGTGGCATCACAAAGGGATGCTGGCCTTGCTGGACCTGGACTTAGGCAGCTGGAGGGAGAGCCACCCACCCTGGAGGAGCACTGGTTGCCATGAACCCAGGACAAGCCCACTGAATTTGCCATAGCCCCCAGACCTGTGGGGGAATGGGATGAGGCTAGGGTGCTGGGTGCCTACTCCACTCCATGGCCCCCAGCTCTGGGACATTAAAAGATTGAGATTCTTGTGTATAATTTCCACATCGGGAAGAGGGTTTTTTTATTGTTGGTGGGTAGGGAGGGTGGTGGAGGGGCTCTGGTTGCGGGAGCTTTATTGGCTGAGGGGAGAGGAAGGGGCTTTGTGTGTTGGGGAGGGATGTGGGAGGGATGGGGGATGTTGTGAGGGGAATAAAACTTTTTTGTTTCCACTTGTGCCTGTTATTAGAGTGGTGCTGGGGGTGGGCAGGGGGGATAGGTTCTAGGGGTGGCAGGGCAGGTGGGTGTTGGCAGGGATGGCTGGGTGCATCACAGTGTCCTGGCATTGCAAGTGGGGCCGGAGCTGGTGATGCAGGTCAGGGAGCATGGCCCAGGCCATGTGAAAAGCATCGATCCACTGCTCATTGCTCCAGCCCTCCTGCACCAGGTGCTGCCACCAGTGCTGGCTGGCATGGTGGGCCCAGAGGCGGTGGGCCTCCTGGAGTTCCTCTTCACATGCTGCTGGCAACAGCTTCACAGTAGTGGGGGCCCTGGGAGGATGTGCTGCAGGCAGGCAAGCAATCACTGCATGTGGGGGAGCTGGACAGAGCATGATGGCTGTGGGCCAGGCGATGGTGACTGCGGTGGGTTAACAGGGCGATCAAGGCAGTCATCAGGATTGGGGGATCCTATTCCTCAATTCTAGGGCCAGGGGCTAGGGTAGCCATAGCACAGGGGTACAGAGGGGGCACAAACCGAACTGTCATGTGCGGCCTCTGTGTGTGCCATGCTGCTCTTCTGTGCATTGGAACTGGCTGTCCAGACAGCACTAAGTGGGGCTGTGTTTTAATGATGGCTGTCAAGTGCTGGCAGCTGGGGCTGGAGGCTGGAGCTCCCCACAATGGCCACAGGGGTACATGGCAGGGCTGGAGGGACCTGGCACTCTGCACATGTAGACACTTGCCTAAAATTGCTTACTGCACATTAAGGTAATGCACAGTAAATCTAGTTGTGACTAATTGCATGTGTAGATGCTCCCACTGGGCAGTAACTTAATGCACAGTAAATTTAGGCTGGAGTAAATACATGTGTAGGTGTGCCCATTAGCACCTGTATAGAATTGAATACTTCACATGGGCATAACATTCTGAGTAAGTACAGGCTAGTTAAGACTGGCTGGAAAACATTTGCCTGTGTCTGTCTTCTGTTGTTCATCTGTCATGCAGATTTAAGGCCCAATATTGTAATTTCAAACAGAACCTCCTGGTTAAAAGCTTCTCAAACTTGTTTTATTTAACGTTTTAAAACAACAAATGGCATGCTCCTTAATTAGAACAGTGCTGTATTACTGTATGGAAAAAGGTGAAAGCCTAGAGAACCTTGAGAAATGGTGAATCTGTACATGCAGAAGGAATTCATAAAAATACAGGATTTTGCGGGGAAGAGAATAGATTTCCCCTGCAAATGTATTTGCTGGCAGCTATGGTAATACTTGAGTCTAGATAAAATTAGAAAACACTCCTGGATACATCAACCATCACAAATTCTTGTGACTTTAAAACTAGTCTCTTTCCACTGCTCACTCAGGAGTGAAGAGAAAAAGGGCCTCTTCTGGTCATTATTTCTCTCCTTAATGCACCTTGTGTTTTACAGGTTTTCCTATTATGTGCTACTTCTGAAAAGCCAAATGGTGCCCAACTATTTCCTTAAAAATATGTTCAGTTTCCTTTCCCAAGTCTGGCGTTCCACAGTCACCATTCTTCAGTCATTTAGTTAGTCTCTCTTGTATATCTGGTCATTTTCCATCAGCTGAAACTTCCTGCTTTTCTCCCCTCCTGCTCCCAGTACTAATGTGCTGTACCTGTATTTCCTTTATTTTTATCAGCGGGGATACTGATACACGAGATGCAGGAGGCTTCTGGACTATGGCAATTGCTATGCTCTGGTAGACTTGACTAATCGAGTCTGGTCCAACGTGCTGGAATTCCAGTGTGTCCAAGTAGCCTCTGTGGTCTTGTGTAGATGCCCAGAGATGGTACATTTACAGAATTTGATCAAATCACAGAATTAAAAGTAGTCTTAAAGGTGCTAAGTTAAGAAGATTCACTGACCACCTGTATCTAAATCCAATACCGTGGTGCTACTTCTTTAAATTAACTTGGCAAAGATATATGATATTCACTATTTGGTCAAAATTATGTGAAGCAGCTGCAGTGACAGATAAGATTAATTATGTTTTACATTGCTGACATTAACCCTCCTAGCCACTGGGTCTCCTGGAAGACGGCTATCCTCTCAGTAGGTCATTCTGTGAACACATTTATTACAAGCCAGTTGTTTTAAAGAATCATAAAATGATATATCTTAAATTAGAGGTTGGTCCCTAGATTTTTATGCCATGTTGGTGATGATCCTATTCAGGAGTCCCTCAGTGAGAAGGTATACATTTATATCCCTGTGATGGGCTTTTCTGGGTGAAGAAGGGTTAAAGAGAGCTGTTGTACCCTGCTATATCTGCCACTAATGTCAGTCTTCAACAAAAAATAAAGAGACACCACTTGGAGATTAGTCGACATGGAAGAACCTTGGTTCTCTGCAGATGGCCGTGTCCTGTGGCTTGGTTCTCTGCAGATAGGCCGTTGTCTATAGGAAGCTGTAGGAAAAGCTCACTGGCCAGGCAGAGCAAACAAGGAAAAAAGGTACAGGAAACCATTGCTATTTGCGGGTTTGGCATTCGCGGTTTCAAATATTCGTGAATGCTGAACCAGCATCTTAAATACACTTACAGGAGCTCCTCAGGAGCTCTGCGCTTGCCGTTGCTGGGCTCCTGTTGCCAGCACAGCCATGCCCCCCTAGCTGCTGGGGGCACTATGTTGGTAAGAAGACTTCGTGGCCTTTCTCTGCCCCCTACAGAGTATTATTTTAACTATGCCACAGAGCACAGCTGGGCAAATTGGCAGATCTGATCAGTGGCCGGACTCCATTTCCTAGCAGCCCCTGCCCATGTTGCTGCAGCCAGTTTCCTTGGGAGCTCCACGCTTGCTGCCGCTGGATTCTTGCTGCTGCCTCCAGGTTCCCACCATTGCCAGCACAGCCGTGCCCCGCCCCCCCTCGCAGCCACTGGGAGCACTACATTCATAAACACAGACGACGTTCATGAACACAGTGCCATATTCACAGATTTTGCCATTCGCAGGGATCTCCAAAACATATCCCCTGAAAATGGCAAGGGTAGCCTGTACTGTTTCTGGAGGGAGGCAGTCCCTGAGTAAGAGACTATGTGAGTAACATGGCACTGAAAGAGAGCAAGGGCCTACTCCAAGCCTGCTGCTACAAGCCCTTTTACCCATGGAGAAACTGGGGCACAGAAAAGTTCAAACAAAATCTTAAAATGTAATTTCTCAAGTTGTACAGCAACAGTGAATTTCAGTGGAATGTATATGCTTTAATTACAAAGGCATATCTGAAGAGATTCCTAGGGTCAATGTAGGGGTACTGGACTTCTGTGTAGATGGCCTGATATCTCCAAATTTGAGAAGTGAATCTCTTGCTTATTTCTTGGAAGGCAAGTCATCATCACCTCCAAGTGGAAAAAGATGATGGGTCCCTCAGATTTCAGGTTCTGAAATCTCAGATCTGTGGTTGACACAGCTCTGCATATAAGAATTATCATCACCTGCTTCCCCATCAAGTAGAAGAAAAAGCCCAGCTACAAGAAAAAGAATTCAGGTCATTTTCCCCTGGAAAAATTTCCACTTGGAAAAAGTTAGACAGATTGAAAATGATGTCATAGATCACTCTACACAGTGATGAAAAAAAAATTGTAATGGCTTTGTCAGTCTGTATAGAAATAAAAAGGAAAACTGCCACCTTTTAACAGGGTAATGGTAGAGAACATCCTGAGTTTGCAATGCTAAATTAATTTAGGCACAGGAAAGCTGTGAAGAAGTATAGTGTTAACTTGATTTAATTTGGGACTGTGCTGGCCACCTGTCCTTCTAAATATAAGTGAATCTGCAATATGAACCATTAGCAATAAGAGGTGGGTAAGCCAATGAAAGCTTGCACCAAGTCCTGGCTCCGGGTTGGCTCTCTGTGAATGAGGATAAGCCAAGGAAGAGCCAAGTCTATGAGGATATTTTGGCATTACTTCCTCGTGGTCACAGTGACCTTATATATATCACTTTATGTATTTTTTTTCAAATGTGTATAGTCAGCTCTAATGGTTCTTTGATCCAAGCTAAGTCCCTTGGCTTGGCTCTGCTCTCAAATATTCTGGTTTACCCAGGTCTAGTAGTTATGTGGCTTCTAATACTGATATGTAATATTTTTTGTGATCATTTTTAAGCAGTTCTGACATCATACTAAAGTTCCCTGATGCTAACAAGCTAAACAACTTTCACTTGGTGCAAAGCCCTGCCAGGAGACCTACTTCCAGATCTTATCCACAATGTAAAGGAGGTGTCTTACAGAACCTTATTTAAACAACTTCACACCATCCCTCTCAATAGGGTTGAGTCTACATAACCCACATTAATTTCTGGACTCAAACATTGAATATCAATGTGTTATTGCTCAGAGGGTGACAATTGTTATACAAGTAGTGCTAATTAGCTTTTTATTTAAATGAGCCCAGGCACTAAACTTTTGTAAGCCTGGTATGCTTGCCAACTGCAACATCAAATGCAAAACTCTGGTGGGCTCTTGTTCTTTCCAGGCATGCCCCTTAAACATCTTTTGTATTTCACTATCCTACAAATATCTTGCATGTGTTTTGCTACAGAACATCTAAAAATATTTTTTTATTTATTCTGCCTAATTCTCATCCTTTTTCATTGGAGGGTCTGGCAATTAGTCATAAAATTATGTTTGGTGAAGTAATGTTTTGTTTCTATAGGTGCTGTAATTCTGTTTCACAGGATTGACCCTGTTTTGTTGAGTACTGTAGACCTCAGGACACAATGGCTTAATTTTTATATATACATTTCCTTTCCCCAAATCACTGCTTTGAAGAAGCAGTCCACCCTCGCCTGGTAGGTTAAAGCAGTTTTGGATACTACCTGCGATTTAATGGCATTGTTGGCACTGGAATTCTGCCTTCAGTCCAATTATGTATGTATATATTATTATTTGTTTATATTTATACACACAAACACACACAACTGGACTGGAGATAGATAGATAGATAGATAGATAGATAGATAGATAGATAGATACGTATCTATATAGGGCTGTGCAAAACAACACTGTTTCATTTCGACTTCTCTTTCACCGTTTTGACGGGACAGTGTTTTGTTTCAAGTTTCATTTCATTTCAAAACCACTGTTCCATTTTGTTTTGTTGAAACTGTTTAGCTGTTTCAGCACTGTTTTGATGTTTCGCTCATAGGCTATAATGGGGAAGCATGAAACTGCCTATAACTTTGTAATTTCTTGTCTGATTTGGCTAAAACTTGCAGAGATGGCAGCCCCTTCTGAGGCCATGAAGTGCATCAAATTTCAAGGAAAAGGGTTTCTGGGAAACTGTACCTCAGTCTTGAAAGCAAAACTCATGTCGTGTGTGTTAAGGTACAGCAGGGTGAAAACTGCAGGCATGGTAGCTCCTGCTGAGGTCATGAAGCCTTCCAGCTTTCAAGGAGATAGGTGCAGGGGTTTCTGGGAAACTACACCTCAGGCTGCTGACAAGCAAAGCTCATGACATGTGTGACTTTATGTGTGTGTTAAGGCATGCCCTCACTGGCTCTGGGGCCTCTACATGACACAGTAGTGTGCCCCAATGAGGTCTCCTCAGCCTGGTCAACCACTTTCAATGACAACAGGTAAAATACGACAATGCAGGCAAGAAAGCCAGTCAGTAAAAATGGAAATGGAGGTGTCAGGGGGTGAGGGACAGGCTGGGGTTGGGGAGAAAGGGGGATGTAGCAGGTAAAAGTGGAGAGGTACCTGGGGAGTTAGATGTCTGATACTTTTCACAGATGAGCCTATGAACTGCACTTCATCAACCTAGGTACAGAAACTCATGTACTCAAATAGACATTGGAATTATGACACATTATAGCCTGCCAGACATCTGACTCCCCAGGTACCTCTACACTTTTACCTGCACTGCTACACCCCCATTTCCCCCCCCCCCCCCCAGCCTGTCTCTACGCCCTGATGCCTCCATTTCAATTTTCAGTGACTGGCCTTCTTGCCTGCATTGTACTTCTTTACTATTCCTTCCATCCAGGAACAGCACACACATCAAATGCAGGTGCATCCTCAGCCTGACAAAGGGTTTTTCAACCCAAAAGTTGGCATCCCAGGCAGCTAATCTGAGTTCACTTGGAGCCTCACAACTCCACTGCAACCAGCAAGCCTCAGGCCTGTCAAAGACATGACGGGTCTGGCCTTTCCCCAGCCAGGACTGTGTGTATATGTGTGGTGGCTGGAGATTATGGCACCTCCTACCCGCCTTTCACCAGGGAGATCCTCAGTCCTGGCACTTTCCTGGGGCTGCTGCGCCACCACCAGTCCCACCAGACCTCCCGAGATCTCCCACTCCTGGCAGAGTGCATTTTTAGTGGTCATGCCCAGGACCTAGGGTCTCCTCCTTCCCCATAGTTCCAGCCCACACCTCCATGTTCATCCTGGCATGGAAGCTCAGCAGGGAAATGTTCTTCCCCTGCTGGCTGGTGATGCAGTGAGTACCCCCTCCAGCTGAGGGCAGGACATTAAATGGCACCATCACTGGCAGCTCTGTCTCCCTCCAAGGTGTCCCTGACTATGAGATGGAACTTGTGTGCCACACAGCGGATGCCAACAAAGTTGGCATCACAGACCACCTTGACCATATTTGCCCCATTGTCATTGACAATGATCCCACAGGTGAGCTCGTCCTGCCCAATGAGCCACACCTGCACCAACCAGTTCATTGTCCCCATGATCTCTGTTGCCGTTTGGGACTCATCCGTCACCTGAGCTTGAAGGACAGCCCACCAATGGCCTGACTGGTTGCACCAGTGCCCTGTGAGAGAGGCAGGCGTGATCTCCACCCCAGCTGCTCAAGATGTCTGAAGTGAAGTGCAAAGCTACCTGCGGACCTGCCTTGTGCAGCTCCTCCCTCAAATATTCCCTGCATGCCTTATACAGGGAGGCCTGTCCTGCTGAAGATGGTGCATGCGGGTACTTGGTATGATGGGGCCATGAGCACCATGAGCCGCCTGATCCCTGGCCGCTCAACTAAGGAGAAAGGCTGGCCATCCACAACAAGCATCTCCCCAATGCTCTGGGTGATCTTGCTTGTCCTTGCAATGCACCCCCACTTCTGTCCACCTTTCCCCCACTGTTCCAGGGTGGCCTGCCTCCGCTTTGGGGGCACAGGGACTTTGGAGTGAGGGGGACTTGTTTTTGGGCATGCTCCCACTAGTGCCAGGCTGAGGAGGAGCAAGGGCAAGGGGGTGGTGCCTGCAGAGATGCATCAGTATCCCCGTGGTGCTCATGTGTTTTGTTCCCCTGCCCTAGCTGGTTTTTGCTCAGCAATGCAGGCAGATAGCATATGTGGGATCATCTGCCAGCTCATAATGATCCCAGACCACACTACCTGCTCACATCTGGGGTGCAGGCATATGTATGGATGCTACAATTTCCCCCTCCTCAGCAGGCAGAGGCATAGCAACAGGAGGAGCAGACTCAACTGAGCTGTTTGTCTTCACAACCTCAGCCTCCTCTGAAGTGCCTTCTGGGGAAGGAGACCTGGCTCTAGGGGAAACTTGAGGGGCGTGGAGAACAAACTGAGCTGATTCCCCCTCCTTCCCCAGAATTTCCCTTGCTGGGCACTCAGATCCAGATCCAGCTCCAGCTTTGGCACTGGAAGGCTCAGCATGGGAAGTGAAATGGGAGTGGAGGAGACTGTCATGCTGGTGCTGGTGCTGGTGTTTGTTGTCATGGTGGAGGTGGTGCTGTGGGGTTATGGCTAGTGCTCTTGGAGGGGATACAGACTCAGGCACAGGCAGTGGCACTGGCACTGTTACCCTCTCCTTGCTGCTTGTGGAAGCCTCATCCCTGCTAGTTGTAGGAAAGAGGCTGCATCTCACTTTTGTTGGGGATGGACTTACACCTCTCCCTCTACCCCCTCTTCTGCTCCTCCCTGAAGGCTTGCCAGTTGCAATCATCCAGGTATAAAAAGAAAAAGGATTTGCATCTTATACTGGTGCAAATCCTTTTCCTGTTTATACTTGGATGATTGGAAAAGGGCAAATTTAGTGCCCATAGTTAAGAAAGGGAAAAAGAAAGAACTACAGACCAATCAGCCACAACTCAGTCCCTGGAAAAATCATGGAACAGATCCTTAAGCAATCTGTTTCTAAGCACTTGGAAGAGAAGAAAGTGATTAGGAACAGTCAGCATGGATGCACCAAGGGCAAGTCATGCCTGACAAACCTGATTGCCTTCTATGATAAGATGACTGGGTCTGTGGATGCAGAGAGACCATTGGATGTGGTAGACTTTGATTTTAGCAAGGTTTTGATATTGTCTCCCACAAAATTCAGACAAGCTAAGATAATACAGGTTGGAAGAGTGGACTATAAGGTGGATAGAAAACTGGTTGAACCATCAGGCTCAGAGGGTAGTAATCAATGCCTCAATGTCTAGTTGTCAGTTGTATTAAGTGGAGAGCCCCAGAGGTTGGTCCTGGGGCTGGTTTTCTTCAGTATCTTCATCAATGACCTGGAAGATGGCATACAGTGCACCCTCAGTAAGTTTGTAGATGACAGCAAGCTGGGGGGACTAATAAATACGCTGAAGGGTAAGGTTAGGATTCAGAGAGACACATTGGAGGATTGGGACAAAAGAAATCTCATTAGTTTCAATAAGAAGAAATGCAAAGTCCTGCACTTAGAATGGAATGATCCCATACACTGCCACAGGCTGGGAACTGACTGTCTGGGCAGCAGTTCTCCAGAAAAGGACCTGGGGGTTACAATGGATAACAAGCTGAATATGAGCCAGCAGTGTGCCCTTGTTGCCAAGAAGGCTAATGGCATACTGGGCTGCACTGGTAGCAGATCTGCATTGCCAGCAGATCAAGGGAAGTGGTTATTCCCCTCTATTCAGCACCAGTGAAGCCACATCAGGAGTGCTGTGTTTAGTTTTGCACCCTCCCCTCCTCCTCTGTCCCACACACACACAGAAAGGATGCGGACAAATTGGAAAGAGTCCAGCAGAGGGGAATGAAAATAGTTAGGGGTCTGGGACATTTAACTTATGAGGAGAGGCTGAGGGAACTGGGCTTATTTAGCCTAGAGAAGAGAAGACTTAGGGGAGATTTAATACTAGCCCTCAACTACCTGAAGAGGATTGACAAAAGCCACTTCCACATAGTGTTCCCCGGTAACGTCTCCAATGGCCAAGAGCTCCCAAATAGACAAAAATGCCAAAGTGCACAAAAATAAAGATACGGTCACCATTTTTGTCCTATGAAAGAACTATCTGAAGGGTGGTTCCGAAGAGGATGGAGCTAGACTGTTCTCAGTGATGGCAGGTAGCAGAACAAGGGGCAATGGTCTCAAGTTGCAGTAAGGGAAGTTTAGGTTAGGTATTAGCAAAAAACTTTCTCACATGGGAGGATAGTAAAACACTGGAACAGGTTACCCAGAGAGGTGAAATCTCCATCCTTGGAGGTTTTTAAGACCCAGCTCAACAAAGCCTTGACTGGGATGATCTAGTTGGGGATGGTCCTGCTTTGAGCAGGGGGTTGGACTAGATGACCTCCTGAGGTCCCTTTCACTCTAATTTTCTATGATTCTTTGATTCTAAATCCTCTGACAAAGATTGCACCTGTGTAATAAGAAAAGAACTTGGCCTATAACATTTACACTCTATGAGCACCTCCCCATGAGTGGGAATGTGTGTTCCTCGGGGACAACTAGCAGTGGCACATATTTGTCCCTCAGGAATGTCCCTGGAGCCTTACCTGAGTCCTGGTGCCTCCCAGGACTCCAGCAGCGGCTATGCAGGTGCACAGAGCCTGGCCGGCAGCTGGAGCATGGCTCTGGCCAGGCAGCCTCGGTTTTCAGGCAATGCATATTACTACCACATGCACTGCCCTGCTTTTTTCTGGTGTGGGTTTTTTTGACACCGGGATCACCCAGTGTCAAAGTCCCCCCACCACACTGCTAATTAGCAGTACGGTGAATGCCTGCATGTGTGGCACTAGTGGTTTGTGGCACCACAGATGGGTCTGCGGCACCACAAACAACACTTGCATGCTCATAGGGACACACTCTATGTGGCATAGGCTAAATTCTCCAATCTTTATCCTTAGGCAAAGCTCTGGCTGCAGCTCAGAGTATATAGTGAAGAAACAGACAGAAAAAAGGAGAATGCTTTTTGTCAGATCCATATATATGAGCAAATTGCTTATTTCTCTTCTGCATTTTAACCAAATAAAACCTAGAAGTATAAATTTATTTTGACTAAACACTTCCAGAACTAAAGTATTTTTAGAAGTTTCTAATATATGCGTATGAGGTGCCAGTCTGTTAATATTTTCTGCAACATGGATTTGAATGTTTTGATATCATCTTTGCCAGTTTGTGCAGCATATAATAGCCAGATGGTAGCAGTTTAAGCTGAAATTCCATTATAATGTAGGATTGTGAGAACTATTTCAGTTGTCTCAGTTTCTTCCATGTCCCTCATCTAATTTTTATTCCTATGTCTCTTCTCATTTTATCTTTTAAGTATGACAACTTTAGTTCTTATGATCATTGCGATAATTTGGCAATGCTCTAGACGTTTATGTTACATCTATAAAATTATCAGTAATTTTACCTATGAAAAGTTTTTTGCTACTGCTTACATTTAAAAAAATCAATAGAGAAATATAAGTATACTACAAATCTACAATTTTTCAAATACCAATAACTATTTGAACTATATTATTTATTACTATAATATCAAAGGGCTCCAGCCAGTGAACAAAGTTAGAACTGTGCTAGGCACTGTTTATCAGTACAAATATAACTATATAATGATCTAATTTTAAAAAATAATAATTTTAGGGCTCAAGTGCCAATACTCAAAAGCTATGAGTTATGATTTTATTTAAAAATGTAGGATTTTTTTTATTGATGTCAGCAGATCATCCGCATAATGTTTTGGTTTTATATTGAACTATTTATTGGCCTATCCACTAACAATTGTAAACTCCATCTTTCAAATGCATGTTCTTTGCTGTTCTCATAAAAATCTATTTCTAAGTCACAAGTTCTCTTCGCAAGTTACTAGGATGCTTCTGGTGTTTCTGCAACTGTTCTATTCCTATACATTGACAAACTTGGTTGATAGTATCAGATCTCTTCTTTCTGATTCTGAGAAGGCCTGAAGGAAACTTATAATTAAGCAGAGTAAGGTAGTTAGCTGTGTTATTCTGAGGTCAGGCAGAAAGAAGGGCAGGTTGGCACCATAAAGGTGTTCAATACTTTCTGAAAGTGTAACTGCACTGAACTGTCCTGGGAATTTTCACTGAAAACACAGTAACCCCGAATATAGAAAAAGTGAAATTTGCTGTCACTTATGAAGACCAACCTATGCTTGGTCTTCATATTGTAAAAGATATAAAGCAGGAGAAGCTGCAGTGCAGGTGAGGTAAATTAAACTGAACAGTTAATGTTGCAGAGCAGGAATTGGGAGAATTGCTTCTTTTCTTTTGTTCAGTGGAACTTTTTTTGTTACCTCTGCTCCTGGGGCCAAAGTCCTGCCAGACTTTGTGTTACCTCTGCTCCAGACCTGGCTTTTGCTGGGATTCTTTGCACATTTTCGATACTTTGAATTCCAGATTTTGCTGAGGAGAAAGCTCGCATTTCAGTAGTGGGTCTATAAAAGAAGGATTTGAGGGGCCCTGCTACTGTAGAAAACATATGGTGACTGATTTCCCTGATGACACATGTTTACAGTGCTGTAGCAAGGGGAGGGGTGGGGGTGAGCGGGGCAACTGCCTTGGGCACTGAAGCAAAGGGGCGCCAACAGGGGCTGCCCAGCCAGGGCAGGAAGCAGGACGGAGCCTCGAGCGGCTCATTTTGGGGGGGTGCAGAGACAGGGGGAGGGCAGCTCCCACTGCTGCGTGCACTTCCAGGCAAGCATGGAGGCCGGGGGAGGGACGCGTATGTGTGTGGAGAGGGTGGGCTGCTACTGCAGGCTTTTCCCCTGGTGCTAAACTTCCTTGCCATGGTACTGCGTGTTTACCTTCTTTGGCAAATACTGAGAAGGAATAGTGTGAATTTGCTGACTTCATAAAGTATCCTTCCTCGATCTCAAAAGTGAAGATAAAATGTAAACAAGTTACCTATTGTGTTCCATCATGTAGTACTATATCATGTAGATTTAGTGGGTTTTTTTCTCTATAAATTTCTTCCAATTTTGCATTGTCTTATTGACTGTTGTGCTGTGTACTTGTACTATGAACTAATCTGAAGTATTTAATGTCTGTGACTAATATCCCCTGCATCCCCCATTCTAATCCATGCTGTGGAGGAGAGTGATAAAAATGCCCTAAGTGGCATGGGGTAATCTCTTCCTGTGGCAGAACTGGTGTGGCTGCTTTCTCCCAGTTCCACCACAGGAACTAGGAAAGTCAGTGGATGAGGCATGGCTACAAGTGCCAGTCCTGAGGCAGGCCCTGGGATTCGTGAGATGCAAGGATTGCATACAGCAGTGGAGGGTGGAACTCTGATGGTTATTTGATAAGTATAAATGAAATATCTAAGGAAGGTCTTGTATAGCAATGATTGCTGTAAAAAGAATAAAGTTCTCTAGTTGTTTCCAAGCAGGCAACTGATAATCGGATTAAGAAGGCAATAGGTACATAATGAATTCTTTGTTCAAAAGCCATTTAAGGATCACCACTGTAGGCAACACAACTTACAATTTATTGTTGAAGTTGTAGCAAGAATTGTCTGCAGGCAAATGATCCTGTGGGGCTGCAGTATTGAATAGTTTAAGCTGAATTTTTTGGTATAAAATGTAGACCATTATTTTTATAGTTGTGATCCTTTAGTTGCCTGTGAAACAGACTCTGTTTAAATATGGGTCATCTAGTACTGTCTTATTTAAAATAGAAGAGATGAGTACACAGAAAAGAATGAGAGAATACAACCCAGGTATTTGTACACTAAGGATCAAATCACACGTTGGATGATTTGTGTGACAACATGGTAATCATGAGAGTGAGTTGTAAGCAGTTTGTGATGTTACCAGCAGTCTGAGGATGGTGCGTCTTCTTATTCAGAGTTTTTCTTTATTTGCTGCTACCTTGGTGATTTGTTATTAATTTATTCCAATAATTTTGTCTCCTGATTTTTTTTTATTCCTGCATATTTGCCAAAGAGATTTTGTTTTCATAATATATCATCTACGAGGGGCAACTAGCCATGGGTACTGTTTTGGGACGTGTGTGCACAAAATAGCAGGCATCACCTCGCTCTACCAGGTGCTGTGCCACTAACCTGCCCACTGCCACATGCCTATCACAATCCTTTAAATTATTCAAATGCATACCATGCAAAAAGATTTCAACCAGTGGATTGATTGATCTCCAGACAGCTCTCAGAGGCCGTACGGTCAAGGGACATGGTTGTCATGGGTGGACTAAACTACCCTGACATCTGCTGGGAGGAGCAGTCAGCTACATCTAACTGTTCATGTAGGCTCTTAACCTGCATACGGGACCTTCACCTAACACAGGAGGTATATGGTCCCACTAGGGGAAACACCTTACTGAACTTGGTCCTGGCTACAGAGGATGATTTGGTTGGGGATCTTCTGACACAAGGTAACTTAGGGGACAGTGACCATCACTTGATTGAATTCACTATCTGGTGTAGGGTGGGAAAGAACCAGTATGGCAGAAGTGCTAGACTTCAGACAGGCTAACTTCAGTGTGCTCAGAAGATTAGTTAGTGAGGCACTGAAGAACAGGAGAATTGGTGAAATAGGAGTCAAGGAAGGATGATTGTTCCTAAAGGGAGCAATCCTACAGGTGCAGAAGGAGACAATCTCATTGCACAGGAAAGGGGCCAAAGGGGCCAAGAAATCTTCAAACTGCTGTAAAGCAGTTGTCCAGCAAAGCTGCTCATGAGTGATGTAAGATTTTGTTGTGATTGACCAAGCTTGCCAGCCTACTGGATAGAGCCAGGTGTGGAGCTGGGGGCTGTAGGGGTAAGGGTCAGAAGCCAAGCTAGGGCCAGGTACCAAGAATCAGAAACCTAGTTACCAAGTCCAAAGGCTAATCTACAGGGTGAAGTCCAAGAGTAAGCCAAGCTGGGATCAGGAATCAGAAACAGGTCTGCAGGTCTAATCCAGGAGGCCCAAAGGCCTAAATCTAAGAGCAAGCTGAAGGAATGATCAGGGAAACCAGAGATGCTGCTTGGATGGGAGTTGCTCAGAGACTAAAGACCAGTTTTTTTTTTGTACAGCAAGGCTCAGGTTCTAGAGGAGTTCCTTAAATGCATCTCCAGAATCAACCAGAGGAAAGGAGCTGGGGGCCAGCTGGCCTTGATTAGAGTAACTGGGTCAGTACACTTAACCAGGTCTGCAACCATGGAGCCTGCCTGAACCTTACAGAGCTGACCCAAGCTGTAGTGCAGGAGCCTTACAGACTTGGCAGCTTCTGATCCTGTAAGTTTCACTTGACTCTGGTGGTTTTTGTTCATATCAAGTAAATTTTGCCTGTCCCACTAACTACTTTAGCATTAAAGAGGAAACTCAAGAGGCAACTGATGAATGTAGGTAGTTAAGCGATCTATCATTAATCTTGATTTCAGGAGGTGTAGCAGAACCAAAAGGTCTTTCAGTTTGACCAAAATGTCAAAAATGTCACAAAGTAGTAAACAAGAGTAGTATTTCAAAGGTGCTCTCTCCATACTGTGTTCTATGCAAAATGTTCCCTTTGTGGGTCAATGAACTGGTCTTGGGTCACAAAAAAGATTTGTCTGAAACTTTTTTGGGGGGGTAAATCTGCACCTTAATTTTGGTGCCTTGCCTATTGTTGGTGGCTCTTCAACCATTGTTTCATCAACTCTATGTTGATAGCATCAGCAGGATTGGCATAAAGCAGGTGCACCCAACTTTCTGGCCCCATGAACTAAATGAATGCCATGGAATCAGTCCTTGGGGTTGATCTGGAGGCCTGATCCTGCGTGCCCAGATGCAGCTGTGTGCTGCCCTCATCCTGGCCTGAACTGGGTAGGCCCCACCCCTATCTAATCTGCTGGGTAGGCACCCCATGCATCTGGTACTGGCCACACACAGGTGGGACCTGACATGCAGGGCCATGTTATCCAGCCTGCGAGACTCTCCATGAGTCCGGAAATTTGGCAGCAGAGGAGCAGCAATTAATGCTGCTAGTGCTACCGCACTGCCAAATTTCTGGACCCTTGGAGAGCCCAGAGGGCTAGATGACATGGTTGCAGGGTTGGATTTGGCCCATGGGCTGGGGGCTGAGCATCTCTGGCATAAAGTTTTGTTAGACCTTGTTGTGAAGTAAGATATGTAAACTCTAAATAGACTTCCATAATATCTAGAGGTGGAAGGCTTTTTGCAATTGGGTGGGACAGGACTGCTTGCCACTAGAGCTGTGTGGAAAGTTTTATGAATAGAAGGGAAAGCAGTTCAGAAGGGTTTAGTTAGCTACATTATGGGCAAGCAGATTTTTTGACAGAAGAACCAATTTAAGTTTAAGTGGCAGTTTGCTGGGCTATTGGGAGGCATGGGAGACATCTTAAAAAGGGGGCATGGTCAAAATAGAGTGTAAGAGACCAGGACATGGGCAGTCTTGTCTAATGGTTAGGCCACTGGGAGAAAGTAGGGCCTGGGGTTGATCCAGAAGTAGAGTCTATGACAAAATGCAAGGTCAAGTTCCAGGTATCAGATGCTGAGTAACAGTCTGGGGGCAATCCATAGGACAGAGTCTGAAAACAAAGCCAGACTGGGTTCGGGAGCCAGGAGACTGAACTTCAGGAAAATCCAAAGCCAAAGTCCAGAAATAAACCACAAACCAGGGTCAGGAACCAGGAGGTTTGCCACAGCAAAACTGTAAACTCAGCTGCAGAGCAAGGGCTCCAGGTGGTGCTGATTGGATAGGTCATGCTCCCAATTAGCAGCCAATTAGGATGCTTACTGCTCTTAAATTGGGGCAAAGTTCATCACCTGCAGGTGTAGTTGTTGCGGTACCTGATTCAGGCTGGCCTGCTTGCTCAGTTTCTAACAGCAATGGGCCCAAGCTGGTCTTCCTGATCAGTGCCCTTGAAATAGGGTAATGCCAAAGAGCAGAGCCCTGTGTAGCAAAATATGTGCCTAGTGCCTGTAGGTGGAGAAACAAACTTATTTGGGGGTCAGAGCATGTGTGTACTCTGCCTCCCCCCCACAGTAGGTAAGTCTGTGAGGGAAGGGATGTGGGGAGGGGGGCAGATCGAGGCCTCCATGGTGAGGGAGGTAGCAGGGCATAGGCAGGGGCTGAGGTGAATGGGGCCCTGGCTGGGCCAGGTGATGGGACAATTAGAGCCCAGCCAGCTTGTCCAGGGGTGTGTTGGGGGGGGGGTTCCCGGTGCTGTATGCATCCTGGCAGAGGCCCAGGGACATGTGTCCACCCTGATCTGGGTGCGGGGTGGAGGTGGCTGCTGCTGCACGCTGCACTTCGCACCCCACTACAGCTGCTGCTGCCGCTGCCTTTCCGAGTGGTGTGACGCCATGTCTTGAGTGGTGTAATGACTGCCGTAATGGGCAGGTAGGGGGCACAGCACAGCTCAGTGGCGGGACACATGTGGCATCAAGCTGTTCCTGGGGCAGCTGCAGTGGTGTGCAAAGCACAGTGTGCTGCAGCAACTGCCTCCTCCCTGTGCACAGATCGGGAGAGGGACACGTGACCCCTGGGCCTCCACTGGGGTGCACACAACAGCAGGAGCACCCCTGCACCCTTGTACAAGTCACCTGTGCTCCGATTATCTCACCACCTGGCCCAGCTGGGGTCCCATTCACCCCATACCCTGTCCCTGCCTGTGCCCTGCTCCCTCCCTCACTGCAGGGCTTAAAATAGAGTTTACAATATTTCTTAGTTCCCATCAGGGACTCTTTGTGAAATGAAAAAAGAAAAAATGCATGTTTGTCTATGATAGAATAAAGGCTTAAATGTTAGAGAAAGTGAGAGAGGAAGCTTGTATTAGCATTATCCCTTAAAAGACAGCCATGTTCTTTATACCAAAGTGTATTGTATTTGTTTGCTTTTTTATTTAAGGGCAGATCTGTTCAGCACTATGGTGCACCCAGGAGTGCTGCCACAAACTATGCCTCACTCACTTACTTTTTTTCTTCATGCACCAGATTCTCTTAATGCAGCAATGCAGTCAGGGTTACCAACACAAGGAAAAAAAGAATTCTACTGACAATTAATCTGCAAACTCTTTACTGACTTATTTTTAACATGTAATTTACAGTTCATTATATGTACCTTTCTGCAAGGCCCTGAATGGTAATGACAAGGGTGGGGTTCAATGCCAACAAGAGTAAAAATGTTTGGTTGTCAGTAAAAAGTTTGCAGATTGTAAGTAAACATTTTCATGGGTTGACAGCTCTGCTTCACTGCAATATTATACACCGTGTTGTCTGCACCCAAGGGTTCCCCTACTTACCCCCACACTGATACCCCTGACTGCAAATCATACAGTGCTGCCCTCACCCCAGGTCACCCATTCAGCCTTACCCCCACCAACCCCACTCCCTCTGTCTTGGAATGAGCCCCAACCCAATACCTCTTCCCCTCCCTGCCTGTAGCTCTAACCTGGCTGTATATCCCCCTCTACCTTTGAGATGAGTAGCTGTTAGAGGTAGGGGACAGACAAAGGGACAATAATGGCAGCATATGGGTGGGGAGGAACATGAGGGGCAACTCAGGCTCCAGTGAGTCACATAGCCCTGATAAGGTCACTCTGCAGAGAGCAAGTTCCTGCTCAAACACCAGGTGACACTGCTATGCTTTGTCCATCCGTCAGGCTCATTGTTGTTTAGTTTTTATGGATGAATCCAGTTTTTATGAACAGGCATTTTGCTGTATTTTTTAGGGGCTGCCTGTAAATTTATATACAGTTGCCAATCCTGAATGTAGAGTGGTCCAGAGTCCATGCCAGTAAGCACTCCTGAG
Source organism: Alligator mississippiensis (assembly GCF_030867095.1). NCBI lineage: Eukaryota > Metazoa > Chordata > Crocodylia > Alligatoridae > Alligator > Alligator mississippiensis. Next base: position 53,037,324 of record NC_081830.1, on the reverse strand, counting down.
ACAGAGATCTGATATCTGCTTGATGGCATATGTGAAATAGGTTGGAAGTCTCACTTCTTAGTAGATAGAAGTTCACATTACTAGAAACTACATTCACAATTGGCACATAAGTTTAGCAGAGCCAAAGGATGAATGAATGGTTGTGGTTTTCTTTGTCATCTGTCTAACACATTGGAAAGCAGTGGTGTGGAGCTCCCAGAACATCTGCCTCTGCTGTACCTGTTCTGTGACTCTCAGTTTCTAGGGCCGTCAGTTGAACATGTCCCAAGCACCATATTCATTTCAAGTAGGAACTCCCCTCCCATGTCAACTGTAGTGACAGTTTCACAGATGCAGAGAGTTGAATAGTTAAAGCAAATTACAAAGCTGTTGACAGCACTGCTGATTTTCTTCTCTTCCAGGTCATGGTTGGCTGGCTCTCCCCTTCTCTGTGAACAATACCATGAAATAGACATTCCTATTCAGTCAGATCTAGCCCCCATCAATAGCAAAAAAGCAAAGGCAGTAGCATCAGCAATTAGATAGCTTTCTGTTTGTCAGTCTGCTGGTATTTTTAGGAGGCTGATGGAATTTGGCTTGTCATATAATGTGCTGACTCCATGCCAAGTGTCAGGTCCCTTGACCAGAAGCCCAAGTCCCTCTACCAACTGTTATTCTCCCTGGCAGAAAGCAGAATGCATTGGAGTCAGCAACTTGATGAAGAATTAACAGCATGTTTTAATTAAACAGCTATATAGACAACATCTGTGAAAAATTCATCAATCACAGAATGTTTATTATTGGAATTAAAACACCTCATAACTAATGCATAGATTTGCATTGATTACTATATGCTGGAAGGAACAAGCTGTGCCGGGTTATTTGCCTGTGCATTAAAAACATCTCTTCTTGCTTTGCAACGTTTCTGCCTCCTGATTGTCAGTGAAAATTAAGGGGCTGATCAGCTCCTTTACAGAAAGGCAAGGACAATATTTGTATTAATGGGGGTTGCAACCCAAACGTAACATGGAAACCCAGACTGTAATTTACCACATTTTCTGTAGGACTGGAAACAGTGGACCTGATTCTGATTTCAGTTACGCTTGTGTATATTAATGGTAACTCAATAGGAAACCATTATGAGATCAGAAAAAGGATTAGATTCTCTGTTCCTCTTAGAATTACAGATAGAAAAACAAATTAAATCAGCATTAGTTGTCAGCGTGTTTCTCTGCTTTTGAATAAGAACCGTTCTCTCTAGTAAGTGTATACTGTAAATGAGCTAGCATGGAAAGAATGTCAAGTGTACAAGGTCATATCTTCCAAACAGCATGGTTAACACTTGTGCAATCGATGCAGTTGTGCAGGCAATTATAACTGCAGAACGTTTGTCTAATTAGAAGCAAGTTTGGTTGCCTAAGTGCTCAGTTACTAGGACTTGTGCCATATGAATGCAGGTAGAGGTCTGAATCCTTCAGGATGGATTTGTTCCATTTGCATAGCACCAACACAGGCCTATATGCCATTTAGGTCCATGTAATGCCCTAAAAATTGGTTGTGTATTGCAGTTAGCCAACCGTGAGTAGTGCATTTCATCCTGAATGATACAGACTTTAACTAACTGCCCTCTCCCCCCCCCCCCAACTGTAATTCAATTTCCCTTTTCTTTGAAGCCCTAACACAAGGAGAGTGAACAAAGGACTGATTCTAAGGCCCTGGATCTGTAATGAGCACATGCAGACCTTTGTGTCCATGCTGCTGTGTTTCCAGGTTTGGGTGGGTGACTGGTTTGAGAGGCTTTTGGGATGCATTGCCACACTTTATCCCTGGACATAAACAATTTTTTACAATGTGATTTTGAAAGTGACAAATGGCTGAATTTAAATTACTGATTTTTTTCCTTGAAGATTATTGTGTCTGGGGCTTGGTGATGGAATATTTGCATTTTATTTAATTCCCAGGTGTGACCACGGGTGTGTTTGTGTTGGGTTGAACTATGATCTTATTTAACTCAGTAGTGCAACAGTAATGAACATGTCTACAGAGAAGATTTATGAGTAGCCTTTACATTCACAACACTAAAAATGGATAGTAAAAAGATAAGTTGTATAGATCTGAGTTTGTGTTTCTGCCAGTCAAGACATTTCAGCTGTGTTACACGCTATCTTCTTTTTAAATAAACACTTTCAATGAAGTTGATCTCTCATAACATGAGGTTACTCAATATGACATGACTGCTTTTTAAAATAGTTTGTGCCACTTATAATTTAATAACCATTCAAGTGTATAAGATACACAAGGAATTGTTGTGATAAATTTTCTTGAATATGCAAATACATGAGATACTCTTCGTTATAAGAACCAGCAAATAGGAAGTGTCAATGTACTAGTCAATGTTATGGCCCTTGGTATGGTCAAGGCATGATGGACATAGCTGAGGCATGGAGAATGTACAAATCTATGCCAGCATAAGATTTCAAATGAGACTCAGACTCTTGGGGGGTGGTCTGTGGCGGTGGCAGCCAGAAGCCAGAAGGAACTGCTGCTGCCACTACCTAAGCTGCTTAGGAAGGCACAGGGCAGGCCAGGGTCTCTCATCTCTTATGGGGGGCTGAGCCCCCCCAACCCTCCTGTATTTTGAACCCTGACCAGAATAGGGGAGATTCTGGTCCTGTGTGTTAACTAAAGACTTTAATGGAGTTCATCAGGATTGGAAGAATTCAGGGAGTAAGGTTTAACAACTTAAGCAGTTTCTCAATGTACAGAGCAATGGTTTCCAGTCAGAAAAGTCTAAAATATTTTATCTTACTTTTGCCAGGTCATTTTCTACATATTGAGCATAGTCCATATTGTGATCCACCTGTCTAATGGGGAAATAAAGGGCCATTACCAATGGGGTTTAAAGAGCAAGTAGTTTAGGGTTTCTGCTTTATCATCTGTTTTTTACCCCTCACAAAGGCTTGATCCTGAAATTACCATTGACTTCAACTGGAGCAGGCTTAGGCAATTTCTTGTGCCAGTGAAAGCTTAACTGGACTTTTTGAGTTTTTACTCTATTGTTGCCTCTGTGACACCTGTCCTGGTGATAAGGGGTGATATTGGAATGGTCAGGGCACTGACTAAATGAGTTCTCTACATGCTGGAAAGCCAGGTAAGAAGGATAAAGTGAGATGTGAATTAGGACAAAACACAAAATCCTTTTTGGCCCTTTTACGGGGCCTTCAATTTACCTTTCAACAAGCCGAAGTATTGTGTGTTTAACTCCAGGACAGTGATTCAGAGACATTTAGGTGTCTAGACTCCCTACACAAGTCAGAGGGGAGAGTTAGGTGCCCTAAAGGGCAATTCAAGGACTCTGATTCTGTGTGGGGAGCTGTCTAGAAGAAATATGTGCCATAGAGATGTGTCTAAACTCTTGCCCCTCTGTGGGGCATAGGAACCTAATTAAGGACTGTACGTTAGGTGCTACCAAACACTTTGGAAGGATCCAGTCTGGAGGGTTGTTCTGAGGGTGGCAGGCAAACCATTGATCCTCTGTATCATGGTGTACATGTAAGAAGTCTATTCAGGTGCCTGATGAATCCATTTGTGGCTGACAAGCCCAATTCAAGAGTGACACAGCTTGTTACAAGTTTCACAGATCCATACGTTGTCTGAGTTGGAGTCCAAGTTAACAGTATACTGCTTTCTTCTTTCTTGCTTTGCATCCATCCTCTAGATCAAAGTTGCTTCATGTTGAGCTGCATCCAGTGCCAGATATTCCCTCCAGATTGTACAGGATTCTGTGAACTCCTTCCAGCTTTCTACGTTGATGTTGAACAACAACTTTTAATTTTTGCACACATTGTGGTACTGCCATACAGGGTGACCCTGCTTTCTAGAGCAGGCAGGTAGGCAGGCTCCAGGGGGGCATGGAAAAGATCAGGCTCACAGTTTTTCTTGGGCTGAGCTGCTTTCCCGGCCTGCTGCCAGGCTGCCTGCAGGACTTCCTGCAGAGCCATGGAGCTGCACGGAGCCCAGTGCTTCTCTCTGTGGCTGTAGAGGCAGCACAGTTTGCTGCGCCCCAAGTCATTTAAGGTGCATTACGCCACTGAATTTCCTACAGCGGCTGGAATTAATGTGTGATACACCGCCGACGCGTGCAAAGACCAACACCATTAAAGCAGTGCAAAAGCATTTAGCCTGCTTTAAAGTGTTGTGCACACATGCCTCTCATTTCGTCTACCCATGGCCTATGCCTTTTGCCATTTCTTACTCAGGATGAATAACACACTTAACTTGAAAAAATAATTATGTCACATGGGTGTGCCAGGGATGTTTAGTTTGGTGAGTGCTTAATCTGTACTGATTTCTTTCTTGAATAAGAATGTCCCTTTTTGAAACTGCTCTGTCATGCATGCCAAGTAATCTCTCAGGCATAAATGAAGAACTTGATTTAGAGCAATTAATGGACAGCTCAGGTGTTCAGGATTCCACAGGCATTGAGGGTAAGAGTGGGGCATTAAAAGTATCAACACTTACTAGTCTGCAGTATCATTGCAATGTTCGCAATATTTCTTCTATTTAAGAGTAGGAAATACTACAAGATCAGAAACAAAGTTAACTAGCATGGGTCATATATGTTTATTTATGTTTTTAAAAGCACCCAATGCATTATGAAAGTCTCTGTTATTCTTTTGTTGTAAGACTCTTCTGACTCTAATTTGTAATAGAGCTTTTTCATATGATAGATATTAGTACATATTAACAGCAGTTGAATTTCAGTGTTAACTATGGAATGACCTATAACATAAGCTATAATAAACTAGATATTCTGTTTCAAATTGGGCCCATGATCTGAGAAAGATGTTTAATCTTCTTTGCACACACAATTTTTTTCAGATCAATTTTCTTAATCTTCCCTTTTATTTTTTTAATTATTTTTACTAGAAGTTTGCTTTTGTAGGCTTCTCAGATCTAAATTTTTCACAAATCTCAGTTTACCGTGTCTAAGCTTCAAGTACAATATGGCAATTGCTTAGAGTCTCTGGCTTCTTATTTAAATGAAGAATGTATTTTTAAACCTTATATTTTATATTAAGTGCAATTTTACAGTTGCTACGCAAAATAAAAAAATAGTTTAATTAAAATTTGAGATGTGTATATATACTTGCATATTATTTTTAGTTATAAGACCTGTTTTATGTCATAGTAAAGGTTCCAAGTATTTTCAAATGTGGTGTTTCTTTTAGGTATGAACTTGAACCAAAGTAAATGATTCAGCTTTAATTAATCCCATTAATTGTTGCAGTGCAACTGTGTATGGAAATTAATATTTCAGGATGTGTGTGTCCTGTTTGGTTATAACTTATATTTTTGTTGTTGTTCAAAATGGGTCTGAAATGGGATGTGAACTGATTCTTACTTACCTTAATGTGTGAATAAAATTTGCTTCAGTATTTTGGTTCCAGTTTGCTTGTAGACTAGCTTCCTATCCTAGACTGTTTTCCATCAACCTAAACTAGACAAGATAAACACAAAAACAAGACAACCATAAATCAGTGGTGAGTTAGTGAGAGGAGGTGTTATTGGTTGAAAACAATGACAGAAGACGTTCTTGAAAAAATAATTTTAGTAAAATATGGCAGGAGACAAAGGAGGGGGTCTGTGAACTGAGTACTGTGGTAGGAAGAAATGTGGTTAGCTGTAACTGGATCAACTGTATACTTGAAAACTGGGAAATGGAATAGAAATTGTAAGTTGTTTCAAATTGGCTTCAGTTTGATATAATGGAAAAGAATATCTGCTTTATATGATCTTTTTATCTTCCCTTTTAAATACATTCTAGCCGTAGGTGATATGAGAAGTAAGTCTCTGCTTTTTAACACATTAATCAATGCAAGTTTATTTCTGCAACTACAGCCTTTTTAATTTTGTCCTCTAGAGACACTTTATTGAGCCACTTGTTAAAATCTAATTGATTAAGGTTTTTCCAATTTTGCAGTATCATCTTTAATGCAATGACTGTAAGATTATCTATAAGTCTTTTCAATGATATTTCCATATTAGTTTACAAGCAGAGGATTTGAAATGTATCTGGCTGCTGGTCATCAAATCTGGTATTTTAGCAATTTTTTTATATGAAAGAACAGATCTGTGATCTAATAAAGAGACATCTCTTTTGGGTTACGTATGAACCATTAGAGATGTCATAGTAAAAGTTGTGTTCTCTTTTGCTTTTACAGCAAGACATTGACTGTTGCTTTTTGTTTGACAACAGTATATCTGCAACAAATTTTCTGAACAAAAGTAAAGCTTGAATTTTCTGAGGGTTTTCAGTGTGTTAATTAGTTTCTGAATACTAACATAAATATGTAAACATGTCTATATATGAACACATATATTATTCTCCTACTTTAGTCATTTACTCCAGTTATATGACATTGGCTTCTGAAGAAGTTTCCAGTCCAAACATCAGTAACTGCTCTTTTTCTGAAGGGATACTTTCCAGGTGAGGGAGATCCTATTATTTGACCAATCTTCATTACATAATTTTTCTGTGACAGCATTTTCTAGTGCACAAGACACTCTTATATACAAGAGACCTCCCTCCCCCTCATAAAGGTTAAAATTGTGGAAAAATGTCATAGCCATGGTGGTGATAATCTGGTTGCAGGGGAGGGGGATATGGGTTCTTATACTGCAAGAACTTGCTACTGCTCTTCAAGGCAATGGATAGAGAAGATGGCATCCACAGGATTGGGAGGGTGGCAGGAGTTGGAAGGCACAAGGACAGAGTTTTGCTAGAATCCTCTTCCCACAGAGGTAGTCTTCCTCAAGTCACAAGAGGGGAAGGTGTTGTGGTCACAGCACAGCATTTCTCAAAGGAGCAGACCTAAAGAGACGGTGATCCCTTAGGCAGTCAGTTCTGGGTGTGCACAGAGAAGGAATGTATAAAGTTAGGTGGGCCATTACCGCCACCTTTCCTCACATTTTCCTATGGCCCCTTGGGATAACATGGTGATGTTTTAGCATTCACAAGAGCTCCTCAACATGTGGAAGCAGGTACATCGAGAGCAAATTATGATGCTCACAGCTGGCTCATGTTAGGCTATGGGACCAGGACAATTCAAGTTAGTAAGGTCATTCACAGGTGAGACTGTAAGTAGGATGAATGATATCATGCTGGTCCTAAGTTTGGTAATTTTCCAAACGACACCCTTAGATATAATGAATAGAGTGCTGTGCACACCCCACGTGCTGTGTGCAGAGCCCTGGAGTGCCAGGTGCACTACCCCTATAAAGGGCTTTGATTGACAGAAACTAAGTGAGTGAGCAGGGCTTGGTGTGTCTGTGTGGCTGGTGTTTTATGTGTTGGCGAGGGTACACTTGTGAGAGGGCCTGTAAGGATTGATAGAGAAACAGTGACTGAGGAGACCAAGAGAGAGTGACAGCTTGTGTGAGTGGGCATAGATCTGCAGAATCTGGGTCCTCTGCGAGGAGCAAGGATCCCTGAAGCAGTCGGAGACCACTCCTCAGCACACCACTATACTCAGTCAGAGGTTGGCTCCCTGACATTTTTCCCGTCAGGTGCATAGGGCTTTGGTAGCGGCCTCACTGAGTAGTTGGTGAGTATTCCCCATACCTTGGGAAGGGATACTTTTGTGGACTATCTTTCTGTCATATACCCTTGTAAAAGACCAGTGACAGGTAATAGGGTAAGGTACACCCTGGCACTGGGTCTGAAGAGGCAGACAGAGCCGATGACGGTGGTGGTCCAATAAATATCTCTCGTGATTGCTGTCCCTTTGTCTTGGTTATAGGATTTATAGAATTTATAATTAGTGTTAATTGTTTCTGGTGTTACTGTTGTTCTTTATATGTATATTACTAACAAAGTAGTGGCTGTTTTGTATTTGTTTAATAAACCGTTTCATTTGTGTACCACAAACCGTCCTTTTAGTGATTTTTTTAATTAAACTGGTGACAGATATGGACAGGGCCAAGATCCACTTTACCATTCGGGGAGTAATCTGAGGAGAAGCGGTTGTTTAGGCCAGCTTCAAGATTTGGTTTAAAAAAGCACAATTTTTCCCCACACTGCTACAACACCCCTTCTCATCACATGTTACTTACTGGTGTCTCAGGGCTTTATTGAGCCCCTTGGGCCTCTCTGCCAGGATATTACAATATTTGCTTCCAAATAGTCTTCCAAAAATATTACAATATTCTTCCAAAAAGTATCTGATTTCAATATTTTTTGTTCCATATCTTCATGCCTCCTTTTTGGCAGCTGGGGGGGGGGGGGGGGGGGGAGAGGGTAGAAAATCTAGCTAGTAAATTCACATTATGTGACAATGTAGGTTTTTACCTATGAAAGCTCAGGCCTCTCTGAACCAGTTAGTCTCTAGGGGTGCCTGTACATGAGTGTAGCATCCCTGCACTTCAAAATGGTGGCGGGGGTGCTTGAACTAAAGGTCATTGACTAAACTTTAGTTCAAACATTCCACCACCATTTTGAAGTGCAGGGATGCTGATACATTAGACACTGTGGCGCTTAATTAGACCAGCTCTCGGAGCAGCTGTAATTAAAGCGCTGCCCCTCCCACCCCAGAGCACATGTAAAAGTGCTCTAAGGTGCTGTCTGCCTACCTTCTGTCTTGACTTCAGACTAACAGTTTCTCCATTGTTAATATGGGAACACTTTAATCCATGGATAGTGTGTTTTTATGACTGGATTACTACAACCTTTCTTGCTGGCCACCAAAACAAGCTTTTTATAACATGCACAGATGGTACAAAGCCCTGCTGTTAGGATACTGCTGCTATTCATATGTTATTTATCTCAGCATATTAAACCTCCTTCCATTCATTTCAGAGCCTTCTTGTTAATTAATGTATTGATGACAAAATTGCTCTTTTACCTAGAAGTCACTGAGGGCTACATCGTACTCCATGTATTAGTCACCAAAATATTCTATTCCATCCTGCTTGAGCCTTGGAAAAACCGTAATGCAAAGAATGCACCAGGTGGTGCATTTTTGTGATTTAGTATTAAGACTAAGATGATGGAGTATTACAAGAGTAGGTTTGTTAACTTGTTGGGCAATGTGGAATACGATTACATTCAGCCAAGTGCCTAAGCCCATTTAGGTGCCTAATTGGTAGAATATGCTCTAATTTTAAATGTGTATTTTCCTCTTTAATAAGTGAAATTACTGTCTTTCAACCTGATACAGATTATCCCGAAAGATGGCCATTGCACTTTCACTGTTGTACCAGTAAAGTACTTTTTGTCTACTCTAGAGATTTTAGGATCCAGAAGCCCATGTACAATTTTGGAAATACAAGGATAATAATATCCAACAATACATGAAACTTCTAACTGCAAATTTAAACACACTGGTCAGATCCTAATGCATCTATATGTAGTTATGCATCTTCACATTATCTTATTCACTGGGCCTCAAGAAACAGCTAATGGAAAAGATGGATGGCCCCTTGTCTTGTTTCCTTTTTTTTGTGACATAGGCCACATATAGGCTTTATGTTTCTACTGAGAGAATTGCTGCTCACCTGATAGACACCACAAGTATACAGGTGTTTATCAGGTTTCTCCCACCGAAAAAAATGCCTCCTGTGGGAGAAAGTTCTTTCTCTTTCAATAAGGATGGTCTCTCATGAGGGAGAGCTTTTCCTGCAGGAAAAAATGCCTGTATACTTCCCTAAGTCGGGAGGGCACAGGGAGCAGCTCCTGCTTACCTCCACTCAACTCCTTCCAGAACTGAGAGGTGGGTAAAAGCTCTCACGCCTTCTCCAGACTGGGGCACTGTGGTGTGGAGAAGGTGTGGGGGCACTGTTCTGCTACTTCTGCCCCCCACCCCCCGCCAGGAGGGAGGGGAGCTTTGTTTTTGAAATCACATCAAAGGAATTTTTCAGAACTTTCTACTGTTTCATAGTTTCATAGTAGCTAGGGCCAGGAGGGACCTGAACAGATCATTTAGCCTGACCCCCTGCCACAGGCAGGAATGAATGCTGGGTTCACAAGACCCAAGACAGGTGATCGTTCAACCTCCTCTTGAATTTGCCCAAGGTAGGGGTGAGGACCACTTCCCTGGGAAGTTGGTTCTAGATTTTGGCCACCCTAACTGTAAAATATTGCCTTCTGATCTCTAACCTAAACCTATTCTCCATCAGCTTATTACCATTATTCCTTGTCACCCCAGATGGTGCTGGGGAGAAAAGGGCTCTACCTATTTGCTGTTGATCCCCCTTGATGAATTTGTAGGCAGCCACCAGGTCCCCTCTCAGCCTCCTCTTGCTGAACAGGTTCAGGTTCCTCAGTCTCTCTTCATAGGACCTGTCCTGCTGCCTTCTCACCAAGCGGGTGGCCCTCCTCTGAACTTCATCCCTTTTGAAGTGTGGCACCCACTACTGGACGCAATACTCCAACTGTGGCCTGACCAAAGTTGCATAGAGGGGGAGTCCTCTCTGGACCGGCTTGAGATGCACCTTTGGATGCATGGCAAGGTATGGCTGGCCTTGCTGGCTGCGGTCCGGCATTGGCGGCTCATGTTCATCTTGGAGTCAATAATGACTCCAAGATCCCTTTCCACCTCTGTGCTTTCAAGGCTCCTCGATGACCCCTGCCAGCTCCCTCAACACCCTTGGGTGGAGGGCATCTGGACCTGCAGATTTAAAAATGTCTAGCCTTCCAGAAGATCCCTAACTACATCTGCACTGACTGAAGGCCTGACAGAGCTATCCCCGAGATTGTCCCTACCTCTGGTAGGTGGGATGTCCTGGTCCCTGTTCAAGAAAACAGAGACAAAGAAACTGTTAAAAATATCAGCTTTCTTGTCTGGCGTAGCCACAAGATTACCGTTTGCATTTTGCAGGGGCCCTACATTGCTTGGTGCCCTCTTCTTGCTCCTAATGTACTTGAAAAAGGACTTTTTGTTGTCCTTAATCCTGGATGCTAGCCTGAGTTCCATCTCTGCCTTGGCCTTCCTAATAGCCCTCCTACTCTCACAGGCCGAGGAGGGGTACTCCTCCTTGGTGATAGCTCCTCCCTTCCACTGTTAGAAATGATCATCTTACCTTGAAGACTAGGGCTACAAAAAGACAATGATGTGTTTCAAAAAAGTAGGCTTTTTCAGGGACTTGAGCAAAATGTAATAGGACCAAACTAGACACCTACATTCACTCTGGATATAGACAGATATAACCTTTGTATTCATATATAAGAATACTGATATAAGCTGTTACGATTCTGTTGTTAAGTGTACATGATTCTGTAGCAATAGAAATGTAGCAAAACCATCACAACTTAAGTTTTATTCAGGGCCACAGTTGGGATGATTTAGCTCACTTGTATCACTGTTGGAGCTTGAAGATGTAAAGTTAGATTATAACAGCTGATGCATCCTCCTGAGCAGTGGCATTCCTGTCCCTTAAATCAGCTAAAAGATACTTGTGTCTGTACCTTTTAGATACCTAATACATAGATAGGCTTGGCAGGATTTGATTTTTATTGGTAGATGTTGATAAACATAAATTTCACCACACACTCATGGATCACAAAAATATTTCCATTGTTAATAATCAAAATATATAAAAAGGGGATGTAAGAAAAATGATGGCTGATGGACTGTGTGATGATAGGGGGAGCAGTCCTACAAAACCATGCTGACTGTAGTTTGTACTGCAACTCCCAGAGACTCCAAGGGACAGGAAATGAAAAGGAAGTGACAAAGCAGATGAGGGAACTATGGGCAAGTTTTGGGACTCAGCTGGAGATAGTCTTACAGTAGTTACATTTGTTGTAGCAGGTGGTCAAACTGCACTATAATAATAGTATACTGCCATTAATAAATTGTCTGCCCCCCCTCATAATTTCACACAATCTTGAAAGTTTAAATTGATAAAAATCAAAATAAATGCCTAAAAAAACCCATTGTTATCATCTGTCAAAATTATTAAAAAATAAAAATTGAATTCTGCCAAGCCATACATGGAATAGGAGCCACCATGATATTTCTGTTAAGGGAGCTTACCTTAATTTTTAAAAATGTTAAAGATCTTTTAATAAGATTCAATTATACATCATACAAAGGGGCTCCTCTTAATTCCCTTCTCTAACTGCTTAATATAAAATGCATAAAGTGCACTTAGAGAAGGGATGAGAATCTAGCATTTTCTTCTGCCAAGTGAGTACCCACATCACTTTGCTACAGAGTTTAGGTTCCTTTTAAACTATCTCTGGTCCTATGAATCTTGTACTTTTTGCTGTATTGCAAAAATGGTTCATTTTTGCTGAAAAAACAAAAGAACAACAAAAAAAATCAGTTTAAAATTGAACAAAAAATCTAGCCAAAAATATCAGTTTTCAGGTTTCTTTGGATTTCCAATGGAAAAAAGAAATTAAAATATGATGAAAGCAGACATTTTCTACGATGAGGTAATTTTCCTAATTGCACTTTAAAAAAGATTATTGGGAATGTGTGACCATACCTAGCCTTTCCATTTGGATGCGTCATTGATCAATGAATTACTGAGAATCACTGTCTTACTGAGTTGGAAGGGAAGACAGTCTTGGGTGAACATGTCCTCTAGAATTCCTTATTTTGCCCTCCTGTGATCAAGATAAACCACTGCTGGGTGTGAAAGAACAGCCACTATATCTGCCAGAGCCCATCAAAGCCAATGAATGTACTCTAGAGTGATTTGGTCATGACAGAGTAAAATAAGGTACTCCCTCCCCCAGGGGGTCCAATAGATTGCACATGCTGCAGTTCCATCCACTACCAGCCCACACAGTCATGTATCAAACTCAGGTCCTCAGGTAGGCAGCCTGAATAAAAGCAGGTGCCATTGCTAGTACTACAGTTTAATGCTAGATTGTGATTTAAAAGTAAGTGATTCCACAGAAAACACACTGAAGACTACTGTTGACATATATCCTATAAGAAAGAAAGACTTTTACTCACCCAGAGAAGTGTTTTAATTTTCATTTTAAACTAATGAAAATTAGATAGATTACTCAACGGGGCTAGAGGTAATGGAGAACTGAATTAGCAGAGTCCATCTAAGAAGGTGATGGTTGAACCTCTGACATGTAATTGAAAGGTAAAGTGTTCTTTCTCTTAAGTATTGAAGAGTTATATCTTCCATTTAAAATGCTATAGACAAATCCATCAGGTTCTCTGACAGGGAAATTAAATTAGGTTCCAACATTCCAAGGAGCCCAGATCATATGCCCACTGGGCAATAACAAATCATGGAGATTTACTTTCACTACATTTCCTTCTGTTTTTTACAGGAATTAACCAAGTCTAAAACTAAGCTATGTGTATTATTCACCAGTGACCACAACCCAGTCTTGGGAGGCTTATGAGAAGGGTTCAGTGTTCCTCACTAAAGTCAAATATTAAATAAGAATTTTCATTTCTTGTCCATAGAACCCTATGGTTCCCAAAGCCCTGTATCTCTTCCCCTTAAGAATATTAAACTTTTAAACCTAAAAACAGTACCAGGAACGATTTAATTGTTTCATTTTTCAGTAGATAATGCAAACATTACTTTTGGTTTCCTGTGTATGGGTTTGTATCCCAGGTGCCCCATTCTGTGGGGAAGAGGAAACAAATAGCTTCCATTAAAATCAGTGGGAGTTAGAGGGAAACAAGCAGAAGATGATTACAGCTGTGAGATTTTCCTTGAGTGGAGTATCTGACCCCAAAATTCAAATAAAAATTAAATTAAAGCCATCTAACTTGTGTTTTACATTTCAGTAGTGAGGTAAGACTTGCCAAATGGAACTTTATTGGGGGTGGAGGGGGTACTTTTACTATTGAAATTGGATGTCAAATGTATGTATAGTTTTGGGTGTGCGTGTATGTGTGTATCTAGGTATGGATTATTAAATAAAGTCTATCATTTGGGACTGCAGATGGTTTTTAACAACAGAGAATAGTCTTTTTCTTGCAGAACTGTAGCAGTTGGCTAGGCAGCCTAGATTGTTCTCTGCCCCAGCCATACTTTATTAGATCTACAAGAAGATTTTTGAAAGCCAAATTATTTCTATTTTAATGTTTCTATTCAAACATGAACATTGTAAGTCAGCACTCTCTTGATATTGTTTTTAAGCGTACTTTTAAAATACAGATACAAATTAATAAAACTGAAAAATTAAATAAGGAAAGTTTATGAGATGAGAACAGGCTAATGATGTTTAATGAAATGCATTGCCTTAATCTTTTTAAAAAAAAAAACATGTTCTTTCTTAATAAGAAGTATAGGTAAAATTTTTCTCTTCCTGGGTTCTATTTTGCACATAGTTTTGGAATCCCTAAAGGCAAACATACAAAATAAACCTTAGCTCACAGAAGGTAGAAGAATAAGAAATCTTAATTTTTTGAGGAAATGCTTAGGGACTATTTATTTAACAAGAGGGTGCCCTGAACTTGCCACTGACAGCCAAAAACTGTCACAGGCATTCTAGTTGTAGCAAGAGAAACAACTGGAAAGAAAAGATTTGATTTAACATTTAAAACAATAATTTTTTAAAAAATATTTAGCAAAATGTAAGAATTTCAGGACTAGAAAAATCATGCAAAATTATGACAATGTAATAATTTTGATCTAATAAAACATAAAGAAGGGTATAAGAAAAATACATGAACAATTAAGTGGTTTGAATTATTATGCATCGCAACTTACTTCACACCTTTGAATAGAACCAGAACAAGGTCTTTAAGGGAAGAAGTGAAACTCAAATATCACACAGGCCTTGGTTTGACTATCTTTATAAGGGTGAATTTCATCCTTAGATGACAAGTCTGTCACTGATTGTACTTATTTGTACTCCCTGCAGCAAAGCTGATAGAAGTTCTGGGTGGAATTGGAATTAAGGGTCAGACCTTACCATATGTCCAATCATGACTTAAAAGCCTTGAAGCTAATATTTGGCAGTGAGTGTAGGAAACAAACCTTACTTTTAGTCATCTGGAAAACTTACATTTTGCCCATGGAACATTTTTGCAAGAAATCTTCCATTTTGAAGTTAGTTTTCATATTTTCTGCAGGAATGCTTGTGTTTCAAATTAGGCTGCAAACAAACATGACATTTTCCCTGGGAGAAACCATTTTATCCCAGGAGAAAGTGTAATTATTCAGATGCCCATGTCTTTGGTCCCAAGACAAACCCGAAAAGGGTTCACAGCATAAGAAGTGCTAACAGTTTGTCTTGGGACATTGCAAAGTGCACCTGAATGCCTCAGTTGCATCATTGAATCAGAAGCAGGACAGCAGCAGTGCATTCAGTAACTCACTAAATCCTGCTTGAGAGGGTGATATGTGTACATGACAATCCAGTCCTTTTCTATGCCAGGACAAATACAGGTATAACTTCTAAGACGATTGCAATGTCTGTTCCTATGCTAACTGAAATGTCTTTTGTTTCTTTTGTTTTGTTTAAAGTGTCATTTCATTTAGGTTTTTGAATATTGAAAAACGTTGTTTTTCTATTTTTTGGGTTTTGATTTTCATTCTTACCTCTCTCTACGCTCATTTGTTATTCCCCACTCTTTGTTTTAATGAGGGGGGATGTTTTTCATGCTTTTTTTGAAGAACAATAAGAAAAAGAGAAAAAGAAGCTTCATGCATATTCATGTATATTATTTTGTTTGCTCCCCCTTTCCAATCCCCACCAAAACCCAACAAAATAAAGCAAAGTGAAACAACCCATACTCCCTATGATCTGAAATGGAAAATCAATTTTTTTCCAAAAATCAAAGGGAAACAAAATTTTATGATATAACTTTATATATTGATACAAACCAGAACAATTTGTTTTCTTTTGAAATGTCAGTATGAACATTTGTGTGACTGAAAGCATGTAGCTCATCGTTTTTTAGAAGGCTTTGCATCATGGCTTAGAATTTGTCTGATGCGGAGGGTTATTGCATTTGTATTTCATTGCTGAAGACCAAGACTCTAATTCTGAATTCAGGTCATAATGGAAAACAAATGTGGTGATTGCATCCTAACCCTTATTCGGGTAGTTGTTAACAGTTGGGTACAACTGGCAAAGTCTATGCAAAAGGACTAAAATAATAGGATGTTCCAAGGAAGTCCTGAAGGGCTTTGGCAGACTTGTATGTAAAAATTATTGCAAGCTCTGTTATCTGTGTTAGCCACATTTAAACTCATGAACACATTCATGAATACACTAGCCCTCCCCATTTGTACACTATGCCACTACAGCCCTAGACTCCAAGGTTACATAGTAAGTACCTGGAAGCATATTTTTTCAGGTCTTTGCTATGCATTGCAAAATATGTTGCATAGTTAAGTGTTCTGTGGTATCCATAGATTTTATATCTGATATCTACTTGGGTACCTGTAGTCTAAGGACCCTTCTGTATGTGGGTATCAGGTACATTGTATGGCTATTGGAAACTGGGTATTCAGAATGAAGTTAAACTGAATTATATAGATGTATGTTTGTCTTTAAAGTGATGCAAAGGCCTGTTACTGACAGTTCAGCACAGGTTTTGTATCTCTTAATTTTAATATTAATATTAATCCTTAGTACTTATTCATATTAGTCTTTGGTATTTTTTAACTTTCTACTACAATGGAAGCAGCTTTCTTTCTGGAAAAAAATCACATTTTCTTTCTTTCCTTTTCTTATTTTATGTACTTTAAGTTTGATCCAACTCCCAATGATATCAATGTAAGTTTCTGCAATGAGGAGAAATGGGTAAAATTCTGGGACAGGTTGCAGTAACTTTCGGCCAGATCCTCACCTCTGTTTTAGCCACGAGATGTCTTAAACAGATATCTAGGGAGCATAGCCTGGGAGGCATAGCTCCTCCAATGGCACCCGTGGTAGAGGGGATTTGGGTGGAAGGCTACATCCTTGGAAACCAGAATAGCTCATTCAGAACCAGAATAGCACCTTGGGAATCACTAGAGTTTGGTGCAATATAGTATTTGGTGCTGAGCTAATTTATTGTTAACCCAAGACTGGGGAAACATAAAGGTGGCATAAAGACACCTTTGATTCCATCTTCCTACCACTGTTTAGCTAGAATCAAGGTTTGGATCTAATTGTTTTTGCGTTTTCGAATTCTATCCTATCTGTTTGTCCTTTACTTTCCCACATCATTCTCCCCTTTTCACCTCTCTCTCTTTCTCTCTTTCTCTTATATTTAATTTTATTTGCTTCTCATTTCTTTCATTTATCAGGTGCTCTAGAAAGATAACTTAAAAATGAAGAGTAAAACCTTTTCATAATGGTATTAGAGCAGTGAATATGTATTTGTGCATGTAATGGGTGAATAAAAACACTATTGACAACAGAACTGTCATTACTGTACTAAATTAAACGTATAAACTATAAATTATCCCAATGCAGTGGGACCCATCATAGAGGTTATTATGTAGGTGCCTCCTTGCAGTGAGAGCTTCAGAGATGACTTTGCCTTGGCAAGGCACAAGTCCTTCAAAAGCAGAGTAGTTGTATAATTAGTGTGTATTGGATAGAGATAGCTATGAGGCTTTTCTTTGTGATGAAGTACTGGCCTGCAGCTTGGTATAGCTCTTGGACTATCCCTATGACTGGTGTACAAGAACAGGGAGACCCTTCATAGTTCCCTTCTGCATTCTTGTGCATCCATACAAAGGTTCATCTTGCTTGCTAGCACTGGTATTTCATAACAAAACCAGCCTGGACAAACAGTATATGTCAAGCCAGAGAAATGTAGGTATAGTATTGTCCTTTCTTGCCCTGTACAGCCAGCCACAGAAGCCACTGTGACAACCATAATCTTCATGATGTCCTAGTGGGTGCTTCTACATGAGATGCTTTACTAGTTATTAGAGCAGATTACTATAGTGTCACTGTCTACACATGCAGATGCTTACTACACAATAATTTTTTTCTAATTGTGAGTAAATTTGCTATTTGTAATTACAAGTAGCAAATTTACTTGTGATTAATTACTGCACAGTTACACGTGTGGTCAGTCCCACCTGGGCCACCTTCAGCCCAGCTCCAGCACCCTGGGGCTGGGAGCTTCTGTAGCCCCAGGGCTGGGGTGGCTTTTTGCCTGCCCCAGCCCCAGCC
Source organism: Alligator mississippiensis (assembly GCF_030867095.1). Classification (NCBI taxonomy): domain Eukaryota; kingdom Metazoa; phylum Chordata; order Crocodylia; family Alligatoridae; genus Alligator; species Alligator mississippiensis. The sequence continues at coordinate 53,019,236 of NC_081830.1, read as the reverse complement.
CCAGCCCCAGGCCCTTAAAAGCCTGCAGGGATACCAGGGCCCTGAGCTACCTGCAGGTAGTCCCTGGACACTATGTGTCCCTGCAGAGGCCCCAGGCCAGCAGCAGCAGCCTACCTGCACCTTGGTGTCACACCCTTGCACCGCCTTGCCATGAAACAGCCAGGACCATGCTGTGCCCCTGCACTGGGTGCTGCAGGCACCTGCCAGGCCCAGCAACACCCTGGGGCACCTGTAGCCAGCCTCTGGCTACCAGGTCCTGTTACAGCTGGCCCCAAGACACCGATTCCACCCATGACTGGACCACGGGTATAGATGGCTATACCCTGTACAGGAGAGATCAAGTGGACAAAAGAGGTGAAGGTGTAGCTCTATGTCATGGAGAACTAAGCATCCCTACAAGCTGACATTGGCACCCAGGGTGGACAACTAGAGACCCTCTGGGTTACAATTTGTGGGGAACATGGCACAGGAGATACAATGGTGGGAGTCTTCTACACACTTCCCTCCCAGAATCAAGAGATTGACCAGGAGTTCACCAGGGAATTGGCTGAGGCTGCACACTCCCGGTCCATGGTTGTCATGGGGGACTTCAAGTACCCGGACATCTTGTGGGAAGAGCGCTCAGCCAAATCCAAATGGTTTCAAAGCTTCCTCACATGCATAGATGAGTTCTATCTGACTCAGGAAGTCTACGGGCCAACAAGAGGCAAAGCACTGCTTGACCTGGTACTGGCAACTGGGGACAACCTAATCAGTGACCTAACGATCAAAGGGAAGCTGGGTGACAGCAACCATGAGCTGATCACTTTCACTATCTGCCAAAAAGCTGTCAAGTCAGTCAGCAGTACAGAGGTCTTCGACTTCAGGAGGGCTGACTTTAACAAGCTCAGGAGACTTGTCGGTGAGGCAGTAAGGGACCATGACCCCAAGGGGAGGGGAGTCCAGGAAGAGCAGTTGCTCCTCAAGGGAGCGATCCTAGATGCACAAGCTAAGGCTATTCAATCTTGGGGAAAGGCAGCAAGAGGGCACAGCAGCCCCCTTGGCTCTCCAGGGAACTGGCGGTCCTCCTGCATCTAAAAAGACAGCCCAACAAAGGATGGACGATGGGAATCACCTCCAAGGAGGAATACTCTGCACTGGTCCAGACCTGCAGGGACCAAACCAGGAAAGCCAAGGCTGCAATGGAACTCCAACTGGTCCCAAGTATCAAGGACAATAAAAAGTCCTTTTTTTAGATATGTGGGGAGCTGGAGGTAAAGCAAGGGCAACATTGGACCCCTGCTAAACCAAAAGGGAGAACTGACGACTGACGCCCAGGAAAAAGCCAACTTGCTAAATGGGTAATTTGCATCAGTCTTTCACAAGTCCTATGGGACTCCCCTGCCCATTACAGGACAGGGATGCCTACACGAGGGTGGTTCCTTGCCCTCTAGCAATGCCAACCTTGTGAAGGAACAGCTTGAGAGGCTGGACACCTTCAAGTCAGCCAGCCCTGACAATTTACACCCCAGAGTACTCAAGGAGCTGTCTAGCATCATAGCTCAGCCCCTGGCATGGATCTTTGAGAGCTCCTGTCGATCTGGTGAAGTGCCCGATGATTGGAAGAAGGCCGATGTGGTGCCTATCTTCAAGAAGGGCAGGAAAGTGGATCCAGCAAACTACAGGCCCATCAGCCTGACCTCTATCCTGGGGAAGGTCTTAGAAAAAATCATCAAGGAGTCCATCCTTAATGGACTGGCCGATGGCAACACCCTGAGGGACAGCCAGCATGGGTTTGTTGCGGGTAGGTCATGCTTTACCAATCTCATTTCCTTTTATGACCAGGTGACCTATCACCTGGACAGGGGGGAAGAGATTGATGTCATATATCTCGACTTTAAAAAAGCCTTTGATCTGGTATCCCATGATCAGCTTTTGGCAGAACTGGCCAACTGCGGCCTCAGGTCCACCACAATCCACTGGCTGGGGAATTGGCTCCTGGGTCGAACCCAGAGGGCGGTGGTTGTTGGAAGTCAATAGTCATGGTGCCCTGTGACCAGTGGGGTCCCTCAAGGCTCTGTCCTTGGACCTATTTTGTTTAACCTCTTCATTAATGATGTGGACATTGGAGTCAGAAATAGACTGGCCAAGTTCGCCGACAACACGAAACTCTGGGGTAAAGCATCCACACCTGGGGACAGGAGGGTGATCCAGGCAGACCTTGACAGGCTCAGTAAATAGGCGGATGAGAACCTGATGGTGTTTAACACCGAAAAATGCAAGTTCTTCACCTTGGGAGAAAAAACCTGCAGCATGTCTATAGGCTCAGAAGTGCTATGCTGACTAGCACTATGGATGAGAGTGACTTGGGAGTCGGGATTGACCACAAGATGAACATGAGCCTTCAATGTGATGCTGCAGTCAGTAAAGCAAGCAAAATGCTGGCTTGTATCCATAGATGCTTTTCAAGCAAATCCTGGGATGTCATTCTCCCGCTGTACTTGGCCTTGGTGAAGCTGCAGCTGGAGTACTACATCCAGTTTTGGGCTCCACAATTCAGAAAGGATGTGGAGAAGCTTAAGAGAGTCCAGAGGAGAGCCACATGCATGATCAGAGGTCAGGAAAACAGACCTTATGATGAGAGGCTGAGAGCCATGGGACTTTTCAGCCTGGAAAAGCGCAGGCTCAGGGGTGATCTGGTGGCCACCTATAAGTTTATAACATTTGTTCACCAGAGCGCCCCAAGGGATTACAAGGTCAAATGGTTATAAACTCCTGCAGGACCGTTTCAGGCTGGACATGAGGAAGAATTTTACTGTCTGAGCCCCCAAGGTCTGGAATGGCCTGCCACTGGAGGTGGTTCAAGCGCCTACTTTGAACACCTTCAAGAGAAACCTGGATGTTTTTCTTGCTGGGATCCTATGACCCCAGCTGACTTCCTGCCCCTGGGGCAGGGGGCTGGACTCGACAATCTTCCTAGGTCCCTTCTAGTCCAAATGTCTATGAAATCTATGACAAAAGCCTTCCTGGACCCTGCTGCTGGTCCCTGGAACACCCTTGCCATGTGCCTGCCTGTCCTTCACTGTGCCCTTGTGTAGGGCACTGCACAGACCTGCCCAGGGTTGCCAGTACTGAGACTGCCATGCAGAGGCCCAGCAAGCCATTGAGGGAAACATGTTGGCATCCTCCCCAACGTCACACGCCACCTCCCGTGGTGGCAACTGGTCCCAGGAGGAGACTGCTGACCTCATTGTACTGTGAGGAGAGGATAAGGTCCTCAGCTAGCATGCTTGGAGTAGACGCTCCAACACGCACATCTACGAGGGCCTGTAAGCCCTCATGTGGGACCATAAGCATGACTGGTCAGTGTGCTAGTGCCACATAAAAGTAAAGGCCTTGCAGAAACATTGGGACATCATCACTGACCAAAACTGCTGGCTGCTCGCAAGTCCATGCTGTTTATAAAGCACTGCATCTTCGTGCCCCATGACCCTGGCTGGAGCTGTACTGCATACTCCAGCATGGGTGGCCTGCCTGAGCCTCCATTGTGGCTGGCATCCACAGTGAAGGTGGCCGCATTGGAGGAGGGCCCCTTAGCCTGCCAGGAGCCTGTTCCATCAAGCTCCCTGTCCCTGGCCTCCTCCAGCAGCTCCAGGAGCCCAGGCTAGCACCTGTCCCACCATCTCCATATGTCCAGCCCCATCCTGGGAGCCAGGCTGCCCATGGCACTGCTGGCCACCAGCAGCTCCAGCTGCTCCCCAGAGGGGGCCCCTACCTGGGCAGTCACATGCTGCTGTGCTGTGCCTGGCTCCTTGAACACTCCCTTTCCGCCCCCTCCCCCCCCCCCCCCGGACAGCATGCAGGGAGGCAGGAGACAGTACACAACTTTATTGAAAAGCTTGTGTCCCCACAGCTAGGTGGGCATGGTTCTCTCATGTGTAGACAAGCCCAGTGACTGGCATTACACAGCCTAAATGTTCTTGTATTTATTGCACTGATATTTTTAAATGGATGGGCACAATAGTACAAGCACTGTGTCTTTTCACTTACCTGGAATGTTTACAGTCTAAGGAGTAGACTTGGGGAATCATTTCACTTCGCAAATAGTTGTATTATGCAAAAAGTCAATATGCAGTTAATTAAAGAAGTAGCATCACCAGTGATCCAAAAGGGATCAGGAGTGCATGATTTGTAAGTCCATAAGAAGATTATATAGTTAAGTGATATTCATTTAAGCAGAGTGCACTGCAATTAAAGCCTGTTTCAAAATGTTCTGCTGCTTGCTTTACATTTTCACATATAAGTAATTATCTAAACTTCACCTTAACTTGTCTAAAACTTTTAATTCTAGAAATCAGGATGGAAATTGTGAAAGAGCAAGCATTCTTGTTTTCTGCTGTATTTGGGTCTAGATTCCCTAGGAAGTAGATTTAATTATGATATTTGAATGCTAAAACTAGTAAATAAAAATAGGCAAAAATGGAAAAATAATCATCTATTATTTTTATGCCTAGAAGATTTTCAGTTTGGTTTTGGTTTGTATTCCATCTGAATTGGTTCACCCATTTCTATTTTAAAAATATGTAAAAAACAAAATATAAAAATAACTTTACCACCATTTCAAAAGGACATCTTTAAACTTCTATTTTGATCGTTTTAAAATATTTCATTTTGACCTTTTTTTAAAGAGAAAGATTATTAATAACAACTTTCAAAACAAAAAGTCATTCTGAATAAAGAAGTTGAGACTTTTTTTAATATTGTTTTCAGAATGAGATATTTGTCAAAATCAACATTTCCCATGTACATTATTTTTAAAGGGATCAAGATTTTGCAGTGGTTTGAGGGGGACTTTCATTGAAAATTCCTGGAAGTGCACAGTCCTTTCTTCTTTGATTCTCACTGAGTAAGGGATTCCCCTTTGTATCATGTCAGGATATTTATAATTTCATTCATTTGGGACAGGTGATCTAGAGCAAGACTGCCCATGTGGTGGTTTGTGAGGAGGTATGTTTCCAACTCTCCCCCTATTGCTGTGGCTGTAAGAGCAGCTGGGGACTCTGCCTCCCACCCCCACTTCTCCTCCTGATGATTTTTTGTCTTTGGCCCACTGCCTCTGGGGACAGGGCAATGCAGCACAATGTGGCCTGGGAAGCTGAGGGTGAGCCTGGGGCTCTGCAGGCATGCATGTGGGCGAGGACATGTAGGTACACAGTACCATGGTTGGGGGAAGGTGCAGGAGTGTCCATGTGTTCAATGGTCTGAGGTACCTGTGACTTCCCCTAGTGTGGCCTGTGGTGTGCAGCCCCTACCAGTGTAATCTGTGGGGCACTTGGCCCTCAACTACGTAGAAGTTGGACAGAACTGATCCATAACTTGATGTTGTTTCATTTTGATAAGATCAGGGAAGAGAAAAAAATCTGCACGTATTGTAAATTGAGTAAGGATATATACAATTAGTTTGTTCAGCACATGACCCAGGTCCTAACTTCAAGTGTGAGAGTCTTGTCACACAGAACATTTAAAACATGTTTTATTTAGATAATACATAAACACCTATTAAAAGTTAAAATGTGCTCTGAGCAGTCGCATAGTAATGATTACTGTGATCTCTAACATGATCTCCAGCTTACTGATTGTCAGCCCCAGTCCCAGCACTGCCCTGGAGTCTTGAGCCAGCTCCCAAGGAGTCTGGGACTGACAACCAGCTTATGGCTGGTTCCAGTCCCAGCACCACGCTGGAGTCTTGAACTGGCTTCAACGTGGTTCAAACACAGCTTTGAGGAGCTGGAAACACTGTGGCGGGTAGAGTCTTGAAGGTTTTGTCCTGTGCCTGGAGCCCACAGTCAGCTAATTGTGGCCCCAGTCCTGGAACTGCAAATTGCTCAGACTATCTTAATGGAGTCATTGGACAATAGCAGAACACGTGCTATTTAACATGATCTTAATATGATACTCCTCCTGCAAAAAGTCCTAACTATGCTACTATACAATCACACTTAGCATGTGTGTTATTGCTTGAATGCATGGAAACTCACATTTTAAGTGTAATTAACGAGTCTTAAGTGTAATGTGAGACCTGGCTCTGAGTATTAATTCCATTTAACTAAATGCCAAACCTCCTATTAATTTTAGGGGAGCCACAATTTCATCCAGTGTATCTGAAAGTAACAAACATTCTAAGTATTTGGTGGACAAGGCTATGTAAAAGAGTTAATGAAAATATATACTGTTTAATGTTAAATTAAATATCATCTCAAAACCATTGGCTGGTTATTGAGGATATCAAACTTTTAGTTCGACTTCAGTCTGAGAATTATTGAACTTTTCCATGGCCTGAAAGTAGTTTTCAATAATTAATTCTCAATCCTGTTTATCACTGTCCCTCTAAATGCATTCACCATGATGCTTTAATGTAATGTATTCTTAATGAACTCTGAAAAAATACAAAAAAAATGGATATTGAATTACTCTCTGTGTGGGGCCTGGAGTTTTGTTTTGTTTTGCAGATGCTATTAGGACCCTTTAACTGGTGAGCAGATCATAAACAGGAAGGAATCATAACCTTTTATGAGAATTCCCGTGACTTTTTTCTAAAAAAAAATAAAATAATAATCCTGGTAGAAGGGCTAAGATATGTCATTGCAACTGAAATAATCTCTAGTGGTGTTGTGCAGTCCTTTGTAGAAGTAAAATTCTCTTTGAGAACCTTGCAAACAACTTTCAGTAGAAGAAAAAATCCTATTTGTAGATCTTCCTGGTAGCAATCTGACATTAGTAAAGGAAGTTACTGTTCCCTCCAATGTACTTCTATCATCCATTTGTCTCATAAAACAAATACTATTTCTCTGGAACAAATATGTATTGAACGAGAGGTCATGTTAATACAAGCTTGAAAGTTGCATGAGCATGTTCATGTCCTTTGGTACCCCTAAGATAAGTTCAGTGAACTGGGCTGGAGGCTTGGAGGTCAGTTGGTATTTAGCACAAATGACATCCGAATACCTGCAGGGTACATTTACATAGACATACCAAGTGCTAATACTAAATACTGATGCTTGTTCTTCCGTGCATTAAGTTTATACACTGTAACTGACAGTGCCGTTAGTAATATCTTCTATCTCTAACAATATTCCATTTGGGTCAAAATTACTTAGCAAAGGCACAGACATTCTGGTACTTAATTTTCTAATATTCATTTTGTGTAAAAGTTTCAGAATATGTTTTCCCTATGATATTCTTCATTGGGATTCTTGCACACAGGTTTCTCTTCTTTTCCTAAGTTAGGGACATATCTCTTCTGTTTGTGCAAGGAAAGGTAGAAAGAGTGGAAGGGAACTGAGAATAAAATTGGACATGAAAGAACTATGTTGCCAGGCAATATGGATAATCTGTATATTTCATTTGAGGAAAACAAAATCCCTAATACCTATAACTTGGAACCATTTGTCTAGAGGAAGGTGCTGCCTGTAGGCAGCTTTAATTTATGTGCTGACAAGTTAGGCAGGAATTTGCTAGGATAATTACTCTGCTACTCAGCAATAACTAGCAATTATCATAGCACCCTCACTGTCACATGCCATACACACAGTCTCAGCCATTAAACCAGAAACCTAAACAACCGTTTGTCTCAGCAAAACATTTTCATGTTCCTATCTGCATTGCCACAGCCACTCCACACTTTCCTTTGACTTCAGCCATTATGTTAAGAACCCTCTTATTTTAATATGCTTTACAAACAACCAAAACAAAAACAGCAGTGAGAGGAAACTGATGCATTCTGCCAGGACAGGATGGAGAGCAGGCCGTAGTCGAGTCCCAAATCTGTTGAGAATGAAGAAGGTGCGCTTTATGAATTTTTGTTTACACAGCAATTTGGTGTCCTCAATAAGCTTATAAGAATGCATCGAGACCTGAAAGGGTACTTTAATTAAATTTTGAACCTGATAGGGGATAAGAGTCTGCAGTTTTTAGCTGGCTTCAGTTGTATAAGTACATGTCATTAGTTTGGGGGATTTTAGTACATTCATTGGTGACTAAATATAAGGTATTTATCTTGTTTTCAAAGTCCTAGGGATTTTTTTGTTTGCTTATTTGCATAGTATCAGCTGTCATGTCTGTTCATCTGAAAAATAGTCCAATTTGAAACCAAGTAGGTATAACTTCTTATTTTGACTTCATAAATAAACATGTAAATATTGTAACAAAAATTCCATTCAGGAAGTTGTATTAATAAATAATATAGGAAAAAATAGGTCTCAGGCCTAGATCCTAAAAAAAAGAATTAGGCACCCAATTTCTACTTTACTGGCACCTAGTTCCCCTCTACATGTAATATTTATGCTGCTATTAACATGTTAATTGTGGCATAAATGTCAAGGGTGCTATACATTCACACAATTTAAGGCACCATAAAATGGAAAACCAGCCATAAAAATGTTCTACATATATAAAACATTTCTATGGCTGGTTTGTATGGTGCCTTAAATGGAATGTGTGGCACATCTAGGGCAGGACTGACAATCAGGTGATTGTTGACTCTGGCCAGGGACCACACGTTGGTTTCAAATTGGCCCCAGTATGGTTAGGTGTCAGGACTGACAATTGATTGATTGTTAGCCCAAGTCCTGGCTCTTGCAGGCACCCAGCTTTCAATTTGCTTGTGCAAGGGAAGCCTGGGATCATGATCCCAGATTCCCCCCAGACTAGCAAGTAGAGCAGGTCTGTCAGGTGATCTGATTCTAAGTCTCAAAATTGTACCTCTTGCCATAGCCCAAGGCCTGGTTGATAGGATTGGGGTTCAAACCTCATAGCACCTTTATATGAATGTTTGCTGGGGCCCTAGACCCAAACTTAGATCCTTAGAACTTCTGTTTAGCTTCCACCTACCCCTGGAGGCATCTAAATTCCCTAGGCAGTGTGATCTCTATTGTGCCTACATTTCTGCTGAATAGAGTGTGCACAATCACCCAAACCCTCATAACACCAAATAGCACAAGACAGAGATGAGATTCCCATATCTCTTTCAGGGCCATGAGGTGTTTTCAGAACATCCTTCAAGGTCATATCTAGTAAAAACACAAACAGAAGGGAACAATTACTTTTTTCATATTCAGTAGTACAGTAGGTAGCACACTTGCATGGGATGTGGGAAACAGTTTCAGAATCCCATTTTACTGGAGCTGGAGCAGAGCTATGAACCCAGGTTTCTTGCCTTCTCCGAAAGTGCCCTAAGAAGTGATATATTTGTTGTGCAGCTCATGAGCCACATATGGCTCCCCCACTTACCATTTGCAGGTTTTGTAGAAAACACTGGATATTTTCCCCATGTGTGCACTGAACATGTTTTCTGTGCAATCACAAACAATATAGTATATATACTATCTAATACTATTCAATATATATGTTTGATAAAACATAGAATCATAGAGAACAAGGGATGACAGGGACCTCAGGAGGTCATTTAATCCAACCCCCTGCTCAAAGCAGGACCATCCCCAACTGGATCATTCCAGCCAGAGCTTTGTCAAGCCAGACCTTAAAAACCTCCAGAGATGGAGGAGTTATATCATCTCTCTTGGTAACTTGTTCCAGTACTTCACCACCCTCCTAGAGAATGTTTTTCCTAATATCCAACTTAAACCTCCCTTGCTGCAATTTGAGACCATTGCTCCTTGTTCTATCGTCTGTCGCTACTGAGAACAGTCCAGCTCCATCCTCTTTGGAACCTGTTGGAGTTTGTTGGGGGCCCTGGGGGCCCCACTGCCCACATCCCTCCAGGTCAAAAATGACCCGTCCACCACCACTCTCTGGGTCTGGCCCTCCAGCCAATTGGCGACCCATCTGACTTCGTAGGCATCATCACCACAATTTCCTAATTTTTTAATGAGAATGGGGTGAGAGATAGTGTCGAAGGCTTTCCTAAAGTCCAGAAAGACTACATCCACCGCGACACCTGCATCCAAGGATTTTGTGACCTGGTCATAGAAGGCCACCAGGTTGGTCTGACAGGACTTGCCTCTAATGAACCCATGTTGGTTGCTCCTAAGCATACACTCCCCTGCTTGCCCCTCGCAAATGTTCACCTGGATAACTTTCTCAAAGAGCTTCCCCAGGACCGAGGTAAGACTAACAGGCCTATAATTTCTTGGGTCATCTTTCCTCCTTTTTTTGAAAATGGGGACCTCATTGGCACTTTTCCAGTCCTCTGGCACCTCACCAGAGCACCACGAGTGCTCATAAAGCTGTGCCAAGTGTCCCTCAATGACCTCCACTAATTCTCTCAGTACAAGTTCCTACTTGGAACTACTTCTCTTTAGCAATACCTAGCCCTCTATTTGTAGTTGTTTAAACTAAGTATGTACATACATTTAGCAAATGTTAATAGGATTACTATTTCTAAAGAATTTTCCTGTTGGATTATTAAAATATTAATTTATTTTATAGCTTTGTCTTTTTGAACCAGTGTGTTGCCATAAACTCACCAGAGGGGACCAGCAGAAAACAGGTGAGACTCTGTTCCCCTGGGCACCACCTGGGATAACAAGGAATAACAGCCACAAATTGATTGAGAGCAGGTTCAGGCTTGATATCAGGAAGCATTACTTTATGGTATGGGCTGCCAGGCTCTGGAATGGCCTCCCAAGGGAGGTGGTGCTCTCCCCTACCTTGGGGGTTGTCACAGAGCACTGAGGTGCACTGCTCCTAAGAAGGAAAAAACTGCTAGGGAAGGAGCCCTAGCACTGAGGGACAAGCCCAGCTGTGGGTTGCCAGGGCAACCAGAGGAGGTCAGCTGACCAGAAGGGGGCAGGGCCTGGCTCCCATATAAAGCCCAAGGGCTGAGGCCAGGCTGGCAGTTGCTTGCCAGCAGCCAAGGAGGAAGGAGCTCTCTCTCACGGAAGAGAGGAGAAGCCTGAATGCAGGAGCAGCGTCTGACATTTGCTGCGGGATGAAGTATCCCCGGTAGGCTTGAACGTGGTTATAGCTGGGCGGCTTCCATTTATGTTATAGCCCAGGGGCTTGTATTGTGCTACAGTTTAAAGTGGTGGTTTGGCTGAGGCTATTAGGGGTTGGAGAAGGCCTCATAGGGGACCCACAGCAGTGTGGGGACCCCAGCTCCAGTGAGGGTGCAGCAGTTGGGGTGCACTGACCCCAGCCCCAGAAAGGGGGCAGTTGAGAGGCCCCAGAGAGAAGGGCATTGATGAGAAGCTCCAGAGAAGGGGGCAGAGCAAGACAGGGCCACGCAGGGCCCAGAGAGGACAAGGGGGCCAAATTATAACAGGGCCCAGATGAAACAACGTCTATTCCATCTGTGAGGCTTGGGGTGTGGTAAAGGGGTGGTTGGAGCCATGCATAGCCCATAAGGCTAGGGTGCCCCTGCAGCACCCATTGCAGAATGGGACCCATGAGGGGTCTGGGAAACCATGGGGTCTTAGTGTCCATCAAGACGTGACCGAGAGGGCATAAAAGGCAGCCTCCCAAATATATTGTGTCATCAAAGACATGGCGGGTGAGAATTTGAGGGTGTCCTTGGGCCAACTTGGCATGGGAAGGGGGCCTTGAGGAGATCATGGCCCTCCTGCAGGACCCCATGCCGTGACAGGGGTCTTCAAGAGGAGGTTGGATAGATATCTGACTGGGGTATTATGATCCCAGCACTCATTCCTGCCCAGGGCAGGGGGTCAGACCTGATGATCTGTTCAGGTCCCTTCTGACCCTAGAAACTATGAAACTGGAGTGAATTGCTACAATTCACCTATGGTTGTAAATCTTTTTTGTGGCTCCATGGTTAACAGTGACTGCACATTTAGCTTTTTACTTAGGACTGAGTATTACTGCACTGGTCTATTGGGCATTTGATACTGTTCTCTCTCAGTTGCTCTTCTTTTGAAGTTTTTCCATGTGGTAAAAAATACCTAAAAAGCCACTGAAACAGAGGTTGCATACTGAATCTCCTACGTTAGCTGTGATAACCACTAAGCTATAGATTCATTTCAACTGTCTTTGGTCTATCTCTCTCCCATATCTTACCATAAGCTAAATCACAATACACACTAAGAAAATACAGTAATTTAACATCACTAATAAAGAGTAATGCATAAAAAGAAACCAGCCACCAGCACCAAGAAAATACCTCAGGCAACCTAGCCAGCTAATAATGCAAACCCACTTCTCCTACCTCTTGGCAACTGTTGATTCTCTGGATCATGGTGTACATGCAAGAGATCTATGCAACCATCACACCAAGACTTTCAGCACATACACCTAGAAAGAGTAGGGAGGAGGGGAGGCCACCCTAGACTTACCATCCCTCCTTTAGAGCATTGAGACAGAGTCCAAAGGCCAGACCAAGTTCAGATGTTCAGTGTCTCAATAGTTGTAGCTTCTGTCAGAGAACAACAGATTAGAGCTACTGCTGACTGCCTAACACCTCAGCAGGGGTGTGCTTCTGCCAGGGTGATGTCCCTTAGCCTTTCTCCAACAAGGAGTACCACAAGGCAGTGGGTGCTAGGGTTCTCACATGCCCTATACTTGCCTTACTTTGGAGGTTGCAACATTGTCATATTTTATAGGATCTACCCCACCAGGAGTAGCCCTACCATGTTGCCACCAAGCCCTCCAGTCAGATGCAGTTTACAGTTATACCCATGATCTCTTGTAAAATCTAATCTACATAAAACATCATAGCATACATCATCCAGCTAGTGAAATTTGAAAGAAACCACATGATGCATAAACCCTTTTATGTTTTACACAATTAATTGGAACCAGAATGTAAAAAGTTGGTTATGACCTAACTTCCATCTTGTGAAATTTAGTTTTCTCCTTTCAGAGGGGTTTGATAATCTGGAAAATAGTAAAAAGCCTCTTCAGATACAGAGCCAAACTGAACCTTTAGTAATGCTTTCCTTTTCCTGACTCTTAGCTATAGCCCTATTTTGATATCACATAAATTCTATTTGAGGTCTTATAAGGTTAAGCTTTTGCTATGGTTGGCTGAATGCTCACTTCCACTCTGACTTCATGGGTACATAACATATTCTGGGGTATTTCTCATCTCATCTAATCTTAGAGTAAGGCTTGTCTCATTAGAAAGGGATAGATTTGCTGAGAACCTGTGAAGTACTTGGCAGGATATTAACAAAGAATTGCATGGCTTTTGTAAACTGGGAAGAAGGGAGGTTGGGTTTGTAGAGAAATAGTATTTTAGGGGATGTTACAGAAATGGTATTTAGAGATTTTTTTTTTCATCCAACAGTTATCAAAGTGTATTGCAATGGAGTACAAGTAGAACCCTTTGTTTTAGAAATTGGTGGAAGAAGTAGGCAAAATAAGCTGTTGTTTGTGACAGAAAGTCAGTGTTAGAGTTAGGAAAAAAAGTTATCAGATTCAGGTTAGGAATTTTTTCTGAAGGAGAACGAATAGAGGGGAACAGAATTAAGGGTGAGAAAAATATTTGGCGGAAGGACGGAAGAGAATGGGAACTGTATGGAACAGAGTATAGAAGTTTATGTGGAGAAAGGGAAGATCACAATAGATCTGGATAAATTATATATAAATATTTGGGGTGAAGCTGGTGCCATCAAAGTCAGTGGTAAAACTCCTATTGATTTCAGTGGAGCCAGGATTTCCCCAGTGGTCTTTTGAGAGCCAATGCAAACTGAGCCTCCAAAGCTTTTGAGGTTTGCCTACAGTATCAACTGTATGTAGTATGCTATATGAAACTGTAGTTTTATGACTGCTATTCCCCAGCATATGCTATCCATTCTTTTGCCTTTAAAAGCTATGTAAATATTTCTCTGAAAGCTGCAGGTGCTGGAAATCATCAAAGGTAGATTCCCTGATTCAGTCTAATTTACACCCCCTGCCCTCCCCCCATGCCTGACAACTCACCATGTCTGGGAGACCTCAGGTCAGTTTTATGGAGAGCAAACATTGCGCTCTTGCGCTGTTCTTTCCCTCATCAAAGCTTTTGTGAAAATAATACTCTCTAGAGAATCGGGCCAGCTTTTGTATCTCCCTGTAGCAGAACTGTGGTATGTAAAGAGCCAGCTTCAGCAGGAGCAAAAGGAAAACAGATTCTCATCTAAAGCGCACATTGAACATGACACAGTCATAATGAGGAATGCCCATGCAAGAAATGCTGTTCTACATGATAGGTTTGAGTTAGTGTTCCATGTATTTGGCATAAATTATTCGGGAGATATTCTCTCTGCATTTACCTGATTAGTAATCCTAATTATTTTTCACAGTTTCTAGGACCTGATAAAAAAGATATTCCCTCCCAATTACTTTATCAGGCCCAGGTTCTATGGGTTATTGACAGTTCTGCGTTAACTGGGCTGCTTTGTTTTTTTGGTGGGCTGCCAGTTGAGGGGTAAAGCAGCTGTTCCTTGAAATGGGAATAATAAAAAATACCAACTGATACAGTCTCTCTGAGTTTTGCAGAACTGAAAGAGGCCATTAGTAGCTCTTGGAATTCTTTAGCTGTTTGCATATTTGTGTTCCAAGGGAAATAATGTGGGAGGCAGGATACCATTGAGGATGTAATGCAACGGGCACAGTCGGAAATACCAGAGATGGGGGGGCGGGGGTGGGGGAATCTGAAATGCAGACTAGCAGTAAAATACAGGGATGACAAGCTGTCGTCTATTGATATATGGGTCTTTTCCTACTGAGGAGACCGCGTGGGTTGGTTTTAGGACCATCACACTGGGCTAAATCCTAAGCTTCTTAGTCAGAGCCTGATTCTGACACGCGTTAAGTAGCAGCACGCTCAGTGAATGCTGATTTTTAAACTGCTGTTTCTACCTCTCTTGCCCTTGGTTAAAGTAAAAGCTCTTGAAGAGACTTTCCCCGCTATATATACCCACCCTGTAGTCCTCAGAGACCCCACAGAGACAACCACATTTGGCATTTGAGTAGGAGTTTTAAATGAGTGCCAGGTTTGGGAGATGCCTAAAGATAACATAGGGCACAGGAGTGAAACAGCAGATTCACAAAGGGGCTATTGCAGACAGTATCTCAACTGCCATGCAGGGAGTCTGATGTAGAGAATGACCTGAAAGCACTCCCACCTGAACACTCTCATTTTTAAGAATCCAGGAAAACTGGGTGAGAAGATCCAGAGTCCAAGAGCATAATGGAGAAGGCAAGGCAATTTAATCAGAAAAGAGGAGAAGAATTGGTAGGTGCTGTGGACAGACAGTTGCCATGTCCATCTGACTTCCAGCAACTAGAAGGTCTTGCCTATAAGTTAGTTCAATAAATGAGTTCTAGCTTTCCCTTGCTCTCAGAAACGTAGAGCTTAATTCCATAATTCCTAATGTAAGACTTGAACCTTCCTAGCTTGAAGGTTAGAAACAGAGTTTGAATGTTACCACAAAATGTGCTACATCATGCCAAGAGGAATCATTCTCTTGAATTTCTGTGATTTGAAGATGCAGTAGTGAATTCTGAATTGCAAGGAAACTTGCATGAGATATTACAAAAGTTTATCCTGGCATGTTTCATGTCTTTTTCTGTGTGTGGCAGGATATATTTGTATTAAAATGGGCCAGTCAAATGAAAGCTAGAGTTCAGGAATTCAAAACACTAACACCAGGGGCTGGCAAAGTGGGGAAAAAGTTACTGGATTTAGATACACAGAATGCTCTTTTCAGCAGCCCGTGTGTGTTGTCTGGTTAGATTTGTTTTAATAGAAGGCTTCAGCCACACAATCTGGAATTGAGTTCAGACTTCCCTAGTCAGTGGGATGCCCAGCTCTGCATTTCTGTCATAGCCTATTATCAAGTTATGAAGGCTAGTTGTGAACATTTGACTGACTTTGGCATGTGGGTGTGAGAAGAAGGAGGCCAAAGGGTGTTGAATATTGTAGGTTGGTTTGAGCTGCTTATTAGATAATTTAGGCATATTTCAAAGGCTTTCTGAACTTTGGAGTTGGGGGGGGGGGTAGGTGAAAAAAACAGCAGGGAAACAGAATATGAAAGGAAGAAAGGGGCGAAGAAAACTTGTTGGAATTTGGAAACAGTTTTTTTTGAGTTAGGCCCAGATCTGAGTACTCCATACTCTGACATTTAGCTATTGGAACACTTATCTAGCAAACAAACTTTCCACCTGGCTTTACAATTGTCTGAGCTCCGACTCCAGTTTCCAGTACACTTGGGTGGTGGATTCATAGCTGTATTTCAAGTTTGTTTCTTGGGCTCATAATTCCCTCATCTTGTCCTAGAATATGGGCAAATGTTGTGCAGTGAGGTTATGTCCCTTGCTTAGAATAACATATGGTATCAGGTTTAAGTTCTGTGGAACCACTTTAGGTGACTTTGTGACAGTTATTCTTCTTTCTGTGTTTAAGCTGGAGCGTTCAGAATGAAATGTACTGTTGCTTTGTGTCTAACTCAGGGTAGTTGTAAAAGTAATACAATAAAATAAAGAAAAGAATACAGATAAGCATTTGGGCATTTTTCTTTTCTTTTAGATCAAGGAGATTTAGAAGCATTTAATTTAATGACTCTTTGGCTATAGTGTATGGATATGGATATAGTAAGCTATCCAGTCTAGATGTGTACATTCATTTCAAGAAAATAACATGGTTGGGTTCTGAACTTCTTTAGACACAGGTCATAATTCTTACCTAAGGTGTATTTGTCCATGCCTGCTCGAATACTCTAATAGGGCGTGGCTCAAGCAAATTTTCCAATTTGCATTTTTTGAAATTTTGGCCTACAAATGCATTTTGTGTTCCTTAATTGAATGAGACTCGCACTGAAATAATGGGAGTTTTGTTTGTTTGGGGCCTGATTATCCTCCCTTGAAATCAAATTCCTTGTAATTTTATTCATTCAGGATCAAACCCTTGAGGAGGACAGAATTTGCTGATAGGAGCTTGATTCAGGGCTCGCTGAGATGAGCAGAAATGTTTCCAGTAATTTCAGTGGACTTTAGATCAGGCTCCAAAAGCCTGCCATTTCATTCAATTTCCTTCCTTCCTTCATCCACATTCAGCTCAGGAAAAGTGAACAGTAAATTACCTGCAACTTTTTCATACCAGGGGATACCAGGAGACCTTTAAAATATTTAAAAATTTAGTTCAACTAAGTTCCCCAAATGTTTGGGCAAATGTTATCGAAATACTATGGACCTGCTGAATTAGAAAGGAAATGTCATCAGTGTTATATGTTTTGTGAGTTTTCAATGCTTTCTTCTTCTACTATTTAGGAATAACCCTCCTTATCATATCTTAGCCCATTTAGACCCAGCTGCTCTGGCTCTAGGATACCTGTAAGGAAAAGGGGAGGAGAAGATGAAGAGAAATGCTGTAGCAGCTGCAGCAAAAAGCTGGCTGATACTCATATGAGAGACCACTACCAGTCAAGAACCATTCCAGGTAAAAATGAAAAATATGTCTTCCACTTTCAGGATGCTTCCTCCGAAGGAATTTCCTCAGGCCTTAAGCTGGATTTATCTGTACTTTACATCTGCTACTGGGACTTGTGCAAATTCTCATTTATTTGTATTTTTGGTAAATAATGATATCCTGAGAAATCTTAGGACTTTGGTACTTCATCCCTCCAAGCTGAATCTCTGTTGAAATGAAGAGTTGAGACCATAGGCAGAGGGAGAAAATATTATTTGGAGGGAGGCTGAGCATGCACACAACCCACCCCTCCACTAGCAGGTAAGTCTGTCTGGGGGAGGGGTGTGTTGGGGGGAAGATTGAGGCCCCTGTGGTTAGGGAGGGAGTGGGCAGAGGCAGAGGTAGGGGCTGGGGTGAATGGGGCCCTGGGGCTGGGGCAGGTTGTGGGATGGTTAGAGCCTGGGCAGCTGATCCAGGGGCATGAAGAGGCACCTGCTGCTGTGTGCACCCTGGCAGGGGTCCCCTGCCTGGACTTGAGTGAAGGCTGTAGGCGGGCTGCCACTGCAGGCTGGGCTCTGTGCCATGCTGCTGCTGCCCTGAGAACCATGTAATGCCATGTGCCTGCCACTGCTGGGCGGGCAAGGCCTCAGTGATCAGCAGGCACATGGCATCATGTGGCTCTCGGGGCAGCAGCAGTAGGGTGCAGAACCCAGCCTGCAGTGGCATCCCGCCTCCACCCTGCATTCAAATTCAGGGGGTACATGCCCCCTGGGCCTCCACCAGGGTACACACAGTGGTAGGAGCCGCCTCATGCCCCTGGATGAGCCACCCGTGCTCTGAGCATCCCATGACCCACCCTGGCCCTGGGCCCCATTCACCCTGTCCCTGCCTCTGCCTCTGCCTCCCCATGGGGGGGCCTCAATCTGCCCCCCCCACACCTCTTCCCCATGCCAGACTTACCTGCTGTGGTGGGCAGTGCTCTACACACCACTGGGCTGCTATGGCTGCATGTCTGTGTCTGTGCACACCCCTTCCCCCACTGCTGCAGCCACCCGGACCCTGCAGCCAGGCTGCCCTGTGGCCCTCTGTGCTGCCACCATGCCCTGCATTTGTGGGGAGCTAAGCCTTGGCCTTCCACTGCCTATGATTGGGACAAAATAAATCCAGAAGTTACTTGCTAGGGTGCATAACCTGGAATTTTCTCCCCATTTCATGCATTGCAGCCCAACTCTATTCAGGGCATTCAGAAAGGCCCGTCTGTTTTCTAGGGTTTTGAGGAGGGAGACAGAATAGTTTTGGGAAGGTAGTAATAGTCCACTTGGATATTGATGGTCTCACTAGAAGAACCTAATGATTAACTCAATGGCACAGTCCACTCTTCTGACTGGTCCCTTTAATTTTGTAATGTTAGAGTTTATTTACTTGTGATTACAGTTTAACTAAGTGCATTTAAAAAATCCTAAATAATGCTATCTGTAAGCTGTGTGGTTGCTACAGCCCTAAGAGAGGTCCCCCTTCATGGGCACTTGCTGTACCGCTGTATTGTTTCCAAACCCTGAGTTCTCTTATGCTTCCTGTTGCCAAAGGGTGCGTACAGGTGTTACATTTCTACCAGTAGAATTGCAGTTCCACTGGTAGAAAGCCAAGGTGTAGAAACTGCTCAGTTGGTTTTACTGGATTAAAAATGGCAAGTCCAGTACAAACTTCTACCACCTCTGAGGTAGAAGGTGCTTTTTGTAGAGTTTCTATTGGAGAAACAACTGCTTGTACACATACCTCCCTAATAGAATCTTTCATGCTATCCTCCAGCATCCCAGCATGCATTGCTCAACTCATTTCCCCCCCCCCCGGAGACAATTTGACTTGGGCCCCATTCTACTGCTGTAGCCTGAGACACACAGACCACTCCCCCTGACAGATGAGGGGTGTGGAAAACCCAGCCCCTCTCCACAGCCTCAGGTCTATAAAGCTGTCAACCCCACCACCCTGAGCAGGTAGAGGAACCCCACCTGTGAGCACCCAACCCTGAACCCCAAGCCATGCCCCCTTGTACCTGGACCAAGACAGGTACACAAAAGGGGTAGGGACACAGTGTGTGCATGCAGTCATCCATGTGTGAGGGACCTTGCAAGGACAGTGTGTGGGTATGAGTATGTTGGTGGGTGTCTGGGTGTTACTGTGCAAGAGTTCTGGGGGTCTGGTCTTAGTGGTGGAGCTTTCCCTGGCATCATCCTATGCTCCAGGGAGAGCTGGAGCACTGGCAGCCACAGCAGCACTGCAGGCAAAGCCCCACCACACCGGAATGAGCCCTACCTGTGGCATGATGATTGGGTTCGCTGAAGCATAGTCCCAGCAGCACCAAAGCCCTGGCTCTGGATACACTTGTTCTCCTGATGGAAACTTTTTCCAGTGTTCCAAATCCCCTTCCTGCACATGAACTTGCTTGACTTCATTTATCTTGGGCTGCTAGAACATTTTAAAACACAGTTAATACTATCTGATTTATAATGATAAATGAATGAACTATATTTCCAGAGACAGATTCATTTTAGTTTCATATTTATTTTTACTTTATGTACTAATGTATAAAAAAACAGCAGAACCCCTAAAAGTGTAGTGTAAGAAGCTGATTGTGCAAATAGTTACAAATATGACTATACAATGTTGAAGGGAAGAGTATAGAAGCCCATATTTTGCCAATAGGAAGCCTATATTTTGCCAATAGGAAGACAAAAGCTGCTGATTTTAAAAACCAGAACAACCTGGACCAGAAAAAAAGCAGACAAACTTTAAATGGTGCAACAACATAACTATAACTTGCTCCAATTAAATTATATGATGTTCTATAATAAGTTGGCCATTGCAAAAACCTCTGGGAACCTTCCTGTCAAACCTTCAATTTGGTAGGTTTTTCTTGTTTTGTTTTTAAAATGTCTTTTACATTTACAACAGACAGTGTTGAGAAAGATGGAGATTAAATGACCATAATTAAACACAAAAAGCTGTACTTGCCACATAAAAATACCACCTCCCCTGCACACTCATAAAGGGGCTGATTCTGGGAAGTTCTGAGTGTCTATGAAAATCTACTGACCTTATTCTCTACTCTTTTGTATTCTGTGTAATTATTTAAACCTGGGGAGTGTCTGAGATACATGTAGACATATACAGGATATTCTGATTTGGTAAGTCTTTTTTTTTTTTTTTTTTTCTTTTTAAAAGATACCTGGAACTCATTCTGCCCATGAACAAATGAAGTCATGAGCATGAAGTGCTCATCATGTGTCCAAACAGGCAGTGGTGATAGGTAGTCTGGCACCGGTGTACCCATCAGGCCATGCTCCCTGTAGTCTGCAAGTGGCAGCTGAGGAGCGGGACCTCAGCAAAAGCCCTTCCTGACTGATCCCTCCCTGATCAGAGCCCTCCCTGACTCAAGAGGCACCAGTTGCCCATGCAAACTGGGCTGCTCTAACATAGGTGGACACGAATGCCAGACTATTTTAAGTAAAATTGTGTTGTGTGCACTCTCACCACTGGTATCATACTTTATCACCACTGATTCCTGAAACTAATCAGATTTATGGATAATATCTGCTCTTATGGCTGAAGATTTCACCTTACCTTAAATTTCTTCACCTTAAAAATGGCTGAAGAAATTGCTTGCAGAAGCTGACCTTGAGCTGGCAAGAGTAGCTTGAAGAAAACAATTTCTAAATCTCCAGTGACGTGGTATATTTATGACAACTTTGTATATTCTTCAAGTTGTTTGTGGAAAACATTTTGAACTACTGTGTCATCAGTCTTGGCTGTTCTCACCAAGAGCAAAATAGAGGCAGCATCTGTAATCACTTAAAGGCTTTTAAAATACTTTCTGGTAGAACTTCATAAGATCATTTCACATGCAGATTTACCCATCTCATAATCAAGGAACAAGCATATAGACACTCAGCCTGGGTGCCCAAGTCCTGGTGTGCATAAGAATTTTGGTTTTGTTTAGCTGTTGTGACTAGGCCTTTACATGTCAAGGGCCATTTCACAGATCATTGGAAGCTTCTAAGTTCTGGAATACTGAAGACTTTTCCTGGTACAAATCTCCTTATAAAATATTTGTGGATGGAAGAGGAAGGAGCATGCTTTTGATGAACATTGTCGGACTTAAATTAATTACATTTTTCATGAAATTGCCATTGTTTAAAATGTTGAAGTGATCTCTGGAGCAGGGATTGAACCCACATTTGCACCCCACACCTCAGCAATCTAAACACTAGCTTATAAAGGGCATGGAGAGAGGAAACAATCATACTGACTTAAGAGGAGGAGGAAGAGAGGATGCTTACTGCAGTTAATTGGAATCTGCTCCTGCCATTTCATGTGTCTGCTCTATCCCATGGTAAATGGAAACTAAACCATAATAAGTGATCACCTGTTTCATTCAGGAGCAAATTACTGAATTTACTGCCTGATAGATGTGGACAGAAGAAGCAGTTACAGCAAATCAGCTAATGCAATTCCTTTCCTTTTTTAAATACCTGTGGGACAAAGTGTTTAGCAGAATTCACAGATTCATTGGAATCTGACAGGGCTGTGCCATGAGTGCTTCTGCTGTAGTCTCAAACTTGCAATCTATGGGCTGTCAAACATGTGCTTTAGTGCCCACCCCATCTCAGCCCCAGCTAATGCACTTATGAGCAGTAAATCCCTTTCATTTTAGAGTGATATAATTGATTTTAAAGCAATACTATTGCTTGTTCCCTCTCTAGCCCAATGAATCTTGCATTCTCTTTTGCAAAGTAGCCCAACATGAGGAGTGGGTCTTTCCTATCACATTCATTAGAATAGCTGATAGTGTTAACACACCAGAGAGACAGACCATGATTAATTTCTTATTGACTAGTATATAAAAATGACTTCAGAGGAAAGGCATATTTCCAAAATCCATGAACTTTGTATATTTGGTGGTGATAGTGAGTTTCTTTCTAGCAGAGGTTAAAATTATATACAATTTATTTAGCTATTTTCCTATGCTGTAAGCTGAAGTGAGAGGTTTCTCAGTGAAGTGACATGCTTAACTCTTCAGTTCCAACCCAGTGCTCTAGTCACAGACAGAGGAGCAGGGTGCTCCAAAGAATGGAGTAGGCAAATACTTTACACCAGGGGTGTCCAACCTTTTTGAATGTGGGGCTGGATCATGAACTTTTTATCACCCAGTGGGCTGGCGAGCCATATTCATATTTTATCACCCCATGGGCCATATGTTGGACGAGCCTGAAATAAGGCAAAGCTGGCATAACCCCCCACCTGTGCTCAGCTAGTGACAAACTACAGCAAATGGTGTCCTGGACCAACCATCCCAACAGCTGGGGCCCCCCTTCTGCCTACTACGACCACCATTTGAAGGCAGCCCCAGAACATATTTGACAGCTGTGTTAAAATATGTGACCAAACTGATGTAGCCAGTGTTCTCACGCAGGCCAAGGGGCCGCCTATACCACTGCTTCCCCAGGCCTTGCCCACACCAGCAACACTGCTGCCCAAAGTCTTGGCAGTGCTTGGGCAGGCACAGCAGGGTCCCAGCCAATGCATGAGATGGGGGATGGCAGAACTGTGGGACCAAAGCCAGTTCCCAGCCTGGCAGGGTTTCAGGCCTGGTCTGCCCAGGGCAGCTTCTGGTGGGGGAAGGCTTTGGGGGAACACGGGCCACTCTGCTCCTCTGCACTTCCCTGTGGTGAAGGCAAATGTCCCCAGGGAGGGTGCAGGCAGCCACTGCAGCAGGAGAGCAGCACCCAGCTCAGCTGCACGGAGCGACAGTCCCCACTTCCCCCCCGGGCCGCCCCCAAGCAGTGCAGCCCCGTGAGCTGGTGCTGCCTGAGGGGGCCCAGAGTGAGGTGGCCACTGCACCGCAGCCCCTTGCTCACTCGTCCATATGGCCCTGCTCACCATGGTGCCCAGCCTCCCACGCACACAGCCTCAGTGGCCTCAGCGCTGCGAACCTGGAGTATGGGACTCAGTGGAAACTGGCTCCCGCCACCTCGCCCTGCAGAAGTCGCACCAGGACCCCGCTTGCCGAGGCCCTGCTCTGGCTGCCCTGCCAACTGCCTGTGCCAGGTGCTGTGCCCCATTCCCGGCCCATGGCCGCCGAGCCCAGCGGGTCCTGGGTCCTGGGAGGTGGGCAGGATGCTAGGGGCAAGGGACCGAGCCGGAGACAACTAAAAGCAGGCGCTGGCCTCAGCTCATCCCGTCAGGCACAGCCAGTGCAGCCCTGCGCCGCGCATCCCTCAGGGCGGTGGCAGGACCTGGCTCATGTGACATGGGAGGTCATGTGGGCATGGCCCCATGGGGGTGAGCAGCTCCCCTCCCCTCCTCCACCTGCCTGTCCCGAGTGAGGGACTTCAGGCCACAGAAAATGGCTTGGCGGGCCGCATGGCAGCCTGCAGGCCATTTGTTGGACAAGCCTACTTTACATCGTAGTAGTTAAGATTTGAAGTTTAAGCTAACTTGCTGACTAAGGTAGTTTTTTGTCCATTTATGAACATTTAATTTTATTCAGTGAACCCAAAGATCAAATCCAACACCTTCTTAAAGTACCTCAATATTTGTAATTCATCATCTTACAGTTCTTCACTATCTATTAGCTATTTTTGTATTTTATAAGATGACTCTTTCATTGACTCTCTCATTTTATTTGGGCACCTAAAAGCTTATTTTTATGAATAAATTGAGTTGCTGTACCAGTCTTTCTGGTTCTGTATGCAGCCTTCCATAATGAACAGTATTTTATTATTCATGGAACAATGAACATTTTTTTGTCTAATGAGATTTACCACTTGTACACTATAATAGAGGCAGTTATAAATGATGAAACAATTCCTCTATTTTGTTCTTGGTACACAGGAGATACTAGCTGTATACCTTGAAGCACAAGGAGGAAGTTTCTTCTGAATTAATCACTTGGGCTAGGGACAGACATTCAAAAAGCCTGAGCCTGAATTGATTCAATCTTTGCAGGTTAGTCTAACCTGCCTAGGTTGAACCGGTTTGCAACTACACAGACATTCACTCTGGACTAAACAGATGCTAGCATATGTCTGCAGTGGCTCAGGCTGGAAGCCAGGGGTGCTAGAGTAGCCCTCTTTTCCTTTCCATAGTGCCGAGCTGAGGGGGTGTGGCCAGGCCTCAGCAGAATGCTTTGATTAGGGAGGGGTTTAAAACCCCACCCTTCTCCACAGTCCCAAGGTTTTCCCCACTCTCTGCTCAAGGGGTGGGAGTGTTGCCAGACTGCAGCTAGCACTCTGAGGCAAAGGGTGTGTGCTCAGTGCGTGCATCTATCTGTTGATGACACTGAGCTTTTAATCTCCCTCTCCCTGCTTCTTCCTACTGTCTGTAAACTTGACAGGTGAGGGAACCAGCAGGGAGCTGATAACACAGCATTTGTCAGCCCATTAACAAAACAGAATCCTCTCTTATTAGCTCAAGCTCTTCTTAAACAGCTTTTTCCAAGGAAGGAATGGAGGGACATTACCAGCTGACCTGTTGATTAACTCCAAAAAGCCCTGAGTAGACAATATTCTGTCTTCCTGTCCCAGTGGAAATGGAGACACACATATACAGACACCTCTCAGCATTAGCTAGCATATCACATGCCTAGGGTCCATGGAGCTGGGGTCCATTCTGTGGGAGATGGGTGGGAGGGAGGCGGAGATCCTGTTTGAGCAGCAAACAGCTAAGAGGGTGGTGGGGGTGGGTATGGGGAAACCAGGCAGACCCTGCTGTGCCTGTAGTCTCTGCCGGAGCTCTGGCTAGGGAGCAGAGGACGGGGCCAGCGCTGTTCTCTGGAGTAGAGAGCACAGCACAGCACAGCCCAACCCAGTTTATCCCAGGGCTGCAAAGCATCTGGGATGCTGTGGGACTCTGGTTTAACTTAAACCAGGAAGGGGTCTGGGACAGGCATTCATAAACCAGTTTGACCCAAATCAGTTAAGTCTGATACTACATTTAATCAGGTTTATTTTAAACCAGTTTCAGTCATTTTGAAACTGGTTTATGTGCACTGAACTTAAGTTCTGTTACAGGTTTAAACCAGTTTCTGATCACTTAAACTGGTTTATGTGTAATGTCTATCCCTACCGTTTTAGCTGATTCTACCACCTCCACTCACAATACTTTTCTCTGCAATTAGATCCTCCAAATTTACTGGGGTTACTTACAAAGTGAGGTACTATTGAATGTGAGCAACATGGCTGAGCATAGTTTTGTTTATCTTTTTTTTTTTTCTTGTGAAAGATTTTCTTACCCAGTACTGATTTTTCACAGGGACATTTCAATTCTGATCCAAAGTTTTTCATGGGAAATTTCAAACAATTGCTTTATCTTCTTCTGTTATGTTTTATTTTTTACTTGATAGTGGTTTTATTATGTTTTTGTTTATGATTTCAGTGTTTCATTTAATTAGTAACTGAAGGTTAAAACCTTTAGACTTGGATTACAAGGCTAACAAATTAAAAAATAAGTTTAAATTTGTGTAACAAACAGATATCATAGCCTGATCTTCCTGTGCAGCATGGTACATAGTCCTTTTCATAGGATCCTCTGAACATGTATTAAACATCCCTGTTTTTCCTGTCATTGCAGTGGCAGGGCATTGTCATGTGCCCTTTTCTCTCCTGCTTTTGACCATGGCATGTTGCAGGGTGTTCTTAGTGTTTCTAGTTTTGTGCCTGATAGTTGTGTGTGAGAATACAAAGTGTTATTCTGGGTATGCTTGAGTAGATTTTATAACCTCAAATCATTTGCTTGAACAAAATGGATAGATATTGAAATCTACAGAGAATAGGTACAAAATTGTTGATACAACTTTTAATTAAACAGGGTAAAGCATTTGATAGTAGATTAAGTTTCAAAGTGGTCCTTGTGGGTAGCCCTAGAATGTATTACAATACATTCTTGGCTGCAGCCAAGAATCACGTGGTGCTGGAGTGGCAGCAGCTGCGGGCAAGAAAGCAGGGAAATGGCTGCAGCAGGATGCAGGGGAGTGTCAGCAAGTGGGCATGCAGAGTGCAGTGATATCTGGGCAGGAGAATGGGGTCCATGCCAGTGCACTGGGCCCATGGCAGGGCACAGGCTGGCAGGGGCTCTATGGAGCTGGGCTGGGCTGCACCAAGAGGGTGAGGGGGGAGCCAGCCAGGCTCCATAGAGCCCCTGCCAGCCTGGGCCCCCTCTGGCATTGGCCCTGGTGCACTGGTGCTGGCCCTGCACTCCCACCCAGCTGTTGCTGTGCACAGCACCTGCTTGCTGCCCCTTCCTCCCACCTTCCACAACCATTTCCCCACTCCCCCCTTCCCACTGGCTGCTCTGGCACCACATGGTTCTTGGTTGCAGCGCCAGGACTGCAGGAGCCATCCTGGCCCAGCCTTGAGGATTGGGGTGATCACCCGTGGTCCTCCCCTGCCTCCCTCCTCCCCTCCTTCTTAACTGAATGTCCCTCTCCAGTGCAGGGAGGCAGGAACAGCCCTAGGGTCTCAGGCCTAGCAGAGGCTTCTGGCTTGAGGTGGTGGAGGCTGGAGCTGGGGCTGGGTGGGGTGGGGCCTGCTATGGCTGCTTAGTCTTGCTGCTGGCTCCCCTTAGATGTTGCTGCTGCTGGCTCCTGTCATCTTTGATAGGCAGCCAGGGGCAGATAAATATATATATTTTCATTTTTAGGGGCCCTGTGGGCCAGATAGAATGGCTTAGTGGGCCGAATCTAGCACACAGGTCATATTTTGCCCACCCCTGGAATAAAAGAACGCAACATAGTTGCATTCACATTCCCACTTTATTAACATCAAGGGAATTGGTGAAGTTTTATAGGGAATTGGTGAGGTTTTATTCACCAAGGCGCCCCCGGGGGTTACAAGAAATAATGGCCACAAACTAGCAGAGAGCAGATTTAGACTGGACATTAGGAAGAACTTCTTCACAGCTAGAGTGGCCAAGGTCTTGAACGGGCTCCCAAGGGAGGTGGTGCTCTCCCCTACCCTGGGTGTCTTCAAGAGGAGGTTGGATATGCATCTAGCTGGGGTCATCTAGCCCCAGCACTGTTTCCTGCCTATGCAGGGGGTCGGACTCGATGATCTATTGAGGTCCCTTCCGACCCTAGAATCTATGAATCTATGAAACATTCTGCAGTACATGAGATAGAATGTGTTTTGCCTTATATACAATATTTATTAGGAAATCTATATTACTAGTGACATTGTTTTAGAAGTTTCTCGTGTGATCAGAATTAAGAGACTTAATTGGTTACAAAACCTATTAATGCAGGACTTCACATTGAGTGGAACTCAATAATTGTACTGTAACTGCTGCACAACTGTAAATTTTCATATAACCATGTTACATGAAAACATGATAACTCTGGTGGTAAGACTAATGTTGGGTTAGGCAGTTAAGGAAGAGATTACAATAGAGAAGTGCTAATAGTATGTTGTTAGAAAGCTGGGTGCCAATGGAAATGGGAAGGTGAGAACATAAGAAGAAAGCCAGAGGGAAACATTGCAAAATATAGAAAGTAATATAGTAGCAGAGAAATCTGTATCATTTGACTTGAGGTTCATTTAACTGTTGTTCTCTTGTAAGGATCTTTTAGATCCTTGCTGGAGGGAATAGACTGAGAGGTCAAAGAAATCATGATTATGTGAAAAGAAGTGGGAAGTGATGGGTTTGGGAGCAATCACCTTGTTTAACAACTGCAAGGTGTCTTCTCATAATGCATCTGCCAGGTTTGTGTCAGATTTCTCTAGTGCACACAAGTAGACATTTTTCTGAGAAGAATAAATAGCTATTCCTAAAAATACCAGGTAGTCTCCTGAGTAACATGAAAGGAAGCAAAGGACTCCAGATGGTGGTAGCAGGAACGATGAGATAGCAGGCTTCATTATATTTTTTGTAGCATTTGAGCAGGAGGAAGGTCAAAAAGTGTTGCAAATATGTCTATACAAGTGGCATTCTTTGTCAAGTACCCTGTGAATCACCTCTGACAGCAGAGCTAGCTTTTTAAAAATATGTAAAGTTTATGATAAATAAGCACATTGGTACTTGAATTTTCCCAATATACACAGTCACAATGAGATTATTCCTTTTAAGCTATATCAGCAAAATTATATGTATGTAATCTCCTATGTGGCAGCAGACTTATCTCATACTTCATGCATGTGTGCTTGATACTATGCGAATCGGAAAGGTATAAGAATTCTTACTAGACTGTGGACTTGGCTCTGTCTAAGAAATGATACCAACAGCCTGTTAACAAAATAGCTTATAGGAGAGACCTAGATAGACTGAATATACAGAGGTGGAAAGCTATAGTGGACAGATCTACATGAGATGCTTAACTGTGCAGCAGCATAGTTTACTGCACAGTAAGCGCACTAGTCTACACTTGTGCATGTTCACTGCGCACTATAAACCCCTAATCACAAGTAAAGTTGCTACCTGCAAATGAAGGTAGCAAATTTACATCTGATTAGTTACTGGGCAGTAACGCACATATAGATGTGAACCAGGAGCAAATTTGCTCCCAGCTCAGCTCTGCCAGTAGAGTGCTGGCCTCAGGCTAGCCCCAGGGTTCCAGGTTGGGAGCCTCTCCTGCCCCAGGGCTGGGCTGCCTCTATGGCAGCCTCTGCCTCAGGCCTTTAAGGGCATCTATACATGTGATGGAGCTCTGCTGGAGTGCACTAATTAGCATGCATTGGAGATGCTAATTAGCATGCTCCAGCAGCCTCCATGTCACATGTATTTAGTCCCCATGTTTCAAAATGGCACGGGGGATCCCAGCTGCAGGCAGCTTCTGCCCACAGCCCACTCCCAGTAGCCTGCCCTGATCCCGCAGGTGCTGTGGCACATTGGCTCAGCCATTTAGCTGCCAGTCCCATGCTGGGCCCCTGCTCTGGGCAGCGCAGGCAGCTGCCCAGGCCCAGCAGCACAGGGACAGCCGTTTGGAGGCCCATGGGAGCCCTGAATGCCTCATCATCGCTGCCGCCCATGCCCATGCCCACCACCTGCGGCCCCAACTGGTCGCAGGAGGAGACTGGTATTCTCATGGTGCTGTGGGGCAAGGCAGAAGTGAAGCTCCAATTCAAGCGGGATGAGCGCTCCAATGCTCAGGTTTATCGGGGGCTGTCAGGCCAGATGCAGGAGCGTAGACACAACTGGTCGGCATGACAGTACTGCATAGAGATCAAGGCCTTGTCGGAACAGTGGGTTGCCATCACTGACCACAGTTGTCAGTCAGGAAGTGCCTGCAAGTCAATGCTCTTTCTGCAGCAACTGATGGACATCCTTGTGCCCTGGCACCCAGGCTGCAGCCATGCTGTCTATAGCAGCATGGGCAGCCTGCCCAAGCCCCCTCCCTGGCCTGGCATCCATGGTGACATGTCATGAGGGGAGGGCCCCGTGGGGGTCCAGTATCCTGTCCTGCTGACTCCCCAGCTGCAGTCTCCACCAGCAGCTTGGGGAGCCTGGGCCAATGACTGGTGAACCAGCTCTGCAGCCCCAGTCCCTGCCACAAGGCACGGTTGGCCACGACACCAACAGCTGCCAGGAATCATAGAATCATACAAAGTTAGGCTTGGAAGGGATCTCAGGAGGTCATCTAGTCTGACCCCCTGCTCAAAGCAGGCCCATCTAGATCATCCCAGATAAAGCTTTGTATAGCTGGGTTTTGGAAACCTTCAGGGATGGAGCATCTACCACCTCTCTGGGTAACCTGTTCCAGTGTTTTACTACCCTCCTAGTGAGAAAATTCTTCCTAATATCTAACTTAAATTTCCCATACTGCAACTTGACTGTTGCTTCTTGTTCTGTCACAGTCTAGCTTCATCCTCTTTCGAACCCCACTTCAGGTAGTTGAAGGCTGCTATTAAATCCCCTCTCAGTCTCCTCTTCTCGGGATTAAATAAGCCCAGTTCCCTCAGTCTTTCCTCATAAATTATGTACCCCAGCCCCTTCACCATTTTTGTCACCCTCCACTGGACTCTCTCCAATTTGTCCACATCCTTTCTGGGGTGCCCACATCCTTTGGGGGTGCCCAAAACTGAACACAATACTTCAGATGTGGCCTCACTGTGCTCAATAGAGGGGAAGAATCACTTACTTGACCTATTGGCAACACACCTACCAATGCACCCCAGTATACCATTAGCTTTCTTGGCAACAAAGGCACACTGCTGGCTCATATTTAGCTTATTGTCTATTGTAACCCCAAGGTAATTTTCTGCAGAGGTGCTCTACAGCCAGTCAGCCCCCAACCTGTACTGGTGCATGGGATTGTTCCGTCCTAAGTGCAGGACTTTGCACTTGTCCTTGTTGAACCTCATGAGATATCTTTTGCCCCAGTCTTCCAAAGTGTCTAGGTCACTCTGAAACCTAGCCCTACCCTCCAGCATATGTACTACTCCCCCCCAGCTTGGTGTGATATGCAGACTTGCTGAGGGTGCACTCTATGCCATCATCCAGGTCACTGATAAAGACATTGAACAAAACCAGCCCCAGGACCGACCCCTGGAGCATTCCACTTGATACCGTTTGCCAACTAGACTTCGAGTAATTGATTACTACTCTCTGAGCCCGATGCTCCAACCAGTATTCTGTCCACCTTACGGTCCATTCATCCAGCCCATACTTCCTCAGCTTGCCTTCAAGAATACTAAAGCCTTGCTAAAATCAAGGTACATCACATCCACTGGTCTCCCCACATCCACTCCCTAGTGGACTCCAAGATGAACATGAGTCGGCAGTGTGACGAAGCCATCAGAAAAGCTAATGGCACTTTATCGTGCATCAGCAGATGCATGACGAATAGATCCAAGGAGGTGATACTTCCCCTGTATCGGGTGCTGGTCAGACCGCAGTTGGAGTACTGCATGCAATTCTGGGCACCGCACTTCAAGAGGGATGTGGATAACCTGGAGAGGGTCCAGAGAAGGGCCACTCGTATGGTTAAGGGCTTGCAGGCCAAGCCCTTCAAAGAGAGACTAGGGCACCTGGACCTCTTCAGCCTCCGCAAGAGAAGGTTGAGAGGCGACCTTGTGGCTGCCTATAAGTTCATCATGGGGGCACAGAAGGGAATTGATGAGGCTTTACTCACCAAGGCGCCCCCAGGGGTTACAAGAAATAATGGCCACAAGCTAGCAGAGAGCAGATTTAGACTAGACATTAGGAAGAACTTCTTCACAGTTAGAGTGGCCAAGGTCTGGAATGGGCTCCCAAGGGAGGTGGTGCTCTCCCCTACCCTGGGGGTCTTCAAGAGGAAGTTAGATAGGCATCTAGCCGGGGACATCTAAACCCAGCACTCTTTTCTGCCTATGCAGGGGGTCAGACTCGATGATCTATTGAGGTCCTTTCTGACCCTAACATCTATGAATCTATGAATCTGCAGAGCCAGTCATCTCATCACAGAAGGCAAACAGGTTGGTCAGGCATGACTTGCCCCTGGTGCATCCATGCTGGCTGTTCCTACTCACCTTCTTCTCCTCTAAGTGCTTAGACATGGATTACTTGATTTTTCCAGGGACTGAGGTGAAGCTGACTTGGGAGCTGACCTTGCCTGTGAAGTCTGAGGCAAAAAAGGCACTGAGCACTTCAGCTTTTTGTGCATCCTCTGTCACAAGGTTGCCTCCCCCATTCAGTAAGGGACCCACATTTTCCCTGATCCTCCACCTGCTGCTGACATGCTTGTAGAAACCCTTCTTGTTACCCTTCACATCCCTTGCTAGCTGCAACTCCTATTGTGCTTTGGCCTTACTGACTTCATCCTTGCATGCCTGAGCAATGCTCTTATATTCTTCCCTAGTTGTTTGTCCAAGTTTCCACTTCTTATAAGGTTCCTTTTTGTGATTTAGTTTACTGACTAGTTCCCTGCTAAGCCAAGCTGGTCTTCTGTCATATTTGCTAGTCTTCCTGCACATTGGGTTAGTTTGTTCCTGCACTGTCAGTAAGGCTTCTCTGAAGTACAGACTGCTCTCCTGGACTCCTCTACCCCTTAGTCTGGCTTCCCAGAGGATTCTGCACATGAGTTAAGTGAGTGAGTTGAAGTCTGCTTTTCTGAAGTCCAGGGTCCTGGGCTTCACTCTTTACTCTGCTGCTCTCCATCCTACCTTTCCTCAGGATCCTGAATTCAATCATCTTATGGTCACTGCTGCCCAAGTTGCCATCCACTACTACATTCCCCACCAATTCTTCCCTGTTTGTGAGCAGCAGGTCAAGAAGAGCATGGCCCCTAGTTGGCCACTCCAAAACTTGCACCAGGAATTTGTCCCCAGCACTCTCCAAAAACTTCCTGGATTGCCTGCACACTGCTGTATTGCCCACCCAGAAGATATCAGGGTGATTGAAATTCCCCATGAGAACCAGGGCCTGTGACCAGAAAACTTCTGCTAGCTATTTGAAAAAAGCCTCATCCACCACTTCCTCCTGGCCTGGTGGTCTACAGCAGGCCCGCACCATGACATCTCCCTTGTTGGTCTTATCTCTAACCTTAACTCAGAGACTCTCAACAGGCCTATTTCTAGCTTCATACAGGAGCTCTGAGAAATCATATGGATGTTTTACATAAAGTGCAACTCCTCCCCCTCTTCTCCCCTACCTGTCCTTCCTGAACAGTTTGTACCCATTCATGCAGTGGCTGGTTTAAGGCCGCATGAGCCAGAGTAGGAGTGGGTAGGCGGGGTTTCCGATGAAGAGGGGCAGGACCGCCATGGTTCCCAGCTGCAGATCCAGCACGCCTGGTGCGAAGTGCCCACTCTCTACCAGGCCCAGCAAGATGGAGTTCCTGAAGACATGGGTGGTGTGGGTGTTGCCCATCCAGCTGATGCTCACATGCACGAAGGCCCCACAGTGGTCCACGATGGCCTGGAGGACCATGGAGTGAAAACCCCTCTGACTGTAGTAGGGCTGGTCTCTGTGGGGCAGGCAGGTGACAGGGATATGGGTCCTGTCCAGGGCCCTGATGCAGTGGGGGAATCCCAGGGTATGGAACCCAGTCACCACCACCATGGGGTTGTGCACATGGAGCCTGGTGTTCCCCAGCATGTTTTGAAGGGTGTTGCACACCTCCAGGATGGCTTCCCTGGTGGTGGCCTTGCCCATACCAAACAGGTGGCCGATGCAGTGCAAGCTGGCAGGTGTGGCCAACTTGAGCAGGGAGTTAGGTATCTGTGGGGAAGGGCGGCTGCATCTTGGTGCCCTGATGCTCCAGGTGTGGCTGGAGGTGCTCTAGAAATCCCAGAAGTTGGCCCTAGTCATTCTGAAGGCCTCTAGCTACTGCTCATCCTCCCAGGTGTGCTGGATGATGTGCTGCTGCCAGTTCTGGCTTGCCTGATGAGCCTAGAGCTGGTGGGGCTGGAGGCCCAGGAGGGTGAGGGTGGCCTCAGCAGTGGCATTATGGAGCCTGTGGTGGGATCTAGTGAGGCAGACTGCATCAAGGAGACAGGTGAGTGGTGGTGGTCCTGACATGGATTGTGGTGTGTAGGCAGGTGATTGCTGCACATGGGGGACCTGGGAAGGGTGAGATGGCTGTTGGGCAGGTGGCAGTTGGCACAGTGGGCCGCCAGGACCAGCACAGTGGCCAGCAGAAGCATGGGGTGCCGGTTGTCACTGCCAGGGGCAGGAGCAGCCATGGCACAGGGAGGCAGAGCACTGCTGCGTGCTGTCCCTGTACTGTGCACATTTCTCTTGGCCAGGGAAGTGGCTGGCCAGACAGCAGTGAGTGGGGCTGCCTTTTCAAGGGGGCTGGCAGCTGCAGCTGAAGCCTGGAGCTTCCCCTGGTGGCAGCAGGGGCCCATTGCAGGGCCTCAGGAAGTGGGAGCAGATTGGCAGACTGATGTGGAGCAATTGTGTGGAGAGTGCCTCCCTGATTTTTCTAGGACACTGGTATACATGGGAATGCCTAAAATCAAGAAGTTGCCTGAGCAGAGGGGTGTAGTTCTTAGCTGAAAATATTCTGGGCGTGAGGCTTCTTTCATGTTCTTCCTTTCAAATACACCAGGATATGGGCGTATCACAGTTTACCCCTAAGTCATGTAAAGCACATATCGATGTCACACTTAACCTGCACATTTGGCCACGTCATCAGTCTAGCCATAACTAGGCTCCTGGTTTTGCATATGAAGTAAAACTTAAAGAAAGCCACGAAAGGCATCTTAAAATAGGAAATGATTCTTCAAAGACTTTCTAACATATGTAACATGAAAATGAAAGGAAGGAATTCTCATTATGAGACTTCAGTGGATGTCAGTTAGGAAAAGCACTACATTGGCTGAAGGCTTCAAAAACAGCATTAACTGGTTTATTAGAAACAAACATACGCACAAAAGTGTCTACTAAGTGGCTAGAGAAAGATAATTTCCAAGTGCAGCATTTTAAAACACACACTAAGCCTCTTCAGTGTTTGCATTTGGATACCACATCCATTTAATGCTCTTGATATATTTTACCATTTAATAGGAACATTCATTTTTTGGAATCCCACATTAATCTCTCTCTTGAGCACCTGGGTTGTGCTACTTGGAAGGAAGGAATAGCACAAATGATGGCAACTTTCTATTGCTATTTGTCTCACAATTAGATCAAGTGCAGAAGTCTGCACGGTGCATCTGAAGAGTCTAATGCTGCCGATGACCCATGTTGGTATCAATACGATGTATGCTATATAATCTTTCTGATAATTTTTGACACTTGTGGATTGATTGGTGAAATGCAAGGACAAAGGCAGCCATGGCACATGTTTTTGTTTGTACTTATTTCACTAATGAGAACTTCTCTATGTGATTCAAAAAAATGGCTCCATTTGTTTTTGTATGACATGGAGCTTGTTCCCATGGGATATTTCATTTGATTCTTTTGTTTTTTTTCTTGCATTGGTAATCATGATCTCAGAGGTATCTTGCATCAGCATCCTTAGCTCTATCTGTGATATTCTGAAATCTAGAAGTGTTAAATTTTATATGTTAAATGTATCCTCTATAAGTGTGTCAAATGCATTTTAAATCATGTGTGTGAAGGGCCTGTAATCTAATTTATATAGGTGTACGTCAATTTTTTTTCCAGTAGTTTCAGTGAAATTATTCCAAAATCATACCTCTGTAACCAAGATCAGATCCTTGACTATTGTATGTATGTGGATAAATGAAATATAAATATTGCAAGAGAGATATTTTTCTTATGACAACATTCACATTTTATAGCTCTACAGAGCAACTGCTCTTACTGATTTATTATAGCTACAGTGGAAGAACTGTAAAGCCTCAGTCATGGACCAGAGGTCCATTGTGTGAGGAACTAAACAGATGCAGAACATAGAGACTGTTCTTGCCCCAGAGAGACAAAAATCTAAGTTAAGGGCCCAAACTCTGCTTTCATTTTAAGTCAGCTTAATGCTGCTGAAGTCAACTGAATGAATGAGCAACATTTGGTGCAAATGCCTTTTTGCTGTTAACTGATTTTTATAACTGAAGTATTTCAGTGAGCCCAAAGGCCATACCT
Source organism: Alligator mississippiensis (assembly GCF_030867095.1). NCBI lineage: Eukaryota > Metazoa > Chordata > Crocodylia > Alligatoridae > Alligator > Alligator mississippiensis. Next base: position 52,983,385 of record NC_081830.1, on the reverse strand, counting down.
GCTGCCTAATAACTGACACTGGCTAGTGAAAAGAGTATCACTTCTTTATTCTGTTGGAACAGATACTTGTGTTAAATAGGACATGGGATCTAATTTTGTATACCAAGTGCTCCAATTTAGTGTCTTCCTGAGGAATTAGCAAAACTGCTCAAAGTCCATAAGGAGCTCACATGCTCTTAGAAGCATCTTGGGAAGCACTCACACAAATAGTAGAATGCCACAAAATTGATAGAACTGCTATTTAAATAAATGAGAAATAGCATATAGTCTTTTAAAAACAGCATTTATGGCATTCGACAATGAGAGTGCATTGATTTTCTTTGAAAAGTTATTCTTAGCTACAGGATCACTTTGCACATAGTACCAAAGCACTTCCAAAGAAGAAAATGCTTCAAACTGGTTTCTGAAAGTCACCTGTTGGGAAGAAGTAGATGGATAACTATCAGAGAATGTTAGGCAACAAGCAAGCTTATCTACAGATAATATGCCATGTCTTAGAACAGTTGTGTTGATCATAGTTGTTTTGGATTTTAACTGAATATTTATTATATTAAAAGATCAATTAGACAGCTTTTTCAATCTTCTTTCAGCTGTTCTGCTAATGGGTGAATATTTTATTCTAAAGGAATTATTTTACTAATATTTGCTTAAAAATATATTAGACAATATAATTTATGCTGTTCTACTGGGTCTAATTATCATCTGTATGTTTAAGTTTACAGTTTCACATAGTGTTCTTGTTAAACCTGGCACTTTTAGCACATGCCTAACTTGACTGAGAATATATTGAAGGTCCAAGATTTCAACTGTAAATTGCCTTGGCACAGGTTTGTGTGCGTGTGTTTGTGTGTGCATGCATGCATGTGTGTGTAAAATACCATGCAGCTCATGCTGCAACAATAGTAATGGAGATGTTTCCCACTCCTTGCCTAAACTTCCAAAATTGTCTACTGTAGGGACACAGCATCTATGAAAGAATTAATAACACTGGCTACAAAACTGGGGGAACTTCATAAAATTAAAGGAAAGGTTTTTTCAAAGCAGCTCAACCTTAACCTTTTATGACATACTGGCTATTCTGTTTGTCTTCAGGCAGAGATTACTGGTCATGTGAAGCCAGCAAATGTTATTGGGAGATTAGATATGTACACCATGGTTTGAACCCAAGCCTCCATAGGTGGCAAATTTAGGTGTCATTTTAGGGCCTTGTTGCATAGTAATTTTAAGCATCTTGTGGAGCTCTTAATCCCTGGATTTTTACCTATTAATACTTTTATGTGGCTTAAAGCATTCATTATTCAATTTAAAATTACTCCACTCAACGACAGGATTATCTCCAATCTGCCTAATTTTACTCCTGTTCCACTAAGGTGTGGCCACTCCCTATAGCTATTCTACCCAAATTGAAGTCCTTCAGCATCCCAGATTCCAGGAAGCAGTGGCTCCTCCCGAGTCAGGGTGCATGGAGATGCAGTGGGGCCAGTCCAGAAGGTAGTGGGAAATACTGTGGCTACTGAGTGCTCCAGGGCTGTGGCACTTGTTCTGCCCAGCGGGAGCAGTGAGCCAGTTCTGCCCCTAGGTCCTAGTCCTGTCTCTGTTCACCAAGCATCTAGTGGCAAGTCATAGTTGTGCAGGTGCAGGAGTTGGAGATGGTTTTTCGCCTTCAGGTGTGACTGTTCTACTAAGCTGAACAACACTAAGATAATTAACATTTGTGTGGCTTTACAGCAAGGCCACTACACCTAGAAGTAAGAAGTAAAACGACCAGCATTCCAAAGAAGAAATACAGGCAAATATATATATCCCAAACAAGGCATCTTCCATATGGGTGCATAACAGATAGTCAGATTTCCAGAACTGCTCAGCAGCTAAAAGTATGTCTATGTGGAATTATGTAGTGCCATGCAGAGATGCCAGAGCTAGCTCTGAATGAACTAATTTTGGTGTCAGAAAGAGCATGTTAAATTAGTGCAGCACTCTGCCTGGCCTAATTAACACTGCTGTAAACTTGCCAAAAAGAGGTAAAAGTGACTAAATAGAAAAAATATAACTTGTGAATAAATTAGTCATCAGAAAGAGTTTGAGAGAAGTTGCTGTGGAGGCTTGTTGCTTTTCTTCTGTCTTTGCCTGGAGACTTGATTTAAATGAGCCCACCCTTACCTATCAAAGACTCTTCCACTCTGAGTGATAGATGGGTAGTGCAGGCCCAACTGTCTCACAGCTTACTGCTGCTTCTATCAGAAGCCCGACACATTCCTGTTAAAGACCATAATTAATACTCTATGCTATATTTGATTCAATTGAAAAGCCAAGGTGGAAGGGTTATACAGACCAGTAGAACCATGTGAATGTTTCTTTCCTTTTTCTTCTTCCTTTATGATTTTTCAGATATTATTTGAGACAAGAGGTTTCTTTAAAAAATTACTGGTGAACAGACATTTGTTCTGTCAACAAAAATCTATTCTAACAAATGCTTGTGTACTGACTATGATGGAAACACTTACAGAGAAGGCTTGAACAGCAGTTTGGGATTTGATAGAATAGCTGTGAGCACTTCCTTGTCTTATTCAACAACAGACAGTGAAGAGGAAGAGTTACCAAGGCAGTTCTGGGGTGAGGTGACTTTCAAGAGCCTTAGAAAGCTGAGTGGCTTGAAATTCAGAACATCAGGTCTGTGGGAAATTCTGGTACTTTGTAAAAGATGTTACTGTTCTGAATTAGAAAGTACAGAAAAAATGGTGTAGAAGGGAGATTTTGAAAAATGTTCATTTTGGAAAAAATTAAAACATTGCAGTTCATTTTCTCTCCCTTCCCCTTCATCCTCTCCCCATCCCTCCACCCTGTAAAATGGAGCAATATTTGGCCTGGTTTCCTCAGGACCAGTTGCACTACTTTGACTCATTGAAACTTCCAGAGCTGCTCTTGTACAGTCAGAGGCAGTCTGGAATCGGAGAGGCCTTCTTCCCATGGCTGGCTAGAGTCCGCCACCAGGATGTCCAGGGGTGTCCAGTGGGGTTCTCAGGGCTCTCAGAATCAGCATGGAGAGCCCCTACTAGACTGTTGGAGTTCCCTGGGCGTTCAGGCACCTGGCTTCATGGCAGGGATCCTGTAAGATTCTTGATTCTGAGGCCACTTGCAGTGTTGTCTCATATGCATTGATCCTGGAAATATGAGTCCCTGGTAGACTGCCAGGTGAGCTAGCAGGAATGCAGGTGTGTTTCCAATGGAAATTTCTCTATGCCTTTGTGGAACTGCATCAGAACCAATTCATTTCCATGACACATTTCAGGTTCAATAAACCAGCATTTCCTGATTAAAAAAACAAACAAAACCTGTTTCATCAAAAAATCCCAAGCAGCTCTATTAGAAAGCTAGTAGGATTTGGGTGTCTAACTCCCCTGTTTGCCTTGGGAAATCTCCCTCAGAGCAGTTAACTGTAGTAGTTAATACTTAGTTCTGGGCAACTTGCCCTTGCAGCCTAGTAAGAACATACATTTGTGCTTTGCTCAGTTTTCATTTCTGTTTTGCAGTTCACTTTATTCTTACAGCCTTGGATTTGCTGCCTCTTGGAGCTGTCCTTTATTATCAAAAACTTCAGGCCAATGAAGCTTTTGTTTGCATAAACATTTAGAGAGTGACTTGAGTGGAGCTATTCCAATTTACTTCAGCTGAGACTGGGCCCTTCATCTATTAGTGGATAAACAGATGCATGCCAAATCCTTACATAAAAGGGAAGGTAAAAGATGCCTGGGAAATTGCAAGTTTAGGGCAAATCTTTTTAATTTTTCTGATGTTATTTTTTATGCTTTAAATTATAGGGGAACTCATTTTGTGCTTCTCTGAATTAGGGCAAGCCAACCTATCCATGGGACAAAAAGTAGAAAAACAGGGCTCTCCTGTTTGAAATGGAAAAATTATCCGTTACAGAAAGATGAAAAGGGTGAGTGAGGTTAAACTAAAGAATGTACCAGTGCTTCTTAGCTGAAAATGGAGACCTACAAGATGAAAAGATTACACATACAAGCAAAGGGACCATTGATGTTTATTGTTTTCTTTCAAGCAGTTTACCTGGAAAACTGGAACTATTTTTTTAATCTTTATTTTCTCATAAAATAAGCCAAACATTCAAAAGGAAGAATATGCATTTGTGGAGCTGTTGTTTTAATAATGAACATATGCCTGCACGTGTGGGCTTTCTTTTTTTCTTTCTTTTTTGCCTTCTAATTGGCATAAACTCATGTGACAAGTCTTCAACTTTAACTGCAAAACTTGCAGTAACATCAAAAGTCATTGTGGAATTTCAGACCTTTGATGTCTGGTTTAACAGAAGAGCTGATGGCTGCTAAGAAGTAGCTACCAAGAACAAAAAGATCTTCTAGGTCTCATTGAAGCAAATTATTTTCTGCTGGCTTCTGACATGTTCTGAATTATGTAGGCAAAAGTTCATCATGATGTCTGGTAGAGGAGGTATATGCCATTTCACAATTTCTGCTATTGTTTACCGCTAATGAAATTTGGCCTAGAAAACTTTTCTTTATGGTGGAGAAGCTAAACTGGTAGCACAATTTTTTTTTCTAAAAAAATTAGAATGGTATGATAAAGTAATTAAAAGATACTCTATAAAACCTTTTAAATCTTGCACACTATATTTGACTTAAGTTACATTCTTTCAGCCATACAGTATCTCATCAGTATGAGTGATTATAGAAGTTAGCTTTGTTAAACTAACATTTGGCATTTATATACGGATGGGGAAATAAAGTTATTTTTACATTAAAATTTAAGGGACCTGGTCTGCTCTCACTTAAACCAGTTTTATATCATTGTAACCTGGGGATCTGCTTATGACTATTGTTGCTGGAAATGCAAGCAGAATCAAATCCATAGAAAGGGAAGAGATGGAGGAAGATGAGAGGAAAATGAATGTGTGGGACATGAACTCAGTTTAACATTAAGTATTCAGGTAGCATGGTGGAAATCTTTGGCAGAACTCATGAGATATTACTTGCATGGTTAAGCCCCTCTCTGAATCTGGGTCTATGTGGGAGAAAATCAGATCGAATTGGGAATGTGGGAGGAACTTGGAAAAAAAAGAGCATGGTGGGATAGGAATTAAGATGAAAGGGAAGAAAAGTGCAGTAATGAAAGATAGGAGTGTGGAAGAAAAACAGGTGGATTAAACTTTGAATTTATTCATTAGTGGGTTGGTGTACCTTGTTGAGGTATACTGCTGTTACAGTATACCTCAGTGGGGGGGCCAAGGAGCCCCTGGACTTGATTGAAGACTGTGTTTTGCAGGTCTGACAGACTTCAGGGGCAGGGTCTCCAGTGTAAATCAAAGCTCAGTGTGCTCGTCGTGTTGGGCATAGATGGCAAGGGATGCTGGAGAGGGAAGAGCCTCCATGGGATCCCTTCTTTGCCCCAGTGATGTACAGGCTGGTGTATGGGGCTCAGGTTCTGGAGGCCACTTTGAGGCAGCTCAAGCCTGCATCTTCAGTAGAGGGCTGGATGGAGCGGTATGCAGACTGGCACGCAGAGAGCCGGCCCTAGAAGCAGCTTGAGGCTGCTTGGGCCCACACGGTGTGCAGTCTGGCTGTGCCCGCCTGGCCTCTAACACCCATTCGCACGCAGCCTTGGACCGGCTGACGTGCCAATGCTTTGTGCGGCCCCTGAGGTAGGTCTATATCGCCTCGGTGGCTGCCCCCAAACTCGTCTGCCATGACTTTGAATGTACTACCAGTGGGGGGGGGAGCCACTGGAGGTCCTTCAGGGGTGGGTACTCTGCTTGATGGCTGTTCGTAGGGCTCCATCTCCCCTACACCCTAGCCTCATGCCAACCTCCGGCAGGACACCAGGTCTTGAGGCGACCGTCCCTCTGGTGTAGATATTTCCTTGGCCTTGATGCCTCCCTTGGGTTTTGTGTCTTGAGTGTTTTATGCCTGCGGTGGCCCACAGGCCTACTAGTTACATAGACTGGGTCTTTACCCCCTCTGGGACACCCACAGAGAGGGAGAAACAAAACAAAAGGAACGCGAAACAAAAAAAGGAAGGAAGCCGCAATGCCAGCACTCCTCGGCCACACTCACTTCCCTGAGCCAGGGCCCTTCAAGACTAAAAGACTCAATTCATGAGGCCTGAGTGCCTCATCACCACCCCATAAAGGGGGAAAAGAAAAATAAACAAAACAAAGTAAGGGTCTCGGTGGCCTATTGGGCCATTCCACTGGTCCCACTGTCAAGATTCGATGGGGTCCCCTCGATGCCCTTCCTTGGGAGTTTCTTTGCCTCTGCTACCACCAACCCATCTCCTGTACTCAGTACCTGGGAGTATTCAGGAAGATGACCCATCATCTCCCCTGGGTCTGCTACGGCCCCTTCTTCAGGGCCGTTGCTCCCTTCACAATGCTGAGTGCAGCTTGCAGTGCCGCTCTCCCTTGGCATTGCCTGAGGTGTCCCACCCCCGGCATCCCTCAGTCCTTGTGCCTTGAGGTGTCTGTCACCCGAGCAGGGAGACCCTGTCATCTCTGCTGCTGCTCCCTGCCTGGATCTTCCCTTACTGTACAGGCACTGGCCACTGGCAATGTGGAGAGCCTCTGCCATCTCTCCTGCTCTCCCCACTTTTCCCGCTGGGATCCTTCTTATTTCCACCAGCTGGTGATGATCTATGACATCACTGGCCGGCTTCAGCTAGATAAAGGCGTGGCTTGTAACCCGCGCAGGCTCTACTTCTCATTCCTGCAGCAACGTGCGTCCTGTTGCAGGTGAGTAGTTTTCTTGTTTTTTTGATTTTATACATTGTCCCCTTCCCTGGAGCCCCTAGGGTGTGGCTCCGGGCTCTTTTGTCTGAAAGGCCCCGGGACACTGGCACATGGAGAACCTGCCCTGGGAGCAGGTTAGCCCCAGTGTAAGCTGGATAACCGGAGTCCCTCAGTGTGGCCTGGCCAAAGAACTAAATAAGCTCTGGAGCCTAGAGCAGGGCCTGGGAAAGGGGAAGGTTAGGCATAAGGCTAGGTAAACCCAGCCAGCAGCGGCTAGTTTCCCCCCCATGAGAGCTGGAAGAACCCTTGGTGCCCAAAGCGGGGCACTGGGCCAGGAGGGGAGGTCTTGGAGTTATGTAAACCATGCTGGTGGGGCTTCTGGTTGAGTGAAGGGCTCTGAGGCCCAGTTGATGGCTCCTCAGAGAAAACTGTAAGTTGCTGGCGGAGTTGGGTCCTGCAGGGGAGGCATTTCTGAAATAAGGTAACCCCCGCCCAGAGGGAAACCCTGGGTGAAAGTTGCCTTCCCAGCTAGACCCATAAAAGGAGAAGCACTCCTTGCTAGCTGGGATCCAGGGGTAAACGCGCCTTATATCATGTAAGACTGTTCCTCATATTTTGAATAATTATTATCATAATTACAAATATATTGTACAAAATGTTATGGAATTGGGTTGGTTTGGTATAATGGGTTTTTGGCTTATGGTATTGTAAATATTCATCTGTATAACTTTTGGTGTTGTTAAAACATATTGCTAAGAATATTTTCGGAAAGTTTTCCTTTGTTACCTATACAAATATTTACCTATATATATAGTAAATAAGAAATAATCTGTATATTATAATTCAATAAACTGTAAATAGTTAAGAGCATTGGCATGGAGTTGACTCTATAGAGGAAAGAGGGACCTGTGCTCAAATCACTGGTGTCCCTCTTGCAGCACTGTTGCCTGTCTCATTTATCCCTTCCAATTGTGGATGAGCACACCACTGGGTGTTCCCTGGTTACACACAAAAAGCCTGTCTGTAGCAGGAATGCAAACCCAGGCTGTAGCAGGAAGCTTTTGGGGCACATCTCCACTGCCGCTACCAGACTGACTTTTGTTCTGGCAGGCAGGATGACTTTTATGCCATACGTCATACTGTAAGCATGTATTTCTGAAATAACATCACCTTGACTTGTTTTGTGTCTGCTGACACAGTTTAGTGACTTCCTTAGTCCTTTCTTCCCTTTTCTGAGTAGACCTGGACTATTATCCTGTTTGTCAGAAACTGATGTTTCTGGATCATTGTGTATGTATGAGAAAAATGACAGGATGGTCCAGCACATGGTGCCTTTCTGGAGTGTCAGAGAGCAGTGTCTCTGTCTAGATTATTGCTGAGGTGTGAATATTTCTTGGATGATTGGAGAGTCATTTTCATCCATGTTTCTGAGATTCTTCAGGTTGAGACATAAGTGTTTGAAATCTGAGGACATATTTCTGTAGTTTACAATGAGCAGGGATCCTGGTTTTCTCTAATAAAAAAAAATAATAAAAAAAGTTTAAACTGAAAATTGGGGATTTTTTTTTTAAACAGAGAAAACCAGGATCCCTGACAATGAGACATACTATATGCATGCTGGTTAATATTTTTAGCAAGTAGCCAGTCATGGCAAAGTCTTAGAAGTTGTGTTCAAAATCTACATGATGCTCTTGAGGCAAATATTCATGTTCTGTCAGTACTTGGACTGCACAGTATCTGTAGCACCAACAATTGATTACTTCCTCCTCCACTAAGACTGTTGAACAGCAGTTAATTCAGCTGAAAGAACATTTCTAATATATAAGGCACTGCCTTTCCTATGGTTTAATATCATGGTTATAGAATTCATGTTCGTTGTATAGTAGATTGAAAATCCTTCTCCTTAGCCTGCACAAGCTGTTTTTTGAAGAGCCACCTACAAATTTGTTCACTCTGGGGCATCAAGGTGCCCAGACAAAATTAATATCCTTATTGCATCCTGTTTAAATTGTTAGATATCCTGCTTATCTTGGCTCTACTTCACGAACATCATGGGATTACGTAGCTTCTGGCCTGGATCCAAGTTGCTCCCAAGCAGTAAGGGTCAAAATTTTAAATGAAAATTAGTGGGATGTAGTCTCCTAAAATCTAAGTCTGGCTGCCTTCAACTTCCCACCCTGAATGGCCAGGTATCCATTTACTGCCAGTTAAATCAGTTGTAACTTTTGGTGCAAATCCAGAGTGAAGGTTCAGTTGTGGATTCATAGCATTCTTAGCCATTTGTCTACCACAACTCCTAGTGGAGAACAAATGTACCCCAGCTTCTAAGAAGGCTAAATTAATCCTTGTTAGAGCACCATACTAACATGGCTGCAGTGCTGTTGTTTCCCAAGCTAGCTCAGTTATCTTTGCATAGCATTGAATTTAGCAGTGTAGGCATCCTTAAGTGCCCAAGTCCTGCCTCCCTCCTACTCTAGGCTTCTAAATCAGGGGCAGGCAAAATCCAGCCTGTGGGCCAGATCTGGCCAGCAGTGGACTCCAGTAGCCCCTGCCCACATGTCTGGGGCCAGTTTCCATGGAGACCCCACCAGCATCCATGCTGTAATAGCGCAGGGCCGGGGTTTCTGTGGAGACTGGCCCCAGCAGCACTTGCAGGCAGCAGCAGCAGCACCAGCCTTTTCCTGGTGGGGGGCTAAGGATTTAGGGGGGTGCTGTGCTGTGGGCAGAAGCAAGGCAGGCTCAGCTGTCACTGTTAGTGTGGGATGGGCAGTGGTGGCAGCAGTGCCACTGGGAAGGGGAGCTATGGGGGGGCTATGGGGAATTTTGGGGTGGCTATAGCCCCTCCAAATCTCCCTGGCTCCACCCCTGCTGGCAAGGTGTGCGGCTGGGCAGGGAGCTGCTCCAGAGCCTGACTAGGATCTTGTGGCAGTGACAATATGGTCAAGAGCCAGGGCAGAGCCCCGATCTGCAGCCTACGTGCCCTGGGCAGGGTCGTGCAGGCAGCAGATCGCAGCTGTGCCTCAGCTCCAGATCACACTGTCACTGCTACAAGGAGCCGGGTCAGAGCCATGATCCACTGCCTGCATGTCACTGCCCGGGGTATGCAGGCTGCAGATCACATCTCTGCCCTGGCTCTGGACCACGTTGTCCCCACTGCTAGATCCCATTTGGGCTCCAGAGCAGCTCTGTGCCCTGCCATGCGCCCTGCCAGTGTAGCCCTGCTGGAGCTAGTCTACATGGAAACCCCAGCCTTGCGCTATCACAGTGTGGCTGCTGTTGGGTTCTCCATGGAAATTGGCCCCAGCCATGTGGGTAGGGGCTGCTGGGAAATGGAGTCTGGCCACTGACTGGATTCACCATTTTGCCCACCCCTGTTTTAAATTCAAGATTGACCATACTTGTAATGTGTCACCAAAAGAAAACAGGAGAGACAAGGATGCCACTGGTGCTTAGGCTAATACAATTGTTGGAAATATCTTAAATAAAATAAATTAACATGAGACATACAACCTACATTTGGACCCTGTACAGCCCTCCAATAATAATCTTGAGATTATAAATGATGCACTGGAAGGCTGGGATTCTGGCAGGAAACAGATTTCACTTCAGGGTTTTAGTAGTTTATAGTGCAGACAGCTGTGAGAAAAAAACTGTTTCTTAAAACAATTATGAAACATACCCTGAGAATGTTCTTTTTACCTTAACAGAGACAAAATTGATGTAATGATTTAAATGTGTTCATCATTGTGCTTAATGGCAATGCCAGAAAATGCAGTTTAGTAAAATAGCAATATGCAAACGCCCTTCTTGTGGCAAAAATACCCAACCCTCCCCCAAAAAACCTCTGTGGTAGAAGACAAACACTTTAAGATAGTTTCAGTAAAAAACCTTAAGCTTGTGTTTATATCAAAGTTGCCTACAGAAAGCATTTGTGGCCAGCTAGCACGAAGCGCAAAGTGGAAGGCACATGGAAGGCTTAAAGTTTTTATACCCTAGTGCATAGCATGTTTGGTGTATAGATTACAAACATGCAGAGTCCTGTATAATTGGAGTCTCTGTGTCTCCATGCTCATGGTATCATTATGTGTTCTGTATAATTGACTTATTATTATACATTTGCTCTAGGTAAACCTAAACCAAAGAGTCTTCATCAGCAATCTTAGTGGAGCTTTGCAGCACAATGTTAACAATTTCAGCATGTCAGTGGTGATTCCCATCCCACGTAAACTGGCATTTAGAACACCTGCTTGTAACCTTGACTACCTTTCTTTACTTCTTCAATACAATAAATTCTTCCAGAGAATGGGTAAAGCTTGAGACAGTTACAGTTTGGGCTTATCTAACCATAATGCAGTCAAGCCAGTAAATTAACTTTCTTACATGCTGTGTGTTCAGGGTCATACCACACAGTTTTCTCAGGGAGGAAGCACAGTGCAAATACTTTTGTCTTATCATATGATGTCATGACATCATGCCTTATTTGCTGAAATCTGAAAAGTTTTATATTTGTAGCTATGTTTAAATGAGTACAAGTAGGGTCTAGGTTACTGCCCAAGTGGGTAAATCATACAACTGTAATCTTTAACTCACTGAACAAGGAATGGAGGCAACTTTGAGCTAAATATATTGATTTATGAATATGGTAAGATATATCAATATATCAGGTTTACATTAACATGCACACCATCTTGTACCTTATACCAGCACCGTACCTAGACTTCTGGCAGCCCTAGGCGAACTTTTAGTATCAGGCTCCCCTTTGCCAGAGATAATGATAATAATAATGATTATTTTCACCATTTTCGGGCCCCCTTTCTGTCTGGCCCCTGGGCAGCTGCCTGGTTCACCCATGCCTGTGTCAGTCCCTGCCTTATACCTACAACCCCCGTGCTTCCCTCCAAAAACACCCAGCTAACTAATAATGAACTTGACATCCTTCATATTTCCTTCAAATGTAAACAAAGCTGGTCTTCTATTGATCTGTGATGATGATGGTTTTTCTGACTAGGCAAACAAAGACTTAAAGTTGCCATGGAAATACCCAGATCTCTCAATTCAAATATTCATCAAAGAAGAATCATCATCATCAAAATAATATTAATATAATGTGTTCTTGTGCTCTCTCCCTGTCTCTTTTTCTCTCTCTAGGTGTTTGTCACAGGGCTTTTATTAATATCAGAGGAATGAAAAAATAAACCATTTCTCATGTAATAATTATTGAAGCTTAATGGGCATGTATTCCCAACAAAGAAATACACCAACACTATTTTAAATGCACCTCTGTTTAAACAGTCCAATCATTTTAGAGGTTTTTGTTTTTAATAACTAGTTTCTGGATCATTTACAATCTTGCAGATATTTTTATAATAGATATTTTAAATACCTTTCTTTAGATTTACTTCAGATTGTTTTTGTCCCTTAGTTTGCACATTTTTCATGAACAATCATTACAAAGTGACAACTGGCTTAATCCTCCATTTCATGGCATTGAAAGTTAACAGTCTTCAATGCCACTGTCACAAGGCAGTGACTTTATATAGACTCTTATCCCTTCAGGATATGTAGATGTATCTACAGTGGTGGATCTCCTGCAGAGTTGTTGAAGTCTGCACTGTCAGTGTGAGAGATCATGATATAGATCCCAAATTTAGCTTATTTCCATGCTTACAAAATTGATAATGACAATGTTTCAGAAGTACAAAAAGAAGTTGAGATTTTGATACCTTATTAGCGTCTGCAATTGTTCCTTTTTCTCCAACCTTTTTTTCTGAAAGGCCTCTTCAGTAGCCTTTCATGATTTGTTTCAGTTAATAAACAAAATTGAGATATCGAATGTTTGTATAAAGCCAGGCCCATTTCAAGATACATCAAAACTAGGAAATCCGCAAGGGAAGCTATTAATTAGATTGCTCTGAATTTAAAATATGTGACACTTGTAAGACTATAGAAGACTAAGTAGGCCAATGCAAAAAATATTTGGTGAGATACTTTGCTTTTCTTTAGTAGAATCTTTGTTGCTAACATTTAAATGTCGTCTTTACCCCATAAAATACAGTACTGTACTGTAATTGCCAATGAGTGGATTTCAGAGGTTCATTTCAGATAATTATCATAAATTCTGGATATTCTGAGCTATTCAAAGCTTTTAAGTATGCAGAGGTGGACCCAGCAACTCCAAAGATGAGTTGGCTGAGATTTTGAAAAGCCGTTAATGGTTCTAGGTGCATTGATCAATTAATCTATCTCTCTATCTCATTTACTAACCTCCCATATTTACCCAAATCCCAAATGACTTCTAATTTAAGGCTACCTCCCAATAATCAATTAGAGGTCTAGGAAACCTGACTTATGAGCTAAGACTGGAAAAAACTGGGATTCTTTAGACTGGAGAAGGAAAGATTAAGGGAGCTTTGATAAATGTCTTCAAATACCTGAAAAGTGGCTGTAATTAGTTTAGAGTTAGACTGTTTCTGTGTCTACGGGCATGAAGACAAAAAATAAAGGTCTTGAATTACAACAAGGGAAGTTTAGGTTGGGTATTAGGAGAATTTGCTCTCTATGAGAGTGGTTAAGTATTTGAATACACTACCCAGAGAGGTTTTGAAATCTATATCTTTGGAAGTTCTTAGGAGATGGTTAGATGGACACTTGTCTGGGATGGCTTAGACAGTGATTGGTCTTTCCTTGGGCTGGACAGAGTAGATAACCTCCCAAGGTCCCCTTATGTCCCATTTTTTAAGATTCTATGATATTTGGGGTATCTATACAATAGAGGGTACCCTCCTTGTTCAGATCTAAGTGTTCTTACTCATGAATCATAATACCTTATGATCATAAAAATAGTGGACTGCTTCACCATGAGAGGGAAATAAAAGGTATCTTGCTACTAGAGGTAAGTAAGGGAAATAATGAATAATGTGAATAATGAATTAAGTTACATTAGTAGTATGTGTTGGTGAGATAAAGGGGTACCTCATAGAGTCTTAACATAATCTTTATTTGGAGAAGTTCATGGGTTTTATGGGTAATGCTTACTGGCACAGAGGATGGGGTATGTAATGATTGCATCATTTTAACAAGGTCAATGAAGGGGTGGGCAGCTAACAGCTGACAGTCTCAGTACTGTCCACTCAGGGTTTCATTTGGTGAGAGATTCCTTTGACATGTTCACCTTGGAGCAACTCTGAATTTGGTTTTCAAGGAAACAGGGCCCTTCAACACACCTTGTACCTGGCCCTGCCTTCCCCTGAGCTAGTTCTGCTCACTTGGTAAGATGCCCTGCTCTTCTGAAAGAGTGGGGATGCTACTAACTTAGATCACACTAAGAGGTAGGAGTGGAACATGTAGCCTGGGTGTCACTGGCAGAACTTAGGGGCTAACTCCGTTCTTATTGTTTGCAATAATTCTGGCTGAATAACCTACTCTGTAATGGTAATGGTAGAATTCTTGCCAGCCCACACCTTAGGCTCTCATAGTGTGTTTCTATAACTAAGTTTTGTTGCTGTTTTCCATTGTTAACTAGATAACTGTCTGAGATTCCTGTTACTTCACACCATCACACCATCTATGGTAGCACAGAATTCAGTTTAATCGTTTCCTGGTTCTTCTTTTTTTTTTTGTATGTGTTTACAGCTCCTGAGCATTCTTGCAGCCTTGTCAGATGACATTCCATCTAAACTAGTCCCTTGAGGTTCTCTAGTTTCCAGGCTACCTATGGTATTTGTTTTTCTGGTCTCCTTACTCCCAACTAGGCAGCACTTTATATGGAACTGACTTTATCTACAGTCTCACAACAAGACCAAATCATTTGAACTTTGGTTTCGTTATCTCTAAAGCATTGTTCAGAGGCCAGAGCATGATTGATCAAGTGTTTTGCAACCATCTGGCTACCTCAGAGATACCATTATATTCATTGTTATCTATTACAAGAAGGGTGAAATTTACCTAGCAACAAAAGAATTGCAGAATTCCTTTCAGTCCAGCACTTGAAGCTAACTTCCGTACAAGCTCTACTTAGGTCAAAGTGGTGGAAGGTTATGGTAGCTCTGGGTAAGCTTGATGTGAGTCCACAATTAGTTTGAACTCAGTGACCCCAATCTTTTGTTTAGCCAGGTCATTGCCTTAATCCATCCCAGAGGCTGAACTACTTGCTCTAGAGAGGCAGCACAGCTAACTTGCATCAAGCCTCATAGGAGGAATTCCTTCTCCTTGCTCACCCAGTCTTTGTTTGGATTTCAGAATAATAGGAGCGAATTATTCAGCTCTGCTTACTAATTTAGCTGTGGTGATATTCTAGTAAGTGATTTCTATGACTTAAGTCTATTTTAACACCAGTGCATTGGATTACTCATGTAATAATCTTCCTGTATTTGCTTATACATTTACATCATACAGAAATTACTTAAGGTGCTTGGGACTTGTTCTCTCACATCAGCTTTACATTGGGGTAGCAACGTTGATATCTGTGGGGTTAGCCTGACTCCCACCAGTCTGGTAACAAAATCCAAGCAGTTGTTTTCAAATGGCATTTACTCAGCAACCAGTTTGCTTTTTCTGAAATACATATATAGTATTATAGCTGCGTTAAATTTTTTGTTGTCATAGACATTTCCCTCAAAATTGAGTATTTTCTCAAACCATTTGCAATATTTGGATAGTTTTCCAAGATATGCCATTTTTGGAAATTCTGTTATTACTCCAAGGTACATTGTGCTATTTGGTACCTGTTTCTGCTGTTTTTTCTCACGCTGTAGAGTACTTCATTTTCCTAATACTCCCACTGAACTCATTAGTAGTGGCAGCGGGATTGGGCTATCATTGACTGAAACACTGCATGAAGGTAAACACTTTTTGCTACTTTTAACTCTTATTAGTACTTTCTCAAAAATACAGTACCATATTCTGCAAACCTCACTTCTCTGAGTAAGCCTACCTATTAGAATTGTTCAATTAATGGATTTTTCTTTTGGGTTCACTAAAAACAGTTTACTTAATTATTTTAAACTATGTTATTTTAAAAGCAAGTTTTAAAATGGAAGTGTCTATGCACAATGAAAAGTCAAAATGTTTCTCAGAAAAAATGAAAGGTTTCAATTTTTCCAATTCCCCCCCCCCCCATTCTTTTTTTGAAGCTGTTTGCTGAATTTGTCCTAAATTTTAATCCAACTGAAACTGCCTTAACTATTTTCTCCCAAATTTCATCTCAAGTCTTAATGAAGCAGTCCTTTGATTATTTTGATGTCCAGTTTTGTGCAAAAAATGCTAAACATTGCAACCTGCTGCCTTCTCCCTCCTGCAAACAGAAGTCAAAATTAATTACTTTAATATTGAGTTTAACTTTGGTGATATTCAGTAACTGTTATTGAAACTAATTTTTAGCATTCACCTCTAAACTTCCTCTCCTCAGTGCTACACTGAAATACAATTTGTTTGCCAGGTACATCCTAGCCACACTTAATTATACACTCTCATTAATTTGGAGGCTAATTGGTGAAGTATAGTATAAGTGGCATCTTAAATGACTCTCTGTTCAGAATTCCTGTAATTCCTAAAGTCAGTACAACGGGGTAGGTAAAAGAGAATGTCATCCTTCAGTCCATACGTCTTTCACCATGTTACTCCTGAGACCTTACTTTATGCTGAAATGGGTTTTGATATTAATTTTCCCTTTTGGTAAATAGATTAATGGATAGATGGAGTCATTATCTATAAAGTTGCTCTAATCTATGAATTACAACAGAAGTAGAGTGCTCTGCTTCCTGACACCTTCCTGTGTGCCCATGATGTAGGCTTCCTGGAGGCCACTGTTCTGTTGCCTCCTCCAAATCTGTGCCTGGGGTGGGTTCTCCCTTTGCCCACCCATAGTTACACTGTTGTTTTCTATTGACTTCAGTAAAAGGGCCAAAACTGAACAGTTGTGAGGTTTGAATATCTATAGATACAACTGATTTTTGTAGTCCATGCCAAGTGCCACAGTGTTATCATGAGTACACAACACACACACATATCACGCACACACTTCTTTATATAGTGGAGACTGCAAAAAATGTATTTTTCCAGGATTGAAAATAGTATGTTTATGCAGTATTTTTTTTTTAATTCTAAAAGTTCTTAAATAGTACGTGTAAAGAAAAAAAGGTGGTTGAGAATTGTATGCAGAGATTAAATTGAAATATAATACAATGTTTTGTGCTTACATTTAATCTGACCTACAAAGTATTTGTGTAAATATAGAACTTGTGCTCTTTTGGGGCTTCTTGTGGGGGTGGGGACAAGGGTTTGGCTATTTTATGATTTTTGAAGAAAGCATGAAAGGTTTACAGTTTTTTTTCCTGAAAAAGTAAAGTCTGATTGCCTCTGGTTTTGCTCAGAGAAGGAGAGCAGCTCAAGTTACCTGTTTGAACTTTCATTTCTTAAATAAAGATATGAGATGTTGAATCTTTAATGCCATGTTTTTATATTCAGTACTTAGGTTGAAGCCACTTTGAAGAATTTTGTACGTGTACAAGACTCAGTGCACTGGGCCGCCAGCGCCTTTGTGGGCCCTGATATGCTACCACAGTAGAAATATTATTATTCTCCTCTTTCCAACAGTATGAGGAGTTGAGTCAGTTAGCAAGGTGGACAAGTAGTTCAAAAGCAGCAGTGATAGACTGTAATTCAGTGTCACTATAAAAATTTCTCTAATTTTTAATGAAAACAAATTAAATATTTTAAAGTGACTTTTATTTGGTTTAAAGTAGCTTTTAGTTTTTATCTGAATAATTCTCCAATCTGGATACTGATGTGCTATTGTTATTTTAATAAGGGCTTCCAAAAAATATTTGATTATTATGGAAGATGTAATAGTTTCCTGATGGGGTGAGCTTCCTTCGAGGCAAAGAAATTCTCTCAAACTTCCCTGAAATGGGTGGAAGAATTTTAAAATGGGGCTCTTAGGATCTTTCTTCATCCTATCACTAAAATATGAAAGAGGTGGAAAAGTTCAAATCCAGCAAGTAGCACCCTAAAGACAAAGTTTTAAAGATATAGTAGTTACTTTTAGTTTATTTCTTGTTCAAAAGGCCTTTTCTGGCCCATATTTTTAATAACTCTTTTGAGCAAAGTGTTTTTTTTAGCTTAAAAGTTGTGTGTGTTGTACGTGGCATTTTAATATAGCTTTAATTTCTTTGGGTAGAACTGCTATGTAATTAAGTTACCACTGTCACAGCATCTCTTTGGTTCTAAAAAGGTATTAAATGTAAATATATCATATCATGGCTGCTACCAGAATGGCTTTCTTGCATTTTTTAGATGGGTAATGAGTATCCATAATTATGCTCATTCTGGTAGCATTATCTCAAGATTCAAGTATATATTATAAATACTGAATATCCAAAGTCAGCATTGGGGGATTTTTGGAGCTAGAATAAAACAAAAAGGATTAGATTTCAAGTTGCCAAGGGGATAAGCCATGTATTCTGAGCTACCAAATGATTTTTATGCTACATGGAATATTGCATTCATACACAGAAAAACAGGCTAATGTTGAGGTTGTAGTTAGGAATTTCTATCCCCTGTGCTTTATCATGTCTTTCCCTGTCTCCTTCCAAATCCATTTCTGTTCTATTTTTAATGTTTTCCATCAAAGATGAATATTGCCCACAAATCCAATACAAAAAAGCATGCAGAATTGATTGATTTCTAAAAGCTGTTATAGTGTCAAATTGCATCTCACTGTATATGTGCCTATATGTGTTAATGTCAGCTTGGATACTTTTCTGAACTGAATCAAACCTTTTGAGTTTTAGTAAAGTAAAAAATGTGTGTAGCCATTCAACACTGTATTTTATAATTTTTGTTGTATCAAAAAGGAATTAGTAAGTTTGATATAGCATTAGTTCTTCAGACTGATAGAGTTAACTAATTTTGGACAATATGCTATTGAATTCAGTGGGAATAAAATTAAGCCCCAGGGACTCAGAGAAGCTATGAGCAGCATTTTCATATGTGCATGCCTATATCTATGGACCTAAATATGTGGTCTGACTTTCAAATATGTTGAGTACCTTCTGTTTAAAATTAATCTGATGGGAGTTGTGTGGGAATGAGTAACTTTCCAAAGCAGGTCATTTACTTAGATGTTCAGCTAGAAAGACACATGTTTAGAAGTGCTGACCTGGAGCAAAAAACTCTAGTTTCTGGTTTAAGGGTTCTTGCCACTAGCAAGAGTATGTGATGTTCAGGGAATCCCATCTAATAATAATAGGAGCATAAATAATTGTTGATACTGAAGTTGATCATTTTCCACACAATAAAGATAAGAGTTTGTCCTGATACTGGAGAACTCTTCTAAAATAAGAACTGGGAGCTTTTTGATGGGCAGAAATTTTCCCTACATTCCCGTACTTCCTGTATTCCTACAATAGTGTACACTGGACCTTACTGAAGTTCAATGATTAATAATGGGTATTTTATAATACGTTGTAAGTAATTGACTCCAGAAGATGGCATGCACCAACAGATGAGAACTTAAAAAGGCTCTGTGCTTACTTAAC
Source organism: Alligator mississippiensis (assembly GCF_030867095.1). Taxonomy (NCBI): domain Eukaryota; kingdom Metazoa; phylum Chordata; order Crocodylia; family Alligatoridae; genus Alligator; species Alligator mississippiensis. The sequence continues at coordinate 52,964,092 of NC_081830.1, read as the reverse complement.
AAGGCCACTGATTTGTGATATTCATGTTACGGACATAATTGTGTATATTATTGGCTTCAATTTTGTGTTGATGTTTTTCATGTACAACCATTTATACCCACAGAGTACAGAATTTGTGGCTGTAAAATTATGGATACAGATTAACAGACTAGGTTGAAGTTCCTTTGGAAGCTTGCTCCTAAAACTAATTGGTGGTCCAGCTTTCTGACACATTGTTAAACATCATTGATTCACCGCCTGAGAACCATAAGATACCACTGATCTGTAACCATGGCCTGATGAGCATCCATTTGGATACTGTCATAAGTGTAAAGCGTATCCTAAAAAACCAGTGAAGACATGAAGTGTTAGCCATTCGGATGAATTCTGGCATTAATCTTACTGTAGCAGCTTGCTCTGACTAGGGATGGGCTCTTCAGCCCACATCAAAGAAACTGGCATCTGACAGTGAAGAGGCTGATGTGATAAACAGTTGTGCCCTGAGCCAGTTTTTGAAGCAGGCAGTCCAAATCTGCCTGGTTGGAACCAAGTTCTTTCCTTGCAGCTCTGCCCTATTCATGTATCCTGAATACTCACTCAGCTAGACTGACTTTTTTATTTTTAGGAAATCCATAAACAAAAATTGTTGATATTCTATTTTTTTCTTGCAAAACTCATTTAATTAGGTGAGAATTTTTTAGGTGAATCTATCAAGAAAGGCAGAAAAGATATATAGTGGGGTTTCTATATAGCCTATATAGTAGGCTTTCTAAACCTGGTGCAAGAAATTTGGCTATTAGGAAATGACAACTTGATCCCACTTCACTCCTGAAATGACCCCAGACTTATCAAACTCACTTGGTATATGTCTATTAGTCTATGATGTAAGTCTGTCATGTATGTTCACAATGTCCAGTGCTCAATCCCAACCTAGGCAGTTTATCAGGTTAATGTTATTAAAACACTTTAGTGTCCATAGCTAATGACATTCAGGGCACTTTACATAAGAGATTTTACTGGGCATAAGATGCTTTACTGGGCAGTATATTAATCTTTAGCCTACTGTATTTCAAGCAGTAAATGGAGTTGTTCTTTCCCCCGGTCTCAGTGCTGTGTGGCTCCTGACTTTTCTGGTGCTCTTTTTAGGTGGGGTCTTTTAGGAGCTGGGAGCCAAGCAACACCAGGGCTGGGGAGCTCTCTGCTCAGCTAGGGTCTCTCTGGCATCTGTTCCACTTGTGGGGCAGCTGCCAGTGAACCCTGGCTGGGTGGGATGGCCAGGGGGCTGGCCAGGATCTGTCCCACCCAGGTGGGGCTTACTGGCAGCTGCCCCACAAGCAGGACAGCTCCCAGCCAGCTCCTGTCCCACCCAGCCAGGTGCTCAATAGCAGCTGCCCCACAAGTGGGACAGCTCCCAGTGAGTCCCCTGCTGGTTTTGGAAGTCAATCTGGGCACCAAGCTTGCTAGCAGCTGTGTGTTCTGATGTACATAAGGCGAGGAGAGCACTGTCAGCTGCAGTGGCAGCTGTGTCTTGGCCCCATGCACATCAGGACTCCTCCTGATATGCATGGGGCCAGGAGACAGCTGCTACTGAAGCTAGCAGAGCTCTTTTGGCCACACACACATTGGGACCAGCCATGCTTATCGGGACCAGATTTGCTTCCAACAGGGTGCACTTATAGACGTGCTCCTGGGAAACGATTACTACACAGTATTTTACTGTACAGTAAGCCTACATAGCATTAATAACATGTGTAGATGCGCCCCCTGAGAAGTTATGAGAAGTGAGTAGTTCCCTAGCCTATTGACCATTCATCAGTTGGATGGACTTGTGTCTTTGGCTGAGGAAGCCTTGAACCCTTGCTTGTTTCATTGCAGGGAAATACCTTGAACTCCTTGCTTGCTTGCCCTTTTCTCATAATGAGTAATTCCTTACTCCATCAGTGAAATTAATTTAACTCATAATGTGGCTGAGAACAATAGGCTGAGGACAAACAACAGCTTTTCATTTCAGTCTGAATTTTTCTATATGATCACACAGAAACTAGGTGGTCCCAGTCTTCTTTTTTCTAGACTATTCCTTAGTTGTTTCATTGCACTTATGATTCTGTTCCTGGTATCTAAATCCCCACATCCCAGTATCTCAAAAACCTACAGCAGAAAAAGCAGAGAGGCGCACATGGCTGCAGTGTGCACGACCTGAAACTGGAGTATGGCCAGCCAGAGCCACGCTTTGGCTGCCGGCCAGCTTCCGTGCACCTGAATCCCTGCCACTGTATCCCCAGGAGGCTCCCAGGATCCCAGGTAAGGCTGCTGGGGCATCTCAAATGTTGGTCCCGGCCTTTCCTACCCCACCTGAGGCAATTTGCCATGTGCCAGAGCACGCATGCAGGAATGTGCCTGGGGACAACTAGCAGCAGCACAGATATGTGCCACTGCTATTTATCCTTGCAGAAACTCATGTTCCTGCTCATGGGGCCATGCACAAAACAGTCCATTACTTCCAGGAAGACACGTGCTGGATCCTGCATTATGACATCAGTCTATTTACTGAAATCCTCCAGTGTAATAACTCTAACCACTGCAGCAGAAGATTAAAAAACTCAAGTATAAAACCGGAATATAAATTGCTACACAATACACAGAGAGAAATACAAAGTAGCGGTCGTCTTGCATCTGATATTGTGTGAGATACATTTCATGGTGATCCATATTGCAAACTCAAACTAGAATATTTTTCCAAGAGAAGCCCTAGAATTCTCAGATGAGGTAATTTATATAATTCCATATGTGCAGTCAGTGTAACAAGTATCTTAAAACTCACTGGCTTGGTTTTCTTGTCCTAATTATTCTGTTCTAGAAAATCTCCATGGGGATCAATGCCCCAGTCATATAAACAAAAGAGACCACCTAAAAAGGATGCAGATACAATGTTTTATACTACACTATAAAACATTGTATCTGTTTGGTATGCATACTTCTATTTATTAGCTGGATTTCTCCATTTTGGAACTTGCTTAAATTGAATGTACAGGGAGTACCCCATATACAGACTTGTTGATTAGACTGTCAGAAATCGAATCTGAAAGGATCTGACTGGTAATTGGGTTTTTTTGTACAGCTAAAAACAAATATGCATTCACTATTTCCAGAAAATATAGCTATTGTGGGACTGTTAATTGTAGCTGTGTTTTAGTAAGGTTTTTTATTAACTTAGTAGTCCAAAGTTTCTATCAGATTTTGATCACACTTGCAGCACAGATTACTCCAAACCAAAGTGACAGAGAATATAGAGAAGTATAACATGACTCAAAGGAGATAAATCAACATTAGTCAGCATTTGTATGTAAAGTTCTGAGGGTCACAAGCTGTTCTAAATTAACATTTTCTTCCTAAACCTTGACAGAGGGAAAGACATTTAAAAACATCAGTGTCTATTTAATAGGGTAAGATGTTTGGGAGAAAAAGAACACTTGGGGAAAACGTGATTAATAGGAACCTTCCCACAGGTGAATCAGATTTCTGCAAATGCCTTTTCTACTACTTTTTTTTTCCCCCCCAATGACAGAATTATTTTATTTTGGGACAAGGCACCTTAAGAACTAGAAGGATTTTTTCAAGTTTCTTCTGCATTTTTCCTTCTTCTTCTCTTCTTCTTCTAAAATATGGTATCTTTAGAAAGTAAACGTGAGATATTCCCTGGGTACCTGCAGAGGGCAACCAAAAATACTCTTTCCAATGGGGGAATCCATAATTTTGGACATAGGGGGTAGAAACAGTGACCTGTATTGCAGGGGTGGTTGCACTCCCTGCTCCTATCTACTCTCCCTTGCACCTCCCCACACACACCAGGGCAGGCAGACCATGCTTTTAAAAGTCTCTTAAGCAGGTAAAAATATCCCTTCCCCTCCCCTCCCCTCTTGTGTTGCTGATGCTGTCCCAGGCTGACTTGGGGGTGCTTCCAGAGTCTCTCCTTTCCCACTCCAGCCAGGCTGCATGTGCAGCCAGGCCTGGTTAGAGATAAAGGCAACAGTGATTTGGTTCCCTTCCCCCATTTCTGCTCCTAGGCTGACAGACAATGTATGGTGAGCAGGCAGAACTTGCCCACTGCTGCCACTGACCCTGGCTAGCTCATCTCCCTAAGGAGCCCAGCTGGAGTGGGCAGGAATGGCTCTGGAACCACCCTCCATAGGCCCAGGGGCAGCTGAAGACAGTGGCAATGGTGGGTGAAAGAGTGGGGGGTGGAAAGGGAGGAGAAGGAATGTATCACTGAGCATGACTGGGAAGGGAATGGGATTCCTATTTGTTTTGGGAACTTAAAAAGAGTCCCTGGCTGCTGCTCCTGTGGCATGCTTTTGTGAAAGTGGGGGCATGTCTGCACTACTGCATGCCCCCCTCCCACCACTCCTTGGAGCCTTCCCTGCTGATGGCTAGCAATCTCTTGGGGTCATATCCAACAAAACCACTTCTGTCTGCAGCTGCACAGGGGTAATGAAAACCCAGCAAGCTCATTAAGCAGCTGTGTTTGTTAAATCAAGTTGTTAGTGATCTGTTTCATCTCTACCATCTAAGGCTTAGAACTATAGATTCATAAAGTCATAGATGTTAAGATCAGAAGGGACCTCAGTAGGTCATCAAGCCCGACACCCTGCCCTGGGCAGGAAAGAGAGCTGGGGTCAGATGACACTAGCTAGGTGCTTGTCTAGTCTCCTCTTGAAGACCCCCAAGGTAAAGGAGAGCACCACCTCCCTTGTAGGCCCATTCCAGATTCTGGCAGCCCTTCCTGTGAAGAAGTTCTTTCTAATGTCCAACCTAAATCTGCTCTCCATCAATTTGTAGCCATTGTTCCTAGTAACTTCAGGGGGTGCCTAGTAAATAGAGCATCTCCTATTCCCTGCTGCCTTACCCTGATGAGTTTATAAGCAGCCACAAGATCACCTCTCAGCCTTCTCTTGTGAAGGGTGAAGAGATCTAGGTCCCTCAGTCTCTCCTTGTAGGGCCTTGCCTGCAGGCCTCTGACCATACGAGTGACCTTCCTCTGAACCCTCTCAAGATTCTCCACATCCCTCTTGAAGTGCAATGCCCAAAACTAGATGCAGTACTCCAACTGCAGCCTGACCAGTACTGCATAGAGGAGAAGCATCACCTCCCTGGACCGGTTCATCCGGCATTTGCTAATGCATGATAAAGTGCAGTTAGCCTTGTTGATCACTTTATCACATTGATGACTCATGTTCATCTTGGAGTCAACTATGACTCCAAGATCCCTTTCTGCTGCTGTGCTGCTGAGAAGGTCCTCCCCCAGCCTGTAAGTGTGTTGGTGGTTCTTTTTGCCCAGGTGCAGCACTTTGCACTTGTCTTTGTTGAAATGCATCCAATTTTGTTTCGCTCATTTTTCCAACCTTTCCTGATCCACCTGGATCCATTCCCTACCCTCTGGTGTGTTAACTTTGCCCCATAATTTGGTATCATCTGTGAACTTGGATAGGGTGCTCTCCACACCCTTGTCCAAGTCACCAATGAAGACATTGAATGTCACCGGTCCAAGGACCGAGCCTTGCGGACTTCATTGCCCACATCTTTCCAGGTCGATATCGACCTACCCACCACCACTCTCTGGGTGTGACCCCTAAGCAAATTTGCCACCTACCTGACTGTGTAATCATCGACATCACAGCCTGTCAGTTTATTTATGTGAACAGAATGAGATACTGTATCAAAGGCTTTCTTAAAGTCTAGGTAGATGACATCTACCTTGACTCCTGCACCTAAGCATTTTCTGACTTGGTCATAAAAAGAAACAAGTTTAGTCAGGCACGATCTACCTGTAATGAACCCTTGCTGATTTCCTTTCAGCATTATTTCTCTTGCTGGACTCCCAGAAATGTGATCCTTAATGATTTTTTCCAGAGTTTTCCCAAGGATAGAGGTGAGACTAACTGGCAGTTTCCCAGTTCCTCCCTCTTCCCTTTCTTGAAAATAGGGAACACACTGGCCCTTTTCTAGTCCTATGGGACCTGACCAGAGCACCACAAGTGCTCAAACAGCCATGCCAGTGCCTCTGTTATGACACTGGCCAATTCCTTCAGCACCTTTGGATGAAGTTCATCCAGGCACACTGATTTGAACACATCCAGCCCCTCCAAGTGCCCCTTCACTAAGTCTGTGCTAACATGCCATATGATAATTTAATGTTCTGAAGTAAAGGTATAGGCTCTGATCTCATGGTTCATTGGGGCTGCTTTGTGTTGCTCTCTCTGGGCAAGAAGACCTAAATTTCATGAATCTGGCTACCTGATTGTGACATCCTGTCATGCATAGTAAAATCTTTGGTGATAGAGAGCTCTCATGGTACCATCTATGATACTAACTACCTTCTGAAAGTTCCGGAATATGACGAGATGAGAGGGAGCTAGCAGGGTTCTTTTAATTAGCATAGTTTTCCCTGCCTAACAGAAAGGCCATGACAGGCCTTTGGTAGCTGGCAAAATTTAGAGCAGTTGTTAACTCTAATAAAAACACTCTGTCTTCCCCCCACTGCTGAGCCCAGCTACAGATATGGATTTTAAATAGTCACTGTCCTGTGAAAAAGCTTTCTACATCAGTGGGGTCAACGTTTTTGGCAGGCATGCCACAAATGAAGCCTTCTGCCCTCCCCAATGACCACTCCAACCCCTTCCCTTGCCCAAGCTGCCACTCTGCTTTCTGCTTCCTGCTCCCTTCCCAATCTGCACACCAAGTTTGGCAACCCTTTGACACCAAGGGAAAGGTGAGACAGAGGGTACAAGGGAGGGTGGGGGGAAGAGCCAATGATGGGCAATAGGTTTTTAGCTGTTAGTGGGTTTTTTTTCTGTTCTGCTTTGTTTTACTGACATTAAAATAAATTCTTACATGAAATTCAAATGAATTTTCTTCCATGTCTTTCTGCTGACAGGGGAAGGGTTGCAGTGGTGTGGCCTACCCACACATGCCCTTGGCTGCCAGTTGCACCCCAACTACGCACAGAGAAGCAGGAGGGAACCGGTTAAAAATGTTTTATTGAGATGCCTGTGTTCCTAGAGTTGGGTGGACAATGGCCTCTCAAATGCCAAGGAAGGCATCAATGCTGGTGGCAATGTCCTCCTTGGCAGTGAGGGGCAGAGATGTATAGCACTGTGACAGATGGCTGGTGGCAGAGGTTGAATGGCAGCTCAGGCTTGCCTCCAGTGTGGTCATAGCTCAGGGTCCTGAACCAGGAGCACAGGTGTGCCTGGGACACCAGCGGGATGAGCAGGAGCAGTACATAGTGGCCTGGACACCCCTCAGCCTGCATAAACAGATCATTGCACACTGCCTGGGGGACACACTGCAGGGGCATGCTCAGGGTGCAGCAGTGGTGCAGGGGGAGGAGGAAAGGTGGCCTCTTGATGCAGCCCTGGAGAGGCCCCTCACTGGGGAGGGTGGGAGCACAGGCAGCCCTTTGCCCCAGTTGTTTGGGATCCCTATGCAGGCTGCCTGAAACCAGTGCACAGCGTGGTGATAGCCATAGAAGATTGAGTGGGGAAAGGTGACTTGGCCAGCAGCCACCTGGGCACAGGAGTCCAGCCCTGCCCACCCAGACAGCTTACCATGTTTCCTGGGAACCCTTGCACTTCTGACCTCTGATCTGAGGCTGGGTGGTGCGGGGTCCCTGACAGCATCTTATCTCTGCAATGTTGCAAACTTGCACAAATGGCCTCTGTCTCTTGCTTGTGTAGGGCCAACATCTGGCCACAGGGGTGAGGGAGCATGGCCCTTCAGGAGTGTTGCCTGGGGGTTGGCCATTGCCACCCACCCACCTGGTGCATACTGAAGTATAGGCATGCACCAGGAACTGGACCCTCCAGCAGCAGGTGGCCAGCCATTGACGTCCAGTGGTAGCCACTGTAATCAGGTCTGCTGTAGTGTGCCCATAACATTTACTCTGAGTGCATGCAGCTTTACATCATTCCCTAGGCAGTCCACCCAAGGGGGGATGTAGGCAGGGCAGGGGATTTCAGGGCCTGCCCTTTTATTATTGTGACCACAGAAAGAGACAAGAAAACCAAGGCTGCTTTGTGTCCTGGCCCAGGAATTGGCGTAGGCGGGGAACCCTAATTCGGCAGGTCTTCTAACCTCATCAACCTACCAAGGGGTCACCAAACAACCACCCACCAACCATGAACAACCATGCACAAGCTAACAATCCCCCCTGCTTCCAAAGTCCACCACTTCATAGTATCATAGTGCTTAGGGTCGGAAGGGACCTAAACAGATCATCAGGTCTGACCCCGTGCCCTGGGCAGGAACGTGGCAGGGGGTTAGAATTAAACAGAGAGGAAATGAAGTGAAAAAATCCAACAAAGCAAATAGAAAACTGTATTTACAAACAATAAAAATAAAAGAAACAAACTAAAGAACAGCTTTTTTAAAGCACTGATTCAAAAGTACTATAAATAACTATGGATCACTATACTATACTAGAGCTATACTATGCTATAACTATACTATAACACTAACTAACTAAACTATTACTGCACCAATAACTAAACCATTACTATAACAATTACTAACTACAACAATTCTAAATAAATGAACCTTACCATAGGTTCATAAGTTATTCTGAGCTAGACAGAGAGCTGCCTGTTTGCAGAATGTGGATCTGTGTCCAACGTTGCTGCTGACTGGCATGGAAAGGTGCAGGGGCTGCTGCAAGACTGGGTCCAATGACCACCAGGCATAGAGTGGTAAGCAGTATGCCCATCAGTACTGGCCAGTCCTTCTGGATCTTGGTTTTGCCTCCTGGACTCAGCACAGGTGCTTTCACACTGAATGCCCATGATGCTTCCCATAGCATGACGGACCTGTCTGATGAGCTCTCACACCCACTGTTCTCATTCCTGGAGGGATTCACCAGCCTGATGGTTCTAGCATTGGCTGCATCCTGCCTTGGCTGCCTGCCCATCCTTGCTGGAGGCATTGGAATCAGAGCTGAAAAACAAAAAAATAAAGAAAATGAATAAATATGGGAATTAGAGTGAATTAAAGATACTTGCCACTCTTAAAAGATACACTCAGTGAATCCTGCAAGCAGAAAAGAAGCATTCCAACCAAAATGATGGAGAACAGGTTCCTGGCTTGGGGGGGGGGGGATGGGCGGTGAGGTGGCGGGGAGAGGTTTGGCAGGCCCTGAGTGGCTGTAAACAAGTGTAATCCCACTGCAAGCAAGTTCCCTTCTTCCTCTTCACCTCACAGCCCAGCCTAATTGCAGCTGCCAGTTCAAGTGACAGATGGCTATAAGGTTACCCAGGTCTTCACATACTGGGTGTGGAGGTCGATGTCCTTGCTCTGTCTTCCTTGGAGGAACCAGCTGATGACATGCCCAGAACCCTTCTGCTTTCCTCTCCACTGGAGTCCCTGGATTGCCCATGAGTGGCAGCCATAGTTGGTGAAGCGTCCACAGGCAAGGATGCCCTAGAGGCCTCTGTTGTTCTCTGTTCATAACAATTCAGTACTTCCATTAGCAGCTGGAGGTACCTATAGTGAGCCACAGGATGCATTGGGGTGCCCTGCCACTGTGCTCAGTCTACATTCCTGTGGAATTTTGCCTGCAGTCTTAGCCTTGACATGGCACTGTAATGTACTCCTGTTGTGACTCCACTCTGACATTCTCCACACCACATCAAGGTAAATGAGCTAGTTGGACTGTGGGCTCCAGATGAACTGGTTCATGACATCAAAGCCCCCCAGCACATGCACCAGACTCTTAGTTTTGGCAAAGGTGCAAGCGGACCTAGACTTACACACTCTGGGTTGCTCACTTCTGCCATGAATGTCAGGCATCTCAGAACACTAAGGGGTACCCCAGGGAGCTGTGAGCTCAATTTATAGGTCTTGAGGTGACCTGGCCAAGGGGAGTCTCCCCCTCCCCCTGACCCTGTAGTGCCTAGGCAAAGTTTGAACAGCAGACATGCTCTGCAACAGTTGCAACTTTTGGTGCCAGCCTGAGGGGTTCACCTGGGTCATTTTTGTACCAGGTTGGGTTGAGCCAGGGTGGGGTGCTCTGGATGAACTTGTAGCTACTCTGTACATCTTATGGGCATGGTGGTTATGGATGCCATGAAACACCCCTCATGGCTGAAAGCAACCCCCGCACCAAAATCACACCAGTGCACTCTCAAGGGAGACCCTCACCACCAACAGCAGCTGCCACCTGCAAGACTGATGCCCTACAGATCACTAAAGCACTGCTAAGTGTACTTTGATTGAAAAAGTCAGAAACTTACAAAAATAAAACTTTAATTCAAATATAAATAAATAATAAAACAACCAAATGGTGAAAACTGAAACACTGCTGAATACCCACTCCCCTATCCCACAACTAGAAAGCAATAAATAAAATGAAAGAACATCCCCTTCAAAGTCTTCTGCCTCTCAAAAACCAGAGTCCCAGGAGAACAGGGGCAACCCTCTTCAACAGAGCCAAGGTAACACTCTTCACAAAGTGATGGTCATGCTGCAGGGAAAGAAAGAATATGGTGGGACTGGTTCCCCATACTCCTAAACTCATTTTCCTCACCTTCCCTTACAGGAGATGTCCTGAGGGGAATTTCAATAAGTCTTTCTTGAAAATACCTATGCACTCGGTGTGGCTAAACATTCTTGTGCAGGGGGCTGGGTTGCTGCATCAGCTGTTCTCCAGCGAGGCACAGCTGGAGGGCAATTGGAAGAGAGAGACAGCAGTTAGCCTGACATGTTCCAATGTACTTTAACTTATGCTTTCATGCTTTCCCCTATTACCATATGACCAAGCCCCCACCCCTGCAATAGAAAACTTATCACCAGCTGCACTTCTGCCTCTAGCCCCTTTTCCCAACATTGCAGTTGATGGGGGTGGGGGGACAAAGGGGACTGGTGTGGGTGTGATGGTTGGAAGCAGTGGGGTGGTGAAACATGACCACAATGGGGGGTGGAAGCACCACCACTGTGATCATGTGTATGGGAGTGGTGAAGGGTGTATAGGGTAAGTGGAACAAGAATGGGAGGGGGAAGATGGTGGTGGAGAATCGGGGTGGTAGTGGTAGTTGGGCCTTCTTGCCAGACCTGAGCTCCTTGGTTGCCTGGAATCCATGGCTGGGGTGGGTGGCTGGATGTTCTCTGGGTTGGTGCATGTATGCTTCTAGGCTGTTTGACCAAAAACTGCTGCTCTGTGTTTCTCAAAGGAGAGCACCTAGTGAAATTTGGGGGCCCATTAAAGTCCTATGAGGTGTTAAATGCTCAGAGCAGAACACACCCAACAGGGCCAGAGCTGACCTCCCCTGTTGTTGCAAAGATGCCTTGGTGCCTGGCATAGCTTTTGATGTGCTAATTGGACCTATTAAAAAAAAGGGTGCGGGGACCTGACACCCACATTAACCAACTGACTCTGAATTTGGGGTTCAGCCATTTCAGTATTCTGCTTGATGCCCCATTCTTTGCCGCTGAACATGCCTCATGTAAATAGAGGGTGCTTGGAGACGGGGACATTAGGACTCTGATTTTACTGGTTGTCTCTGGCACATTGATGCCGGGCATCCACGCATAGCTTGGTATGTGGTAATGGGAACTACTCTAAAAAAGGGCTTGGGGATGCAGCACTTGCATTAGTGAACCAACCCTTAATTTGAGGCTTGGCCATTTCAACATTCTGCAATTTTACTGGTTGTTACTGTGCTCCTGGAAGCCTGGCATAGTTCAACCACCTCCATCTTCAACTCCCCCAACACACCCTCACTGTCAGTGTTGTGCCCCAGCTCAAGTCTGGGATCGTGCCTGGTATGCAAAGGCCAATAAAGATACCAGGGGTGAAAGTACAAAGAAGGTTTATTGCTAGCAATAAAAGGTGCAAGCGGAATAATTCACGTAACAAGCACACCTACTACTACTTCTAAGCATCTTTTATACAGGAGTTTTCAAGCCTTCGCAAGCGTGCTTGTTTAATGATTGGTTATAAGTGAGTGACGCAAGAAGTTCTTTACTGAGCAGGTCTCTATACCTGTGTTTTAGCCGTGTATCTCATTTACATACATGTGTGTTTCATTAGCATACTTTTTCCCCACCTAGGGGTGTGATTTTTAGTATTTTAATGAGCCCTTTAACCCAGTACTTTGTTTCTTCTTTTGTTTTCAAGCCCCCTTTATCTAAGACTGTTTCCTCCTTATCATTGCAGATGGGCATTCTTCACATAGCATTCTCTTCTTCTTCGTCTTCGAGTAGAGGTTTCTAGGTCACTCCTTACATCAGTACAGTGAAACAGGAGACAACAGACATAAAACGGTTTATTTGAACTATTTATTTAATGAAGTAAGAAAAGCAGGTCAGCAGAAGATTGATTTATGTTGGACTCTTCAGCTACACCTGGTGTGTTAAAACTTTCATTACACAGAAATACCTGCAAATTACACTGCAGATTACCTGCAAATACCTGCAAATTGTAGTGATGCCTGGTGGACAAGGAGGCTCACTACACAAATATTGTAGCAACACCTGGTGGACAAAGGACACAGGGGCTGAGTACACATAATTCAGTGAATTACCATGTACACATGATGTATTTATGGCTGCATTGTTCCAATTTGCAATATGGCAAACTAAACTTCATTGTGATGTGGTTGAGTTTGTAACAACGAGAACTAATTAAAACCCCCCAAAACTCTCATACATGTAAAGTTTGACACCATTACAGCACACACACGGGGATTTTTGTCATGTGTACAAGTGCCCCTATTCTACATGATCTACCTGTAAGCTGAAGCCAGAAGGTTAAAAAACAAAAACAAAGCAGCTCTCTAATGTTTTATTACAGGACTTGTCTCTACTAGGGAAGGGTGAAGTATCCCCCAGCAAACAAATGATTTAATGCATTCAGGCCATTTTTGTTTCTGACTAATCTGTGAACAGATTTCAACCTTAGTTAGTAGGTTCTTTATCTGACAAATGTGCCATATGACCATATTGCAGTCTATTGATTGCTCATGAGATATTTGAGTTTTCACTGTTGGTAATTCTAAGTTCAAGCACTGCTGAAGTTCAAGTCCCCTTTGTCATGTCCTGTTTTTTCCTACCTCCTGTCTGATAACTTCCAGACCTAAAAATCACTTTTAAGATGGGTGCATTTACACTTGCAGGGAAAATATCTGTTTGCTCAGATTTTCTGAATATGAACATACATTTGCACATGTACTTGGAATACTAACCCTTTCAGAAATTTCTTTTCAATATATTTAGTGTGCAGTGAGCATAAAGGGCTAGTAATACCTCTGAAGTGAAATTATTTCATTCAGGTAAATGTCTGGAAATACTTTATGCACTATTCACCTACATCTGAGTAATTTGTCCCATTATTTTTAAGGAGATTTCCACAAGAAATTGAAAAAATGAAGTCCCATATTAATAAAGTTTAGATGTGATTTCTTTGATTACAGAATGCTGATGTGAATAATCAGAATCTAGGAGTCAGGTCCTACTTGGAATAATTTCATATCCTGATTTACATCCGCTGAGAATGAGGCCATAAGATATTAGCTGTTGCATTCTCTGCTTGGCCAACCATTCCTCTCAGGTGAGGTGTATTAGGTTTTCTAATTTGCAATGGCATAACTAGGAGTGGGCAACCCAGATGGCAGCCAATTTAGATGGGGTAGTAAAACAGTAGCTACTCATGCTGCTTGCCCAACCACCCCCTGCTGTTGCAGCCACCCAGGGCACAGACCGATTTTGCTATGCCTTTGTATTGCATTGTGTCTCTAGGTTCTTGTATTGTGAAAGCCAGGCCCTACAATAAAAAATATGAAAGATGGTGAAAAATTTTCTTTCAGTGACATTAAATTAACACCATCAATTAATATTAATGAAGGGGTAACATAAAGAAAGCATTAATGCTACTTCACTCACATAAAACCATGGGCCTTGAAGGGGGCTGCAGAAAGTAAATCCATACCTCCAATCTGGGTTAGGGTGAGGGTATACTGCACAGCTTCTCTGTTCCTGTAGGCTGGAATACACAGCATTGTTCAGTGCCACTTGCACAGGGTGCTGGAGCTACTGGGTCTGCATTCCTTAGTGATGACTTTCTGCAATGACTTAAGCAAGTTGGCACACAGACCTTTCCTATGGCGTACGAGAGTGGACAGACACCTCCTCTAGCTGTTCACCCTGAAGTCTCTCTGTACAGCCCTTATATTTTTCCGTGGCTCTCCACAACAGCACTGAAGCTCACCCCAAATGAATTAACTCTTTATTTTAATCTGGAAAATTAGAAACCTGATAAAACATTGACAAGGAGGACCCATTATTAGGAAAGCACAAAGTTGGACAACTCTAAAATGCCTCAGAAAAAGATCCTGGTCTTTGCTATCTTCTGTAACTGTGTCTTTTGTGAAGACTTGTTTAATTTCAATTCCACTGTCTAGTCAAACACACTGAAATAAGCTGAAGTGGAGTAATTCTTTTGATTGCCTAGTGTTGATGGAATGTGGAAATACTGGGTCTCTGGACAATCTAGGCCAGTGGTTCTCAACATTTTTAGACCCAAAAATGGCCTCAGAAAATGCCAATTTACAGTTTTCACTATTTTTTTTGGATTACAGAAAAATAATAAAGCAATTTTTCTTTTACAAAGAACTAAGAAAGACTACAGCAGGTCAGAAAGTCTTTGACCCTGTAGATTCCTATTTGAAATCTATGGGTTTATCTTGTGAACCATGTTTTCACACTATGTGGCACCCCTTGGTGCTTTTGAAAGGATTTCAAGGCACCCCTGAGTGCCATGGAACTCTTGTTGAGTATAACAGATCTAGGGAGCAGTGTGGTAAAGTATGACATGCCTGGTCCATGTGCGCTAAGGCCAGAAAGGCAGAGGTGTTGCTGCCTGACTGGATTGATTCCAGTGCCAGTGTAGGTGCACCTGAGACAAAGCTAACTGTCTCACTTCAAGTCCTGCTCAAAGGTTTAACATTATATTCACTTATAGGTTTAATGTGCCTAGAGCAGGCATGCTTCAGAAATGGGCTATTGGCATGCCCACTATGGGCATGTCCAAGCGAGCCTGCATGTCCTTCTTGTAGCGTCTCAAACCCCTGTGAGATGCTGCAAGAGGCATGTGCATGAACAAGAAAATGTTTCCCGTGCTGCTAATTTGCAGCACGGGGGCAAAATTAGACCTCTGGGTATCCAGGGGTAAAAAAAAACCCACACAGAAGAAAAGCAGGGCAGGGCACGGTCCCAGACTGTGCCCTGAGGCAACCGGAAGTTGGGTCCTCCATAGAGGCTGCCAAAATAACCCTTCCTGGCTCCTCCCAGATCTGCATCCAGGGAGAGCTAGAGCCTGCAGTATAAAAAGCTGCCCTGTCCTGGCCCCATCAGTACAAAAACCTGCCCTGGCAAGTAGCTCAGGGCTACTTGCTCAAAGGAGCTTTTGGGGACCAGCCAATTGGTACCTGGGGACACTACCCCTTGTGCCAACTGGACTGTTGAAGCATCCCTGAGAGTTCCTTGTACCCTCTACCCACTGCAGCAGTCTGGCAGTGGGGGCTGCTGCCTGGCTGTGACCTGTTGCCAAGTGCAACAGCATACGTCCCCAAGGCTGCGCACCTGCCAGATCTGGATGGGGACTGCATGGCCAGTAGAGGCATCTGCACTTCTGGGCTGGCTGCCAGTGGGGTGTGGCTGCACAGTTGGCCTTTGTGTGGCATTACTGCCATGTGTGCCATCACCCAGCCATCTGGGCAGCTATCGCCTGGAAGATATTCATAGAATCATGGAATCATAGAAGTAGGGTTGGAAGGGACCTTTTAGATCTTCAAGTCTGACCCCCTGCCTGGGCAGGAGGAAAACTGGGCTCAAATGACCCCAGTCAGGTAGGCATCAAGCCACTTCTTAAAGACTCCCAGGGTAGGAGCCAGCACCACTTCTCAAGGAAGTTGGTTCCAGATCCTAGCCACCCTGACTGTGAAGTAGTCCTTACGGATGTCTAATCTAAACCTACTTTCCAACAACTTGTGGCCGTTATTCCTTGTTATCCCTTCTTAGTGTGGTGGCCTGATATGAACTGTCAAAGCATGACCTCCTGGCCCCATGTGGCCAGGAGGTCAGCCACCTCCAGCTGGGTCCCAGGTGCCAACTCTGAGCAGTCTGCTTTGCCTGGGTCCTGCCACTTGCCTCACTAGCAAGTGGCAGGACCCAGGTGTTCTGGTGTTCCCTATTTAAAAACTGCAAAATCCCTGATAGAAAAATTACAAAAGACCACTATATATGCGTTTGTATGTGTGTCTGTATAAAGAGAGAGAGAGAGAGAGAGATCAAATCAATTGGGCAATGTTTATTTGCTATATTTACAATTTTAAGGCAATTTGGATGCTTACCAGTGCCCCTACCATCATAATAAAATAAATTCTATATATCTATACAGTTTGGCATTTACTTTTGGCTTTTTTGTCATAGAAAAATCAGAGCTGTCCCTACTCCCCTTGCTCAGCAGGATGTGCAGCACTAAGCAGCACTGATATACCAGTGCCCTGCCCCTGCCCTCATCCCTCATTCTCAACCCACAGCCTGCCCCCCCCCCAGCCCCCTCATTCCTGACCTATAGGGCCAGGTATGTGGGTGAGGGGTTTGTGAGGGTAGCTTGGGGGTGTGGGAGGTGTATGGGGGGGCTGCTCAGGATGGGTGGGTCACCTGCCCCCTGCAGGGCACAGCTTCTCCCCAGCTCGTGAACTGCCCCCCCACAGGGGCCACAGCTACCCCCTACAGGGGCTACAGCCCCCCAACAGAGGCCAAAGTCCCCCAACAGGGGCCTACAACCCCCCAACAGGGGCCAAAGCCCCCCAAGAGGTCATTGACCACAAGATGAACATGAGCCTGCAATGCGATGCTGCGGCTAGTGAAGCGACCAAAACGCTGGCTTGCATCCATAGATGCTTCTCAAGCAAGTCCTGGGACATCATTCTCCCCTTGTACTCGGCCTTGGTGAGGCCGCAGCTGGAGTACTGCGTCCAGTTTTGGGCTCCACAATTCAAAAAGGATGTGGAGAAGCTTGAGAGAGTCCAGAGGAGAGCCACGCGCATGATCAGAAGTCAGGGAAGCAGACCCTACGATGACAGGCTGAGAGCCATGGGGCTCTTTAGCCTGCAAAAGCGCAGGCTCAGGGGTGATCTGATGGCCACCTATAAGTTTATCAGGGGTGACCACCAGTATCTGGGGGAACGTTTGTTCACCAGAGCGCCCCAAGGGATGACGACTAGGTTGAACGGTCATAAACTATTACAAGACCGTTTCAGGCTGGACATAAGGAAGAATTTCTTTACTGTCCGAGCCCCCAAGGTCTGGAACAGCCTGCCACCAGAGGTGGTTCAAGCGCCTACATTGAACACCTTCAAGGGCAAACTGGTTGCTTATCTTGCTGGGATCCTATGACCCCAGCTGACTTCCTGCCCTTTGGGCAGGGGGCTGGACTCGATGATCTTCCGAGGTCCCTTCCAGCCCTAATGTCTATGAAATCTATGAAAGAGGGGGGCTACCCCCCTGCAGGGCACACACGCTCCCTGCCTGGCCTCAGCCCCGCCTGCCTACCCCCAGCTCCCTGCCTATCTCCCATTTGGCCCCAGCCCACACACTCACTGGCAGCAGCAATGGCTGTTGGAACTGCTCGGGGCATAGGAGTACAGGCCCCCCCACATGGCACAGGACAGCGAGGGGCAGTGGGGGCAGTGCGGGGAAGCAGAGCTTGGCCCTGACCACTTGGCACCCATGCTGCCCCTGCCACATTGTGCAGATGCAGCTCAGCTAGGCAGGGTGTTGTGCGCTGTTGGGCAGCTTGGGGCTGCTTGGGCTGAGTGGTGCTGACCCTGGGTGACAGACCCAGTGGCCCCAAGCTAGCCAACAGCACATGGCACCACATGGTGCCCTGCTGAGCCAGGCTGCACCCACGTGATGTGTCAGTGGCAGCATGGGTGCCAGGCAGCCGGGGCCAAGCCCTGCTGCAATGCAACATGCAGGGGTCTGTACCCTGAAGCCCCGAGTGATCCTGATGGCTGCTGCTGCTGCCAGTGAGTGTGGACCATGCAGGGGGGCTGGGGATGCATGGGGGAAGGGCAGGGGGGCTGGGGCCAGGTGGGGGGGGGGCTTGGGGTGGGCAGGGGGGCTGGAGCCAGGCAGGGGGTGGCCAGGGGACCCACCCCTCCTGAGCTGCCCCCACCATGGTGTCCCGCCCCAGCCTTCTTCACCCCCTACTTACCTGGCACAGAGCCCAGGTCCAGGTCCCTGCAGCCTGCACCACTGCTTGCCCTGCATGGGTAGGCAGCGTGCTTCAGCACCACAGCATGGGCCAGCCATAGAGATGCTCCAGCTGGCTACTAGAGCATCTCTGTGGAGGACCCGAGCCTTTGGTTGCCTCAGGGCATGGCCCGGAATTGTGCCCTGCTCCACTTTATTCCCCTGGGGTTTTTTTTTGATACCTGGATCTCCAGGTATCAAATTTTGACACCACGCTGCAAATATGCAACGTGGAGAACATTTTTCTGTTCCCAGCATGCGTCTTGCAGTGTCTCAAACTCATTTGGGATGCTTCAAGAGGTACATGCATGGTCTTCTGGACACACCCTCTAAGTTTATCTTGTGAATCATGCATAGGTGTTTGAATGCCTAACAGTGCTAACATTACTCAGCATGCCAGGGTGCTGCAGGTCTCTGGTTGAGAATCCCTGATCCAGGATCTGTTCTACTATCTGATCATGCTCTATTACAGTGAAACTGGGGTGTGGGCTGAGAAAAGCCTGTGTGTCGGATCAAGGTACATTGCACTATGTTATCTTTAAAAAAAAATCCTAATTTCCTTCTAAAGCACATCACAATTAGCTGCTGTTGCTTCTGATTTGCAAAACTGCTTAAAAATTCCTGGCACAGTATACCCAAATGTAGATGTACTTATGCTCTGCAGTTTACTTGCCTTACGTAGTCACCTGCACATGATTCAGCAGCTTTAGAAGCATGTGGATCAAATGTAGGTTTTCTGATGTGATTGTTGTAGATGTATATTTCTGAGTCCCCTCTGCCTGCCCTCTACTGTGTGGCATCTTTTCCCAACATGGATTTATTGAGGAAAGCCAAGTTGACAAACAACTGGAAGCCTTACAATATGGCCCAGTTTAGTTCAGTAAGTTTGTTTCGCAGAATTGGATAGAAAGTAAAATATAGAGCGGGTCAGAGCTGTCGGCCATAAAGTTGGTACTGATTAGCTTTGGCAGAATGATGTGCAAATGAGGCCATGCTGGTTTCTATACCTGAAATGGTTCTTCAGAGATAGTTCAGGTAACTCTATGTGGAACTGCAGTGTGCCAATGCAGACATGCCCCAGGAGCTTCACCTTGCTGATATTTTTGGTATTGACATAACTGGGAACAAGTTTAGGCCAAACACTACACTAAGAGAGCTAATTAAATGCTTGGTCTCCTTATTGCTCTGAACTCTGTGTCTGAATTCAGGCATTTTCAGCTCTGAATATAATTATCCAATATCACATTTATATTTTTCTTGGTATCTATCAGTTTTTCCTCTTGATACCCAAAGTGTAAAACTAATAAATAGAAGAATATGCCGAAAGAAATACACAATTAATCAAGTGTGGAATGCTACATATGGGAGAGAAACTCCTTACTGACCTCATGGTCCAGGTAGAAACTAATGCATCGAGTCGGGGGGTGAGGATAAAATGTCATCCTCCATACCTTAGCATTCAGGACCACAAGCAACATTGTTATGACAGAAGGGATCACTGTTCCTTTTTACAAAACTAAAATGTGAGGTGATGTGTTTTGGAGGAGGGACTTTCAGATAACAGATTCTGCTCATGTCTTCTCTAAAAGAATGAAATGCCCAACACTTGGGAATCTTCAACTGTTCTTCAACAGTTGTTTTTTTCAGGACAAGAGAGATCTGATGATGCATTTCTTGATTCTTTCATACATTAAAATTGATCATGCTGTTACAGCTGTATAGATCAGGACTGTCCAACTTGTAAATGGTGCAGTGGGGGCTGCACTACTGGGGGCCACAGCCTCCCCCCACCCAGTTGCATGCTACATGATCTCCTCTGCTACAGCATGCATGCAGGCAGGTGCCCTTATGCCCCTGCTCCACTGTGCACCATCAAATCCCTGTGGAGTCCCCCACAGTGCTGTGCCACATGGACATTCTGGGATGCCATCTCCGTCAGCACCATGGGGTACACTGCCCTGACCAGCCTCTTGAGATGAGGGCATGCAACAGAAGCTGGAGGAGAAAGGGGGAGCCCACAGACCTAGGCTTTTGCTGCAGATAAAGTGAAATGGGCAGCAGTGGCTTGGTGGGAACCTGGGGACTGCATGTTAACCCCACTAGTTTGACAGCCCTGATGTAGACAATATTTACATTTCTCTGTAAATAAAATGAAACTGTTATATGCTTTCCCATCAAAAACCTGGGATAAGGAGACAAAAATCTTCATGTTTTCATGTTTTATTCTGTCTCGGAGGAAATCTGATCCCTGCAACTCACTAAGCTATGAGGAGATTGAAAGGTCTGTCACAGGCCAGGTGTCCTGTCCCATGGCTTTAGTCCTTATTAACTTTAATATATATTAATATATATCACTATCTGTCTGCCTGTCTTTCTAATATATAATATTATTTCTCCTGGCATACTAAGGAAAGTGCAGGTTCAGCCTGACCTTCAGAAAGCCCTGTGAAGTGCCTTGGCACTCGGCATAAGAGATACAGATTGTATTGCAGAAGCATAACAAGTAGTTTTTGCACTCTGGGCAGCAGTGTCACTTAGGGAAGCACACTGGTGGCAGTCGTTGCTAGGCCAGCAACAAACAATCTTGTGTTCCCTTTAGGTTGGCACCCAGAGCTGGTTCCCTGCTTGAGTAACCCTAGTTACTCTACAGTAGAATTGAAGTGGTTCCATGTGGGTTTCTAATGGGGAAAGAAAGTTTTGGTGTCAGTCTATTTTATATTAAATGTTTGTATAAAGCACAATATCATTTCTCTCATTGGTTCTTGTATTATGCACTCATCATTTCATTTTCTGTGCTTTTATGTTGTTTGAGGCATCAGGTCTTTTGTAAAGGTCCACAAGCTATTGATTATGTCTTCTCCTCTATACCCCATTTTGTTGTACTGCATCAAATATTTTTGTTAGCACATTGCTTTCAAACACTTGCAGCCTTTTTCCACTTCCCTTTGTCAGTGTCCAGGATTCTCCTCCATATAAAAGGACAGGTTGAATAATTGTACTATAAAGCTGGATTTTAAGGTTTCTTGAAATTGCTCTTGATCCCATTATTTTTTCCAGGCCCAACAGGCATATATTACTACTGTAAAGTCTTGCCTTGATTTCTTCAGTTATTTGATTGTCCTCAGTGCTTAGCTTATTGTTCCTAAATATTTAAGTTTCCCTATCTTTTTCACATTGTCTTTCCCTATCCTTATCTTCCTGTAATCTTGAGATTTATTTCTGTATGGGATCAAGTATTTAGTCTAGCTGACTTTATAGCATGCCTATCATCTTTAGAATTTGACTCAGTGATCTCTGTATTCTTTTGTACTGTATCACTTAGTAAGTTAATATTCCATAAACAACATTTTATTTAAAAGGAATTCAGGCTAGTCAAACATGACACCTTCCCCAAGACAAACCCTAAAAAGCAAGAAAATCATAAATTTTGGGTTACTTCTTAACTCTCTCCAAATGCCCACACAGCATATTCTTACACGCAGTGACAAACTGTACATTGTCATAAAGAATTTCCTTCTGTTTGTGACTGATAAGGAAACATTACACATAGCACATTACTCTCCCCATAGTATAATGCAAAACCTTAATTATGACCTCTTTATTTTCCCATATACACATAATATACCACCCACTTAGAATGTGCACTTATATCAGTGAAGAATTATTGATGCTGCTCAGCTTGTTGCTAAAGGTTTATGTTCTAGTTTTTCATGCATCTTGAATCTTCTGACAGTTTGTATAGATTGGCTTATGTTTTGGATTTTGTGTTGAAAAAATGTGTCAATCTTATGTGGCATGTGAGGACACAGTACTGTTACAATGATGAATTTGCTTGAATAGCTCTGTCTATCATGATTTTGATCATTGAAACGTTGCTTAATAATTTAACAAAAATGTTAGCAGCTTCTAGTTACACTGTAGCTTTTTCATTTGCTTTTACTAGTGGGCAATAATATCAGACAGCCTCTTCAGCTTATAAATATATTGCACCCCATTACAGAAAAAAATCTTTATAGCACAGAGGCAACATTTTATTCATCTTTATTAGGCCTTCTAACACACGGCTAGGCAAGTGTGACTTACTATACCTATTATGCTAGTAATCATGCAGATATCTATCAGATCCCTTCAGCTACTTGTCTGATTAATGAAGCTCCTGTAAAATGGAATCCGATATTTGCTCTTAACAAAAACATAATTTAAGACGAAATCTGTACCTTGAGACCTCATTCTTTAATCCAGGGCTTGTGAAAACACCAAATTTGGGACCCATGGCAAATTCTGAGATTTCAAAAATTGGGTTCATCCTGCACAGGGTTGAAAATGCAAAAATTTGGCTTCCTTTAGTCCAAGAAAATAACCAAAATACTTCATTTCATCTTTAGGATTTTGAATATAATATCGTAAAGGCAAAGAGATAACATGGAGATGTGTGGTTTCAAATGTATATTATAAACATTTTTCAATAAATTCCCATAACATTTATGACAAAAATATGTTTTTCAAAATATTCCTACTTCCTTGAAATAGCATTTTCAGATGAGCTTAGGTGTGAGCTAGATAACTTGCTGTTCAGCCTTATCAAGACCTCAAAGGTGTGGTTATAGTCAAAAGCTTAATCTAGTGCAGAACAGCAGATTTTTTCTAAAAATGGCCATTTTATGAACATCAGCTTTCCCTCCATAAATTGCATAATCTATTTTGTAGTTGTAAACATGCCAAATCAGAGTGTTCTGACAGCATCACAAGCAGAAACTAATCTTTTGTTGGCTCAGTTAGGACTTTCTCAAATGTGCTACAGATCTTAAGTTTTGCAAGTTTTGCAAGTTTTGTTTTGAGGCCAATAAGAGGTTTCAAGCCTACCTGAAAGAGTTCAAGAACCAATTTATAGCCTTATTCAGGCTTCTAGAATGTCCATTGTTTCAAAACTTTGTAAGGGAATGACTCTACAATGGCTACAGAGAATTAGGCAGGAATGTTAGCGAAAGTCCTTGGGACAACCGTTTCAAAATCATTGTACATTGGCATAACTAGTCATGACTCCATCAAAGTCAATGATGCGACGAGTTGAAGAGCTGTGTCCCTTGTGAAATTTGGAAGTCAAATACACTCAATGGAGAAATTACCAGTGTAGAATCTGTAAACTGTAATCTGGAATCTGAAAACTGAGGAACATAGTCTGGCCAAGGGCATTAAGACATAAAAATCAAAAGCAAGAAAAGTATGTGGTTCTTCTGACTCATAAATTTGCATGCTAACCAGAACATATTAATTCCTCAATACCTTTTCTGGCGAGAATAAATCCTTTTCTAAGGATTTAAATAATGCAGGTCTATTTTAATCCCCTTGAGTTTTAGTGCAACAGTTTTATAGTATTTTTTGTTGGCCTATATATTTCCTTAGCCTGTCTACTTTGGGAAAAAAATGTTTAAGTTTACTAAGTAATTTTACAATCCTTCATAGACTTGTTACAAACTGTATCAGTTGTCTCAAAACTTTGTTTTTTCCTTTAAAATTTTTGTTCAATTTTAAGACTTTAATAACATTAGGTCTATTCTCTTTGCCATATAAACACACAGTTCTATTAATACTATTGGAAATTAGGTGTGACCTAAGAATTGAAAAGGCTCAATAGAGACTACCATGAGGAAATTAAAGGAAAAACAATCTTTCATTTTGATGTAGTGAGATCAAAACACATCTAAACTTGCCTTTTTGTTTGCTTTTTATTTTTCATAAAATAGTTTGCCTTTTTCCATTTTAAGTCAGAAAGACTTGGAAATACAGTAAAAAGAGATAGAGAAAGTGACAGAGGGAGTCTGAGCTTAAGTTTTGCTAAACTTGGTACCTCTACACATGCAACTAGCATGTAGCAATAAACTCTGGCACACTGTGCCGAAGTCAGCTTCTCCTGAGTGCAGTGTTTTCATGTGTGCCCAGGACCGTAGCTGTTTGAGCCAGGGCAGGAAAGATCCAGGTTGGCAGGGGGCCCAGGAGGTCATCCCTAGGCCAGGAGGTTGTGTCAGGTGGCAGAGGGTCTGGCTGGCGAATGAATATGCTACAGTGTGGGGCTAGCTAGCAGGCAACCCCCGCACTGTAGCACCCTCATGCTCCAGCCAGCCTGCGTCGCTGTCTACATGTGTTTTGGCACACTAACGTTAGGGACAGACATTACACATAAACTGGTTTAAGTGATCAGAAACTGGTTTAAACCTGTAACAGAACAGATGTTTAATGCACATAAACTAGTTTGAGAAGGGCTGAAATTGGTTTGAGATAAACCTGATTGAATGTAGTATCAGACTTAACTGATTTGGCTAAAACCAGACAACGTCTGTCCTGGACCCCTTGTTATTTTAAATTAAATCAGACTCCCCCAGCATCCTGGCATGCTCTTTGTGCTGGATGGGGTGCTCTGCTCCACAGCAGGCCTGGCCCCTCTCCTCTGCTCCCTGGCTGCAGTCTCTGCAGGCATCTACCTGGCTTCCGCCCTCCCCCCCCCCCCCCCCCCCCGCTAAGCAGGTATTCCCTGTCCCTCACAGACACCTCGCAGCATTAGCTAGCAGATCACATGCTGACTACCTCCAAGCTGTGGCACACGGGACAAAGGCAGAATCAACAGATAGCTGGTAATGTCTCTCTGTTTTCTTAATGGGTGATAAACACTGAGTTAAGGGTGATAAACATTGCCTGCTGGGCTGTTCAGGAGGGAGGGGTGGGAACCCTCCTTAATCACAGTGTCTTGCCGGGGCCTGGCCACACCCCTTCAGCTCATCTCTGGGCAAGGGAAGGGAGGGCTGCTCTTGCACCCCCCCCGCCCCCCCCTGCTTCTAGCCTGAGCCACTTCAGGCATGTGCCTGCATTTCTGGGATGTCCGTCTGTTTACAAAACTGATTTAGCCTAAACAGGTTAGACTAACATGCAAAGAGTGAATCAATTCAGGCTCAGGCTTTTTGAATGCCTGTCTCTAGCCTAAATGACTACACTACAGGATAGTACTTGCCCCAGACAGTACTATCATACAATGGAGTTAATTAATTTACTGTGCCCTAATACAAGCACATGTGTAGATGGTGATGCTTTACTGTGGAGCTAATTAGTCACCTCCACAGTAAAGTGCATGTGTAGATGCACCCACTGTCAACGGTATACTAGCGTTGTCCAATCTTTTTATTTCTTATGCTAGCTTTCATTATTTTACTTGAAGGTCACTGAAGTAGTTATCAGTAGTGATTAGGGCTTCTGAGGGCATAATACATGAACAAGGGACTGTGAGATATACAGGAGTAGGGATTAACTGATCATCAGTTTCTCCATAATACTGCCCATGCACACACTTTTACACATTGGTAAATGAAAGCCACCCCACAGCAGATTACCATTCAGTGAAAATGGTTTAACTTTAGCAAGTTATTTTTCTTTTATTGTGGAAAAAGGTCATGTAGATGGGCAGTCTCTATTGAGTAGCTAGTGCACATAAATCCCTGCCCACTCTTACATTATGGCAATTTGTTTATGTACCCACGGTCTCAGTTTTCTTCGACTTCTTGTTTGCAGTGGTTTTCAGAACAAATATGATTTTACTGCTCACCTACGGTAAACTTGATCACAATGATACTTGTTTCAGCAGAGGTGAATTCTTGATTTGAAGTAACCAGCCTTGCATTCAAGAATGCTGAGGACATAGATCAGTTTGTTTTCAGATTTATTGGTAGAATTCCATGACACTAAAGTAACTGCTCTATTTCGAAATAAGGAATGTATATAGTAACTCTAATGCTGCACATGGTGAGCCTATAGGCAGCTTAGATAGACTGTCAACACTGAAGTCAATGAGCTGTACCTGCCAAGCCCATCTGGATTGAAGTGCCTGATTTTTGGCACAAAACTTTGAAAATGGTAATGTACATGACTTGACCTGTTAGCTGAACAATTGTGCTTAAGGCATAGTTAGGGATGAGACATATAAAGAGAGAAGCGTTCCACTCTATAAATCATGTTTATTAAGAGGTAAAACAATATATTAAAAAACAATGGGTTAGTTACCTTGCAAAGTAGTTGCTTTATTCCATGAGTATTGATCAGAAAGCCCTTAGGCTCCTTGAGACAGTGCATTACCTCAGCAGTCTTGAAGGCAAGAAGTCTCCAACCACTCTTTCTATACACTTACCTTTTATTAGCTTTACTTAATATAATACATTAGCAAGCTTTATGATAATGTCCCTATACCTATTGGCTCAACATTCTATTTTTACACTCCCAATTATACTTCACTCATGCCCATACAAGGCGATGCTTGTTACATCTCTTTCTACCCAAAAACAGGATTTCAGGTTTTAGTTTTCTTTTAGTCATCACAAAGTTTTAACCAGGCCTGTTGAGCTTGTGCAAAAAATAGAAAAAAATCAGTTATGCTAATTTTAATTCAATATGACCTTGGTGAGTTTGTACAACTTAATGATGAGCTCAGATTTTGCTGGTTTTGTTGTTGAGGAGTGTGGAGGTGTGGAATTGTGGTTAGGGGTGTAACAGGTATGCTGATCGCAGGCTTTTGGACCAGAGACCCAGGATAGTCTCAGTGCTGGGTTTACTTGGTGCTCTTTTTTTGTCTACAGCACAATGCTTTGATATTATTGAAAGGCTCCTCCTTGATCTTACCTATGGTAGAAAACTTCTTGGGCATTTTTCTGCTCCATCATTGTCATCGGTAGCAGAAACTGTGTATAGAGGGAAAAGGGTTTTACCACAGGCTTAGTAAATTTTTCTTCATTGATGTAAGGCAACTGATACCAGTTCATCCTCTATGTCAGGGGTGGGCAATTATTTCAGGCAGAGGGCTGCTTACTCTATTTTGGCAAGCTGTCAAGGGCTGCATGGGTAGCCCCACCCCTTGACAGGTCCCCCACCCCCTGGTCACCATCTTGAGACCAGTGTTCCAATGTCTTGGGACCAATGTCCCAGGGCCAGCACCAGTGGGGCCCAGAGCGGGGTGCAAGCTGGCAGGGGTCTGTGGAGCCGGGCTGGGCTGCACCAGCACGGAGAGAGGGAAGCTGGCCCAGTTCCATAGAGCCCCAGCTGGCCAGGACCCTGTACTCCTGCCGTCCTGCTCTGGGCCCTGCCAGCGCTGGCCCCGAGACACCGGTGTTGGCCCCGTGCACCCACTCACTCCCAGTGCCCCTGCAGCCCCTTGGTACAGGCAGGGGGCAGCATGCAGCACTGACTCCATGCTCACCAGCAGGTAACGAGCTGGTGCTGAGTCTGGGGAAAAGCAGCCCCTCGCTCACCCCATGGCCAGTGCTCCCTGCTGAAGCTGCTTCCAGCCCACATAGGGCTGTTCTGAGCAGGCACAGGCAGCCCCAGGTGGGCTGTGAGTGGCTGCAGTGTGGGGCACTGGGCACGGGGCAAGCGAGTGGCTGTTTTTCCCTCCCATGCTCAGCACCAGCTTGCATACTGCCCCTGCTGCTAGCCTGGGCCCCGCGCTGGCCCTGGGCTCGCCTGTCGGGGCTGTGTTACGGCATAAACAGCTGCGGCCCCCACAATGCCACACCAGGCAGTGTTTGCCACCACTGCCTCTGTGCTACCCAGTGCACAAGCTCCGGGCAGGCAGCAGCAGCAAATGCTGCCCAGAGCAGCAAGCAGGGGGGCTGCAGCTGCTGCCGCTGTGTGCAGCCCTAATGGGCAAGTCTGGTGCTGGCACAGAGCCCAAGCTGGCAGCAGGGGCGGGTTACAAGCTGGTGCTGAGCAGAGGGGAAAAATGGCCCCTCCCTTGCCCTGTGGTCAGTGCCCCAGGCTGCAGCTGCTCGCAGCCTGCCTGGGGCTGCCTGTGCCTGCCCTGCGTGGGCTGCAAGCAGCTGTAGCAGGGAGTGTGGGCCACAGGGCGGGCAAGGGGCCACTTTTCCCCAGGCCGCTTTTCCCCAGGCCACTTTTCCCCAGGCTCCTCCCCTGCCCAGGGTCCCCCCCCACCCTACCTGAGTTTCCAGCACGGTGTAGCCACATGGTCCCAGGACAGAAGCCCTGCTGGGGCTTTTGGCTGGGGGGGGCAGGGACAAACGGGCCCTGCTGTTGCAAAAGCCTGCCGGGCTTCCCCTGGCTCCTACTGCCCCTGGTTCCTATCATTTTTGACAGGAACCAAGGACAGATCAATATTACTTTTCTAAATTTTTTAGGGGCTCTATGGGCCAGATAGAATGGCCTCATTGGCCAGATCTGGCCCGTGGGCCATATTTTGCCCACCCCTGCTCTATGTAATAGTATTGATGGAGCTATACTGGTGCAGAAAAATGCCACACACATTTGAGGCTGTAGTGGACCTCACCCTGTGGGCAGAGGTCATGTTGACTGCTCAGCAGAATTGCTGGGGATAATACTAGCAACTGATTCTTCAGAACAAAATGTAAGTGTAACTCTTTTGCTGACAGGTGTTAGCAGCAATACGGGACAGGTTCAATTTTGGGGTACTAAATATATTTTACCTTGGCTTGAGCCCCCACCCAGTCTGCCTGGGAAACACTAAATGAATTACTAAGGTGTCCAATAAAACCAACAACCCTTTTATCGCAAGCAGTAGAAACACAAAATCAAAATTTATTACAAAGAATAGAGGAAAAAAAAGTAAACACTAACTATAATTTTAAAACACTACAAACTACAAAACAATATCTATAGGTGGCACCCTCTTGGGGAGGCTTTACCGATACCCAGTAGTCTGGGTCTTGGGACTCTCCAAAGGGGGGCTAGGCCCATCTTGGCTTGGGCCTGAACTACAGCTAGTGTCCAACTGCACCACTGGGTTGGGGCATAAACTGCAAAGGCACAAAAGAAGGCCCAGGTCTGTTTCACTGGGCCTAGACTAAGCAGCAAAAAGCTGGCCAGGCCTATGCAACACAGAGGCCTGGCTAAACAACGGTGCCAGGGCTTCACTCTGGCCCAAACCTGCTAGCTGAACATATAGCTGGGGTTCAGCCCCACACAGGTGGGCTGAAATGCAACAGCTGTAAAACAGCAAAAAGGGCCCAGGCTTATGGCTGCAGTTTGGACATGTAGTCTCAGCTGTACCACCACGCTGAGACAATACAATCCCCAACATAGGGGCCAGTGAACTGCCAGGACCCTGTTTCCTGGTCAACTTGCACTAGGGAATAATACTCTCATGGTATCATCCCACTCAAGGCCTGCATGGCCAAAACTGCCAGCAAGGCACACAGCTGGGGTTCAGCGACACAGCTATGCTGAACCCAAGAGACGTTGCAACAGCAACTAAAACATGCCATGCTCTCAGCCCAAGCCCAGAGCATGCCAGCAAAACTGCGAGGCTTGGCTAATTTCCTGCAGGGATTGATGCCCACCCATGGCATTATCCCATTCAAAACCTAGAAAAACAACAGGGGAAAGAAAAGGGAGAGAACAGAAGTCTCAAAACCTGAGGCAGACTTTCTCTCCCTGTACCTGAGGCTTTCCCTTCTCATCATTTTGTTGGGGCCGAGGGGCTGTGGCCAGCAGCCCAGGCATGTGGGCCGGGGAAAGGGTCGGCATGGCGAACTAGAATTAGGCACTGACGCATAGAGGTTGATTAAACATTATTTTACTTACACCGTAGATGGTCACGGTGCAGGCAGGAAAACTTTCTTGAGTTGCAGTTACAAAAAAAAAAACCACACGTGGAGTTTGCTAGGCTCCACAAAACAAACACGAACATGAACAGAGCTCTGGATACACACTCACGGAGTTCGCTAGGCTCCGTGGACCATCCGAGATGAAAGTCTGAAAGGTGACTCTCCACGAGTGCACAGGGTGGGGTACGTCGAGGGATCGTGCAGTGACGGGGAGAGGCTAGAGGTTGATCAGGCCCCTGTATCCTCCTCTAAGGCACACGCGGAGTTTGTTAGGCTCAACAGTGCACTTAGAGTTCTTCACGAGATGGATGTGAAGTCCTCCAACTTGGGCGGAAACTGCTCAAGCCTCTTATACGGCTAGCAAGCCAATCGCTAGCCGCCACGTGGGAATAATTTAGAAACAGCCAATAGTGG
The DNA here is from genome assembly GCF_030867095.1 of Alligator mississippiensis. Taxonomy (NCBI): domain Eukaryota; kingdom Metazoa; phylum Chordata; order Crocodylia; family Alligatoridae; genus Alligator; species Alligator mississippiensis. The sequence goes on along the minus strand of NC_081830.1, from coordinate 52,933,784 downwards.
GAAACAAATTTACATACGGGTGGCGGGAACTCCTTTGCACCGGGGTTTTCTCTATGCAACTGAGAATTGCACCGAACAAAGAAAGCTCCTTGTGGCGGGAAGTAATTCTGCAGTGCCGAAGCACACACAAAATCATACCCTTTGGGTCATGACATCCCCCCTTGCTGAAGTCACAGCTGAATTATACCACATGCTCGTCACTCGGGTCGCCAGTAGCTCTTATAACGGGTCGTTGAACTAAACAGGTAAACACAAAATCAGTTAACATAAGAAGTTTGTCCTCCAGGGATCGAATTAAATAATAGCCGGCACAAATACATACACACATAACCAGATTCATAACAAAAAACTGCACGATCAGGGCTTCAGTGGGTGTCATGGCAAAGTCGCGCGTCAAGCCCTCACTTCTGCCAATGATGTTATCCTTCTTGGGGCTTCTCTCTGCTACGCACTCTGAATTCTGGATCTGTGAAAAGAATTCTCTTAAAACAGTTATTTCACTAATATTTACAAAATTCACATGGAAACGCACTATCATTTCTAAAACATATAATACAGGTGTTTGAACACAACTCTACTCTGGACAACCGTCTCTTGCACACTCAACTAGATGAAATCGTCGAGGATTCGTCATCCAGTTCTTCCAGATAACGAAAGCCTAACTCATAGGCCAGTTGCCATTGGCCTGCGTCCCCTAAAATCCGAAGTTGCTGCTTATTGAGTCCAGAACACTGTAGGAGAAATCCAAACATGTATCGCTCCTCTGGTGTTCTCTGTGGCAACGATGGAAGATCGGATTCACGATGTCTTGCGCCTTGAGCCTCGGTCGGGTGTCGACGTTCCCGATCGCTGGATATTCTTGGCTCCATCAGGATACGCAGTCGTGACAATTGATGAAGAAGATTACTCACAGGTTGGTTAACCATTGGGTTAAGCAGAATCCGGAGGACAACGATGTTCTTTCGTCCATAAACCTCAAGACAACTATCTATGCTGTGGATGGTCACTGGAACGGTTCCAGGATTTCGTAGATGACGGTGAGGCCATGGTCTTATTCGCTGGAGTGATGTCAGTCCCAGCACACATGCTCTGGGGTTCCAGGCACAGTACGAGACTCCAATAATCACTAGCATGAGTTGCTCTGCGCCAGTATGTTCTGGCCGGCCGTCATGCCATGCGTGGGTTTTTTGACCGATCAGTCCTACAACAAGTGCTGGCAGTGGAATAGGCCAGTGAACGTTAAACGCCACCATGTCGATGTCAGTGACATGTCCTCTACTCCACGAAGCTTGCCTGACCAAGAAGTTTGCCTCTTCCTGGTTTAGCAGGTCGGACCCAAGTTCCACGACCAAAAGTCCCAACCATACAGCTAGAGTTTCTTCAGGTTGGATTCTTGATTCTCTGCACAAATCCTGCAGTTCAGTTCTGGTGCGAGCGTAATAGGTAGTAGTAACTCGGCTGGTTGTTGCTACAGGTTGAACTGTTGCTGTGGGAGTCATCTCTGCTGTTATTGCCTCAGGCAGGAGGGGCGGATGCACTCCTCCGCTCGATTCTCCCTTCCGTCGGCAAGAAGGCGTGGTCGCCGGAAGCGACGCTGCGTCGGTGGGCGGGGTCGCCATCCGAACTCTCGCGAGTTCCTCCGAAGCTCCACCCTTCTCTTCCGGTTCTTCCACGCGGTCTCCCTCTTGCTCGGTGCCACCTTGTCATGGCGTCTCAAGATTCTTTCGCAGCCGCTTCTTTGACCGCTTGAACGGCCATACGCAGCTGGGCTTTCAAACTTAAATTTTTCTGCATTAGATCAGTTACTGTACGGAAAGTTGCAGCTAACATTCCCCCCTTGTCATATCTCGGGGTTACCCTCTCATCTGCAGTGCGTTCCTCCGTCTCCAGATCTTCGCGGAGCTCAGATGGAAGCTCGCGACCTCTCAATCTAGACGCCAGCATAAAGGGGGCGAACCGGTCGATCGGCACCGGTTCTTCACTCTCCCGAGCACGTCTTAGGCAACGGGCACACTCCTGGGTGAGGGTTGGGTTTACTGCGCCTGCCGGGTTGACTCTGGCGAGGGACACAGTGTTGAGGGGCCTAAACAGGACCTGCTCATTACTCATTATACACCCAAATGCCACGGGGTGAAGATACACTTACCTCTCTCTTGGGGCTCCTTCTTTGGAAGCTCCCTCTTCTCCCTTTAGCGAAAGGCATCCACTGATAAACCTTTCACCCGTTCCGCCCGCCTGATGGTAAGCAATATGCGCCTCCATTTCCACAACGCTTGCTACGTCGCGTTTCCCACTTCGCCAAGGGCAGTTCTCAACTAATTCTAGTTCTATCGTGCTTTTCCTGTATCCCATCCTCGTCGCCATGTCGGAGCCGAGGGGCTGTGGCCAGCAGCCCGGGCATGTGGGCTGGGGAAAAGGGTCGGCACGGTGAACTAGAATTAGGCACTGACGCGTAGAGGTTGATTAAAGATTATTTTACTTACACCGTAGATGGTTGAGGTGCAGGCAGGAAAACTTTCTTGAGTTGCAGTTACAAAAAAAAAAACACACGTGGAGTTTGCTAGGCTCCGTGGACCATCTGAGATGAGAGTCCGAAAGGTGACTCTCCACGAGCGCGCAGGGTGGGGTACGTCGAGGGATCGTGCGGTGACGGGGAGAGGCTAGAGGTTGATCAGGCCCCTGTATCCTCCTCTAAGGCACATGCGGAGTTTGTTAGGCTCCACAGTGCGCTTAGAGTTCTTCACGAGATGGATGTGAAGTCCTCCAACTTGGGCGGAAACTGCTCAAGCCTCTTATACGGCTAGCAAGCCAATCGCTAGCCGCCACGTGGGAATAATTTAGAAACAGCCAATAGTGGAAAACAAATTTACATACGGGTGGCGGGAACTCCTTTGCACCGGGGTTTTCTCTACGCAACTGAGAATTGCACCGTGCAAAGAAAGCTCCTTGTGGCGGGAAATAATTCTGCAGTGCCGAATCACACACAAAATCCTACCCTTTGGGTCATGACACATTTCAATTTGCTTCTCCAGTGAAGAGGGGTGCAGGAGACCCCCACCCCCATGGGGAGCAGGCTTTCTGGCTCCAAATTCAGCTTTCAGCAGCTCCAGGACCTGGAAAAAGAGCCCCAGCCCAGGTGGCCTGACACTTAAATAACATTTTTAACCTCATCACCTGGTCCCGACCAGAAGCAGGCATTATTTGAACACTGCTAATGCAAACCAATCATTTCAAAGGTGGTCAGCACTCCGGGTGAAGTGGCTAGAGTCACCAAACTGTTTTTTCACAGGTCCCTTGGAGGGAATCTTAAGACAAAGGCCTGGACACAGTGAGTGTTTTTATACATGTAAGCACTGCAGCACTGGGTGCTTTGAAAAGCGCCCAGGGCTGAATCACCTGCAATTTTATATAAGCAGCAAAATGCGCATCAGTGCTGAGAAAATGGCGGCAGCATGCTTTTGAACTAAAACACGTACAAGGTCCTTTAGTTCAAAAGTGCACCACCACAGTTTTCTGTATGCTGACGCACATTTTGCCACTTATACAACTGCATGTGGTGCAGTGCGGTATGTGTCAGCTTGCATGCAGAGAAGACTCAATTAATCGACTGCTCCAAAGTAGCGGATCTGTGGCATGTCGCGGGATGGAAAGATATGTATATAAATGCCAAATGAGGGGGTGGGGGATACTGGTTCTCTTTCAGTCCTAGAGGAGGCAAAATATACAGCACAAACGAGATACACAGCAACATAAACCCAGAACACACTTTACCACACACAACCCCAAGTGTGTGTGGGTGTTACATAAACAAATCTAATGCAGGGATTGGCAGCCCCTGGCATGTGTGCCAGAACATAGCACATGAAAGCATTTGGCAAGCCACAGCTGGCCTGGGCTCTGGGCAGGCCCCTGGCACTGATCGTGCAGCCTGGGCAGGTTGTGGCAGGCAGCCAGGACACTACAAGTGGCTGCACTGCGGAGCCCCGGCCCAGCTACTTCTGGCAGTGGGTGCATGCATGCCTCAGGGTGGACAACAGGGAAGGGGCCAGGGCTGTGCCGTCACAGGATTTCAGCAAGGATCAAGCAAGGATCAAGCCCCTCATGGCTTGCCCATCATATGCCTCTGGCACGCCAACATCTTACAAGTTGAGGCTTTGGAGTTTTGTGGCACTTTGCTCAAAAATGTAGCTGCACTTGGTATTAGATAAATAATGACTGTGGTAAATGGAAATTCATTTGAAGGTATTGATATACACTTTGTTTAAATGACCAGTCTTTTCGATACAAAGTCAGATGAAATTAGGAGAGATATGATATAATCAAACCTGGGTTATTACATTTAGATGAAGTAAAGGTGATATTTTTGATCAGATATTGATCTTATTTGTTGTGGGTTACTGTAGCTTTTTCCTTGATAATATGAACTGAACTGATTTATATAAATATGTTTGCTGTAAGTTAAGTCAGAAAGCATTTGTCAAGCTAAGTTGCAAATAAAGTACACAAGAGTCAGTGGGAATACAGCTTAATGACTTTCACTTTGATAACCCTGTTATTTTGCAGAGATACTTAATAACAGTAATTTGACTCCTGTCAGAAACTAATTTAGTAGATTTATTAATTTGAAGGGGTATGTTAAATAATTATGCAAAACCATTCAGTACAGATTAATTAGAGGTTTCAATATAGGATTACCTCCCAGCACTGATAGAAACAGCGAAGAACTGTTAAAATTCCCAGCAATTTCAGTGACTCTGCTCGAAGTAGCAAAAATATCTTGCAACTGTTAATTTTGTTCCCTCATGTAGCCACTGCAGCAGAGTCTAAGGTTATGTATAAGTAGTGAAACTTTAAAAACAGAACTTTTAATGAACGCATTGAATTCTAGAAATTGTCTGCAAAATCAAATCTTCCATTTAGCTTCCATCTTCTGCATTTTTGTCTCATCCTTTGCTGACTTCAAGGAAAAAAAGTTAGGGGAAAGCAAGCATGTGGTCGATAGCTTCACAGGGCTCAGCCCTTGCCCTGAGATTTTGGCTTATTGTCTTCTAGATATTGAGCCAAGTTCAAAGATGAAAACCTCAAGAAAGGCACTGTATCAATCCTAAGAGCAAACAAAGGGCTATTATACCTGCTGCTATGGTGTAGGAAAGTTAATTGCACAATCACAAGAGGGATAGCTTCAACCATGTGTATTGAACATGCCTGCATGTCCCACTGTGAGTGAGTCAGGTGGGTGAGGAAAGGGATGACTGCTCTCTACAATGTGCTTATAAAAGATAATTGGTCTTGAAGGATTCTCATACATGAGAGAGAAATAATGATCAAAGGTGTAGGAATAGGACCTTGCTTGAGCCACCCAGAGCAAGAGAGGGTGCCAATCAGAAAACAGGTTCCAGTTCAGTTGTGTATATCTCTTTTGAACACAATCAATGTGAGACAGGTATTTTAGCAGCATAGAATTACAGTACTAGTTGATGCCTGTCACAATGGATTCTTCATAACCCGGTACTCACAAAGCTACTACTAGCAACCAAAGGTCCATTGTGACTCTGGCAAGATACTCTCCAGACTCAACATGATCATTTACACCATTGTGATTTAGGGCTTTGTTACATGTTAATTTTAGGTGGCTCCTGGAGCTCTAAACCCTTGGATTGTTCAAACATTAACATATGAAACTAGTTTTTGTAGGCAGCTTAAAGTTATACTACTTCGGGGCAGGTTTATTTGTGATCTGCATTACTCAGCCTGTGTTACACCTGGGGTTGGCAGCCCTGGAGGTGGCTCATCTGTCGGCAGTGGCCACACATTAATGAAATGGAAGCTGGGTAACATGGATTAGAGATAAATCTGCCCCAGAATGGCATATCTTTAAGATACCTGGGCTAGGGACAGACATTATATATAAACTGGTTTAAGTGATCAGAAACTGGTTTAAACCTGTAACAGAACAGATATTTAATGCACATAATCCAGTTTGAGAAGGACTGAAACCGGTTTGAGATAAACCTGATTGAATGTAGTATCAGACTTAACTGATTTGGCTAAAACCAGACAATGTCTGTCCCGGACCCCTTGTTATTTTAAATTAAATCAGACTTCCCCAGCATCTCGGCATGCTCTTTGTGCTGGGTGGGGTGCTCTGCTCCACAGCAGGCCTGGCCCCTCTCCTCTGCTCCCTGGCTGCAGTCTCTGCAGGCATCTACCTGGCTTCCGCCCTCCCCCCCCCCCCCCCCCCCGCTAAGCAGGTATTCCCTGTCCCTCACAGACACCTCGCAGCATTAGCTAGCAGATCACATGCTGACTACCTCCAAGCTGTGGCACACGGGACAAAGGCAGAATCAACAGATAGCTGGTAATGTCTCTCTGTTTTCTTAATGGGTGATAAACACTGAGTTAAGGGTGATAAACATTGCCTGCTGGGCTGTTCAGGAGGGAGGGGTGGGAACCCTCCTTAATCACAGTGTCTTGCCGGGGCCTGGCCACACCCCTTCAGCTCATCTCTGGGCAAGGGAAGGGAGGGCTGCTCTTGCACCCTCTCCCCCCTCCCCGCCCCCCGCTTCTAGCCTGAGCCACTTCAGGCATGTGCCTGCATTTCTGGGATGTCTGTCTGTTTACAAAACTGATTTAGCCTAACCAATTCATAGATTCATAGAGTCATAGATTCTAGGGTCTGAAGGGACCTCAATAGATCATCAAGTCCGACCCCCTGCATAGGCAGGAAACAGTGCTGTGTCTAGATGACCCCAGCTAGATGCCTATCTAACCTCCTCTTGAAGACCCCCAGGGTAGGGGAGAGCACCACCTCCCTTGGGAGCCCATTCCAGACCTTGGCCACGCTAACTGTGAAGAAGTTCTTCCTAACGTCTAGTCTAAATCTGCTCTCTGCTAGCTTGTGGCCATTATTTCTTGTAACCCCCAGGGGCGCCTTGGTGAATAAAACCTCACCAATTCCCTTCTGTGCCCCCGTGATGAACTTATAGGCAGCCACAAGGTCGCCTCTCAACCTTCTCTTGTGGAGGCTGAAGAGGTCCAGGTGCCCTAGTCTCTCCTCATAGGGCTTGGCCTGCAAGCCCTTAACCATACGAGTGGCCCTTCTCTGGACCCTCTCCAGGTTATGCACATCTCTCTTGAAGTGCGGCGCCCAAAACTGAACACAGTATTCCAACTGTGGTCTGACCCACGCCCTATAGAGGGGAAGTATCACCTCCTTAGATCTGTTCGTCATTCATCTGGTAATGCACAATAAAGTGCCATTAGCTTTTCTGATGGCTTCGTCACACTGCCGACTCATGTTCATCTTGGAGTCCACTAGGACTCCAAGATCCCTTTCCGCTTCCATGCCACCAAGCAGGTCATTTCCTAGGCAGTAGATGTGCTGGACATTTTTCCTCCCTAGGTGCAGCACTTTGCATTTCTCCTTGTTGAATTGCATTCTGTTGTTTTCTGCCCATTTGTCCAACCTGTCCAGGTCTGCTTGTAGTTTTTCCCTGCTCTCCAGCATGTCTACTTCTCTAGTCTAACCAGGTCTAGTCTAACCAGGTTAGACTAAACTGCAAAGAGTGAATCTCAGCAATTCTGCTGAGCAGTCAACATGACCTCTGCCCACAGGGTGAGGTCCAATATAGCTAGGAAAGTGTGTGGCATTGTTCTGCACCAGTATAGCTCCATCAATACTATTACATAGAGGATGAACTGGTATCAGCCAAGTTGCCTTACATCAATGCAGAAAAATTTACGAAGCCTGTGGTAAAACCCTTTTCCCTTTATACGCAGCTTCTGCTCCCAATGACAATGATGGAGCAAAAAAACACCCAATAAGTTTTCTACCATAGGTAAGGTCAAGGAGGAGCCTTTCAATAATATCAAAGCATTGTGCTGGAGACAAAAAAGTTCACCAAGTAATCCCAGCTCTGAGAATATCCTGGGTCTGTAGTCCAAAAGCCTGCAATCAGCATAACTGTTACACCCCTAACCACTTTTCCACATCTCCACACTCCTCAACAACAAAACCAGCAAAATCTGAGCTCATGATTAAATTGCACATCATTAAGTAGAAGGTGCTTGAGTTCAAAAGTGCACCACCACAATTTTCTGCATACTGATACACATTTTGCCACTTACACAACTGCATGTGGCACAGTGCAGTGTGTGTCAGCTTGCATGCAGAGCAGACTTCATTAATTGAGAGCTCTGAAGTGGCGTAACTCTGGTGTGTTGTGGGATGAAAAGGTATGTGTATAAATGCTCAAAGAGGGGGTGGGCGTACTGGTTCTCTTTCAGTCCTAGAGGAGGCAAAATAAACAGCAGAAACAAGATACACTGCAACATAAACCCAGGACACCCTTTACCACACACAACCCCCAGTGTGTGTGGGTGTTACATAAGCAAATCTGGTGCAGGGATTGGCAGCCCCCAGCATGTGTGGCAGAGCATGGCATATGAAGCCATTTTCTTCAGCATGTCACAGCTGGCCCAGGCTGGGCAGGCCCCTGCCACCAGCCACAAATCCCAGGCTGGTTGTGGCAGGCAGCCAGAAAGCTACAAGCAGCTGCACTGGGGGCCACGGTGCCCTGGCACAGTTTGTTGACAGTGGCAGATGCACATGCACCTTGGGGCAGACTGTGGAGAAGGGACCAGGGGGCTGCGTTACCACAACAAGGATCAGGCCCCTTGTGGCTCTCCTGCCATCTGCCCTTGGCATGCCAACATCTTACAAGTTGAGGCTTTTGGATTTTTGGCACAGTGTCCAAAAACATTGCCGACCCCTGTGTTACACTAAAGTGTGGCCACTCTATGTTACATGTTCATGTAACACCCCATGCACCCTCCTCCCCTACTGGCCCAGTTCATACCTGCTGCCCCTAACCCTGCCAATCGGGCCAGCATCCTCTGCTTCTGCCCTTGCTCTCCTCCCCACAACCCTCCCAGCAGCTCTTCACTTGCAGCTGCTGGTGCTGTCCTGGGGGAGAAGGCAGGGAAGGGGAACCTACCTGCCCTGATGCTGCTGTCACCCTCTGGGCTGGGCAGCCACAAGTAATCCAGGGGACATGGGGGGCTTCAGTGTGCCATGAGGGCTGGGGGAATAGAAGGGGAGCCCTGGGAGGTGAGAAAGGGCCAGGGGGTGGGGGGAACCCAGAATGGGAGGGGAAGGGGGGAAAAAGGATGGGGTGGGATTCATACCTTTCCGTCCTCAAGGCCCTTGCTCATCTAAATGTGTGACTGCTTCAAACCTGAGCTAACACTAACACCGATCAACAGTTGAAAAGTTTAAAGTGTAATGTTTAACAAAGCTCTCAGTTATGGTATGTTTCTTAGGGTTACCATACATCTGGGTTTTCCTGGACATGACCTCTTTTTTGGCCCCTTGTCCTCGTGTCTGAGTGGGTATTTAAAATGAGAGCAAATGTCTGGGGTTTTGTTCTTCCTCTGCTTTTCTGAGCTGACTGCTTGGGACTGGGAGCAGTGGGCAAGGTGATTGGCTGTTGGGGGTTACATGTTCCCCATGCGGGCCCCGCCCAGCCCAGGTAAAGAGACACTCTGTGTATGTGTGCGTATGTGGGCAACAGGGCTGTGGGTGGAAAGGGTGCTGTTACTCAGGAGTGAGGGGCAATGGCAGGGCTGGGGGGCAAGGAGCTGTGGGTTGGGAGTGAGGGGTGCTGGCCTGGCTGGGGGGGGGGCAGAGGCTACGAGTCCTGAGTGTGGGGCACCAGCAGGGCTGGGGGCAGGGGGCTGTGGGTTGGGAGTGAGAGGGGGCTAGCGGGGCAGGGGCTTAGGAATGAGGGACAGAGACAAGTCACAGGCATATCACTGCCCCCTCACAATCATATGCCCCTCCCCCTTCTCTGACCCCTCCCCCTCACATGTATCCTGTTTTTTGATGCTGGAAATATGGTAACCCTAACGTTTTTGTGTGTGTTTTAGAGTGCTAGTCATTAAGGGTGATGAACTGGTCTCTGTGTTGTTTTTGTGTGTTTATGCGGTTTTCGTGTAATCCACATTTTTAACTTGTACCTGCTTCTATCAAAGATCTCTGGATGGATACCTTCATTTGGAAACTCAGGGCACCTATCCATGAGCAGCGAGACCACTCCAATGTGCTGTAATTACAGTGCATGAGAGCAGACTCACTTAATCAAGTCCACTAGAGCATGGTTATTATCGTGCTCCAGCAGCCTCTAGCATCTCATATATCAGCCTCCCTGCACTTAAAAATGGTGGAGGGGGCTGTTATCTAAAGGTCGTTTGACAAGCTTTAAATAAAGCATCCCCGCCACCATTTTTAAGCACGGGGGAACCAATACACAAGATGATCCAGGTGCTTTAATTAGAGTGGCTCCCGGAGACACTTCAATTAAACTGCCCCCTCCCCACTCCCAGAGTACATGTATAAAGGCCTTCAGTGCTCCCACCTTGATCTCTGTAAGCCCCTTAACTTCTCCAGAAGCTTGTTTCTGGGTGTGAATCATGGCAGCTTTGTATTCTGTTGCAGAACATGGAGAGTAGAACACTTTGTAAAAAAACTCTGCAACACATGTGGCTGTCTACGCAATTATATATTAGGATGACTGTGCAGTAAATGCTGACTTGTCTCTGAATTTTTACTGGAGAGACAGAATTAGCTGTTTGGATTGTTACACTGAGAGTTTAGACTGGAGTAGAAACTGGGGATAAAGAAACTTTTACAACAAGAAGAGGCCTTTTATTTGCTCTCTCTAGTGCTATATACCAACAGGGCAACACAATGATAATAAAGATACTTTAACCAACTATACATAACATTCCACCTAGAAAACATCCTGCAAAGTCAGTGTTGGCAGCACACTTTTCTTCTTAATAGGTTCATACTGTAAAAAGTGACTTAAAGCATTTTTCCACAATTGAACCTGAGGCCTTTTTTGCCTCAGGGAAAAAAGTGAGGTTTTAAACATGTATTAACTAATGCATGTTAAATACCTGCACTAAAATATTAGGCTACCTATACACATGCTGGTTCACATTCTAATTAGAATGCTTCAGCATGGCCTCACCATCCCCTGCCTGTTTTAAAATGAGTGTGGAGGTGCCTTATCTAAACTGCATCGAATGAGGTTTAGATAAAGTGTTCTATGGCTATTTTTAAATGCATAGGGGTTTCATACACATGGCTGTGAGCTGTTTTAGTTAGAATAGCTGCCTGGAAATCATGCTAATTAAAACCCACCCTTGAGCATGTGTATAGGCAGCCTTAGCATGGAGAAGGCTTGTACCTTGTCATATTGAATGAAATAGTTTGAATGTTTGTAATAGTTGCCCATTAGCCAGTTTAAGAAGAAGACAAGATTTATCTCCTTATCTAGGCCATTGTTTTGGTCTACGTGCGAAAGATCCTGACTTTGCTCAAAGTCTTAACTCTTGAATTTTATCTTTAGAAGCCTTTAACAAAGAGAACCTAAAAATGCAAATATCCCGAGTTCCAAGAGATCAAACCCTAGGGCCTTTTGACAAGATTAGAAAGAAAAGGTCACTTGCAGTGGTATGGAAGTTCCCCAAAGTAATTAAAATGATCAACAAAAGAAACTGATTACTAAGCAAAAGAATATGTTAAGAAAGATCCGAGCCCAAATTTGGGAGTAATGACAGGTTTGGGTAGGAGTGGCCCAAGACGGCAACTCACTCAATAAAAACTGTAACCTACTCTCCCAAATTGGAGGTGACTATACTTGCAGAACAATGAAGGAAGAATTGCAAATGTAGGCCGGATCAGACTGATCACCTGAATCACCCTCTCCGTGAACACGAATCTCTTAGTTCACACTGAAGCCGTGGAGCACCCGAAAGGGACTGAAGGAAGGGGACTTAGTCCTATCACTGCTGAGGCGAGCCCATTGAACCGTATTGCTGAGGCGAGCCCATTGAACCGTATTGCTGAGGCGAGCCCATTGAACCGTACTACTGAGGCCAACCCATTAAATTGTACTACTGAGGAATGAAACCATATTTAGGTGTTTGGCTTCTCGGAATTCTAGGATTGTAAGTATATTATGAAAAATAATAGTATTGATTCAAATTTAACTTTTAGTTGTAATTGTAGTTGTTTTTGTAATACTAATTCTTATAGCATTGTTTGGGAAGGAAGTGCATTCGGAGCATTGTTTCTGATATATGTAATTATTGTGTTCTTAATGTTTGTGGTATTTCTTAAAGCTAAGCAGTATTATATGCGTAGCAAACAATTTTAAAATAAAATTGTGTTGTATGAATTAAGTGTGTAATCATTGTGAAATCGTGCAATCAACTAACTACTCCCCCAGCCAGTGCATCAAAATGAATCAGTAAATTGTGTGGGATTTTCTCTATTCCATAACCCACTAGAGACATGGCGTCATGAACAGGATGCGCTGGTTGCCCATTTCAAAATGGGGTGAATGTGTTGCAGCATTGCACGTTCCACAATGATAATGAGGGAACTTGGAAGGTAAATATAAGGGATCTTAATAATGAGGATGAAACAATCACGTATAGTTTAAGATGCTGTTTGGGAGAAATTCAGAAATCATATGGTCCACAAGATTGGAGTTTAGAAAACAAGGAAGTAAAGCCAGAAATAAAGGTGTGTAGGAAGAAAGAAAGTAGAAAAGAAGAGGGAGGTTTTCGAGAGATAATGCGAAAGGTGTTAGGGAAAGGAGTTTACGATCAGATAAAATTGCCACTAGCAAGGGAGATAACACGTAAACAGGCAGGAGAGATACTAAGAGAGTTAGAGGTAAGTTGGAAACAAGCATCAGGAGGTCCTTTGAAAAAAACCTAATTACCCGTCCCTCTTAGGAGAGGCAGCTCGGGGAATCATTCACTGATTGCATGAGGTAGAAAATTTAGCGGTAGAGAATAATGTTTTAAAATTGGTTATGAACCAGAGTAAAGTGAATGAAACAGAGGAGCATGGAGAGAAACCAAGTAAAATATCTGTGCAACCTACTGCACCCTCTCCAATTGTTCCATCCACTCCACCCCCGTATGGAGAAGTTACAGCAGAATTGAAAGAATTAAAAGCTGACTATGAGGTAGAGAAGTAGCTAAAGGTAGAGCAGAGCCAATACTGGAGGCATGTCCTATAGTAACTACCTCTTGGAAACAACAAGGGACAAATCCTGCATTTAGACAGAATATCTATAGAGAAAGGAACAGGGAGGAAATAGAAGATTTGGCTAGGAGAACAGCACGATGTACTATGAAAATTGCATTGTGTGGCTAGGAAGGATTATAGAGGAAGAAAACGGAATAGGGACCCTATTACGTTCAGAGGAGGTCCTTCCACTAACGAGAAATTAATGATGGGGTAAGGGGGCAATTCTCATAAATACCATGAATATAATTCCGGGAGGCATGTATCCCATAACTTTAGCTGGATTAATTGCCACCGGGGTAAAAAATCATTTGGGAGCTCTAAACTTTCCCCAAAATTTAGAAGGGGGTATGAATAACATCAGGTACATAATATGGGGAATTAGTTTTGCCCATTGGACAGCACCCCCAAACACCCTAACGGCAGTACAACAGAGATTAGGGAATGATTGTTTGTTTATCAGCACTCCTGAACAAGTAATTTGCAACAGGATGTCGTTAGAGGTAGCAGCAAATGTACTGAAAACTCCAGAAGTAAAAGCCTGGTTACTGCCGCTGGTGGGGCAGACACCCTGGGAAGTAGCTGATCAAATAGGAACTATAGTGCAGGAGGAAGAAATCAAGAAAAAGCCCAAAGTATATGTAACAGGAAAGGGTCCAAACAAACCTACCCCAACCAAAGAGGATAAGGCTATGTTTGTATTCTTGCTAAGTAAAGGGTTTGAAAGGGAAGAATTAAGAAAGAATACGCTGAAGGAAAACAAGCAGTTAGCCATAAGCCATGGATGGAAACCTTGGAAAGATTGGACTGCTGAGAAACAAAGCAACCCAAAAAACGGGTCACAGGGGGAGAGCCAGTAAAATTCTGTCCCTCCCCCGAGACAGCTGAAATTATGCCAGAACAACAAGAATTGAATGGAGATTCTCACCCTTATGTAACCTTAGAATGCGTGAATCCCAAAGATTTAAGATTAGAGAGAGCAACCTTCCTAATGGATACAGGGGCACAAGTTAACATGATCAGGAAGGCAGACTCACATTTAGTTATTCCAAAAAATAAAGAAATTACCATTGTGGGAGTGAATGGGAAATATACTAAACATCAAGTTGGAACTATAATCCTAACAGGGGGAAAAGAAATAGAAGTATTAATTGGCTCAAAGAATATATTAGGCATGAATAGCATAAGGCATGATCCTTATCTAAAAGAATCATTAAAGGAAATGTTGCCAATTAAAGTCCCAGAGGAGGAACTCCACAAGCCTAAGTTAAAAAGTAAAATTTTATCCATGCCAAAAAAGGTGCGTGCCTACCAAATTAAGGACTCATTATCAGCCCCAACTCAAGTATTAATAAAAGAGCTAATAGATGAAGGAGCCATAGAATTAACTACCCCAGGCAAATACGTTAGTCCTGCATGGACTATAGACAAGGGCAATGGGAAGGTCAGATTAGTAGATTATTGAGAAGTAAATTTAAGAATAGAGGATGTGAGTATTGTGCAAAATCACACTGCACAAGAAATATTGTATTCCATTAGAAACTTAAAAGAACACCCATGGGGAGCAAGTATTGATTTGAAGAATATGTTTTTCTCAATCCCCATAAATGACAAAGGAGGTTTGTTAAATATGAACCTTAATGGGAACACATACCGATGGAAGGTATGTCCACAGGGGTATAAGAATTCACCAGCTATAGCTAATAGTTGTATAGGTAAAACCATTATCAAATTTCAGGCAAACACAAATTATATAGCTGAAGGAATAAAGATCTGGCAATATGTAGATGACATACTAATAACTGGACCCACTGAGAAACAGGTTAATGAAACTCTAAAGCTGTTAATTAAACATTTAACTCAGGAAGGTTGGAAGGTAAATTCAGACAAAACAAAATGTGCAGCTACAAGTTTCACCTTCTTGGGGAGAAAAATGAATGAAAAGGAAATAACCCCAGAAGATAAATGGGTAACAGCTTTAAAGAAAGCAACAGAAAAACCCCCAAAGACTGTAACTGAAATGCAAGCAGTATTAGGAATTATTAATTGGTTAAGAGACTGGATTGAAAATGCCACAGTACAAACCAAGCTAATCAGGGCAGCAATAAAAAGTAAGCACTGGTCAGCAGCAGCTCAAGGCCAAGTAGAAAGAATAGTATCAGATTTAAGTTCAAAACAATTAACTTTACATCGAATACATAATCAGTTACCAATGGAATTATACATCAGGACAGGTATAGATTGGGTAAGTGGAAAGGCAGTCCAAGGAAGTAACGTGATAGACTTATGGAGTCTCACACTTAAAGGATCTGAAGCTAGATATGGAACTTTAGGTAAAGTATTACTTGGGTTACACCACTGTTATAAAAGGTACAGCCGAGAGTTAACAGAGAATGCAAAGATCCACCATCCTGCAGGGGGAGAGCTTGTAAATCTTAATGCTCCACCTGTTGATTTTGCAGGAAATCAGAACACTTGGGTAAAGTTAGCCTCTAGCCTGATGCAAAATTGGGGAAAGAATTGGCAAGGGAGAAGAACCCCAAATGACAGCCAACAAATAATGCCACAATGGACACATGATGGAGGCATGTTTATGGAAGGATGGGGATTCAGTGATGGTTCAACCAAAACTGGGTATAAATTTGGTTGGAAGTGTTCCAAGTGTCAGGTAACTCACCTAACCAATAACATTAATAATTGCAATGCCCAATTATTAGAACTGAAGGGAATGCAAGCATTAATACAACATTGTATGTTGAATCATGGTTCAGACATCTGGGAGCTGGTAACAGATAGTAAGTACATTTGGCAAGTGCTAACAAAGGGAGCTAAGCTAGTAGTACATTTAGAAATTTGGGAAAATATCTTGAAGGTGTTAACAACACATAGAATCCCAACATTTGTTACCCACACCAAAAGTCATACAAGAAATACTAACCAATATCATGCAGCTTTGGATAAAGAAGTACAAAATTTTAGCATAGAAAAGAACCAAGAAGCTGAATTAGAACCATACCTTACATGGTTACATGAATACAGTGGGCATTGGAACCAAGTACGGGAAAACCGAATTTTAGAAGTTAATGGATGGGGGCCATTAAATGCCTATAATTTAAGGAAAAGAATTAGACAACAGTGTGAAGTATGTAACCAGTTCAAAATTTCACCCAAAAATCAGTATGCTTATAATTATCTTAAAAGTGACTATTTCAACCCAGGTGAAACATGGCAAGTGGATCTAATGGGGCCATTAACAGATGCAAAAAGGTTCCAAAGTGGACTGGTAGTAGCGGATATGGGAACAAGAATGATTAATTGTGTTACACTAAAACATACCACAGCTAATTATATTGTAAAGGCATTAGAAAAAATTGGTGGTTCATGGAAGATCCCAAAACAAATTGCTAGATATGGTGGTCCGCCATTTCAAAGTAAATGGTTTATTGAATGGTGCTGAATTAACAATATAGAACACCATGTGCACACTCCTTCTCATCCACAATCTAATGGGGTTGTGGAGAGACACATTGGTATTTTAAAGACACAATTGAAAACAAATTTAAAATCAATTTCCTTTAAAAACTGGGATGCAGTATTGCATGTAACCTTAATTCAGTGCAATAATGATAAAACCATGTGGTTGAAACACAAAAAGAAAGAATTTCCAGTGTGGACATATAAGTATAAGAAAGATGATAAAGTGTGGATACACTTACCCAAAGAAGAAAAAGTAACAAAAGGTGTAATTGATCAACTGGGGAAACATCCCAACACTTATTTTTGTTTAACTGAGGAAAATCAAACAATATTAATACACCAAAGTTGGCTAACCTCACGAAGCTAGGCCTCACAAGGACCTAAGCAATCATTTAATTTTGTTACAGGTGTCAAGGATTGAAGTGGCAACAGTGGGAGATCAAGGATGAAAATGATCCCAGAGATGAAAACTGGATGTGGCTAACCAATGCAACATTGTGCAGACCAGTACCTAGACCACCCAACGTATGAATTGTGTAATCATTGTGAAATTGTGCAATCAACTAACTACTCCCCCAGCCAGTGCATCAAAACGAATCAGTAAATTGTGTGGGATTTTCTCTATTCCATAACCCACTAGAGACATACCTCACTAAGCGTATGACTAAGGCTCGTACCTTTCTGTGGTACTCTCAGCACTGAGAAACATGCCTCACTCACCTGCTTCCTCTTAGCATGCACTCATGCTGCAAGTCAGCCTGAGGATATCCCCTTCCCTGCCTCCCCCACCCCCATAGTTCTTGAAATCAATTTCTGTGATGTATTTGATAAAGGCAGCAGGGGGATCACAGAGGGCAGCCTCATTGTTTCCTTTCCAGGTTTGGTGCATGTAGTGGAGGAATGGATGGGTAGGTGTGTCATGCTTTTTCATAGTGCTCTTGGAGTCCTGCAGAAGCATCATGGCAAACCCAGAGCACCCTGTCTGTATTGTATTTTAAATCATGTTAATTGAACGTGTTGGCTAACACATGCTGACATCACACCTTTAAATCCCAATCTTTATAGGACCAATGACACTTGCTGACCTCCATGTAGCTGGGGCCTCAGAGGGTGGGTAAAATACACAGAAGTGGGTAGTGGGAAGAACCAGTAAGGGATACAGAAGAAAACTGAAGACAATTTATAAAATAAGTGTAGGACATGAATACATTTAATAAAGAATAGCAAAAAAGTAATAATTTGAAATTAATGAAGTGTTAATGAACAGTGAGAAATAATGCATAAAGAATAAAGGAAGGTTATGGAAAGACTCATGGATGAAATCATCCGCAAGAGACAAGGAAGAAATTGTAGTGAGATGACATATAGATGTGCTTTGGTGCCTTGCCCCTCTGTGTGGGTTGTTTGGCAAATCAGTGGTGACCAAAGGAGTTGCTCCTTCAGTTTCACTTGCTGCAGTTCGTCAAGGGTAAGATTCTGTGCTGCTGCTCTTATGTGGACTCACTAACCATTAGAAGACTTTGGCATGTGTGAGTGGAGGGAAAGGTACTTATAAGCTTATTTTGTGCTCTTCTAATTCTGAACTATCCCTGTCCTTTGGCCATAATTTAGACAGTTATTGGACCCTGACTTACATAAGAGTCCTGAGACTGACACCTAGACTCTGTAGTACTGTTCAGAATCTCAGCATGTCTGTCTAATGTGCCTCTTCTACCCTAAACATGCTCCTCATATGAAAGATTGCACAGGTGAACTTGGAAGACAGTTTTATAACTGTGTACCACAGGACCTATACTGGGAAATCCTATTTTGGCCAGAACGAAAGCTTTTAGAGCTACTTATTGGTGCCTTGGATTTTATGGAGCTGAAAGGGGCCAAAAAGGGGGCTGAGGATCTCATTCATAAGATAGAAATAAGTCAAAAGGTCATTTTTAAGCTGTGAGAAACTTTTACCCCTGTGGTTATAAAATGGCACTGGTAAAATTATTTAATGCATTATTAAATCATTTATGACAATATTTAAAGTATGCCCATAATTTGACTTATACCCCATTGAATTGTCTCCAGTGTCTTTTGGACATGCTTATACATTTTCTTCTTTACCTAGCTGATATCCAGGGAACCTGAAATCACTACCTAGTTGAGATCTAGAAGATCAAAGACATTGCCTGCTACTCAGCATATTCTATTGTGGATGATTGTCTTGAACAATTCTTAGGTCAGTTTTGTAGTGAATTTGAAGCTATTAGAATCTTTAAGAGAGGCCAGGAGTGAATACGTAGCCTCCTACTCTACTAAATTAAAGGCCAGTTCCTTATCCAATGCAAATTATGGTAGCTTCATTTACTTCAGTGGAGCCACATTGATTTACACCAGATGAGGATCTGGTCCTAAATCATTAAGGGAGGTGACACTGAATCACTTAGCCCCCTTGCAATTTATTTCTAGGCTCCTTGGAGGGGTTAGACATTTGCCAAGTTGTATCTATTTCATGCTGCAGAAGATGTAATTTGAATGTGAATTCTGGTGTATCTGTTTTTCTATGCTCGTTGAAACCCAAATAACTCTGAAAGGTTAGGAAAAGAGGGTGAAGAGGTAACCCCAGATGTTTTGGCCAACCTTGTTTACCCTTACAGCCCACAGCTGCAAGTTGTATGAACTTTCAAATCAGCAGGCAAAATAAATTAGTTATTACAGTTTTATAATTGAAAACACCTAACATTAAATAGACAGGTTGAGAAACCACATGACTGAAGATTAAATTAAGATCCAGCTGATACCAATGTCTTTCCAAAGCTTCAGTGTATTACACTAACAAGTTTCTACTCAGTTGCATTTTTTGAGGAATGCAATGTGAGCACTGGCCTTAAAGAATATAAAAAGTTAATGTTTTTGCTAAACGGACATTTTATTAGGCACTGATGTGTTGCTGCCCAGGCCATTAGTATATTAATGGCTGTGTATTTTAAGAACTGTAAAAGAAGTGTGTCTGTACTGTACAAAATAATGTGAGAAATTAAAAACAGTGGGTTCTCTGTCTCCTGCAGTTGCTTTAGGTAGTATGTAACATGTGACCTCATTTTGGGTCCATAGCTATAAAAATACCACCCCCCCTTGCAACATAGATGTTACCTTGAATAACCCATCCTTACACAAAGTTATATTGCTAGCTTTCCAAATCGTACAAATTACTCTGAAGTGAAAACCACAATGGAAACATTCCAAAAGCACATTCTTGGCCCAGCTTGTTTTACCTATGGTTATTTGCCAGGTCCCTTTTCCTTGAGCTTACAGGATAGTTAATAAAAAAGTCATATTGAACACTGGCAGCAATGTTATTTCCTTCATATTCACAGTTAGCAACTACCAAGATAGTATCAGGAAGGAACAAATTAATGTCAGTCTAATAGTGCATCTATATCTTAAGCTCATTCACCACCTCATACAGATGGCTAATTTTATTATTTGTTTGCCACTGTATAATAAACAGTAGGGGTGTGCAAAACAGGCTCTATTCAATTTGGATTCAGGTTCAGCCTTAATCATGGACAGTGATTCGATTTCTTGATTTTGATCACTGTCCCATATTCGATTTGGCCAAATCCGAATCTGAAGATTTGATGCTGATTTGGAGAATCAGCGATTCAGACATAGACACAGCTTTAAATGTTGTTTCTACTTACCTTGAGGTACCAGGTGTGGCTCGTGAATACTGTGATGCTGGAGCGCATGCAGTGTCCCACAGGAATGTGGGAGGAGGGCCCACATGCTCGGCGGCAAGCCTGGAAGTGGACTGGAAATAGTTTTGGTCCACTTCCAGGTCTGCTGGGGAGTGCGCTGGGGGCCCCCCTCCACACACCCCTGTCTCAGCAGTCGGCCACGAGGGGACCCTGGGTGCCCAGTAGACCCAGGAGGCACCAGTCACTGAGCCAGAGACCCGAAAGTGGACCAGAAGTGCTTCTGGTCCACTTCCGGGTCTGCTGCTGAGTGCGCTGGGAGCCCCCCGCATTTCTGTGAAGCACTCCATCTGCCCCACCATTGTAGCATTCACTAGCCACCTGGTACCTAGAGGTATGTAGAAAAAAACATTTAAATATTTATGTCCTAATTGCCTAATCTTTCCAAATCGATTTGGAGGGTTCTAATTCGATTTGGAGAGATTAAAGGGTCCTCTGATTTGATTTGGATTCAGAAAATCGGCCACCGAATTGGGTTGAATCTCTGCTGAATTGAATCAGGGACTGAAGCTTTGCACAGCCCTAATAAACAGTATAATTCAAGCTATGCAGGGAACAAAAGGGATGAGAATATAGCTCTATGACATGCAATTGGACCTTATGTGCTATAGTAGTTCAGTGACCTATCCCTATCAGTTGCATTAGGAATTTCCAAGGTGTCTATCCCCTTGGCACTTAAGCATCTTCAGGTGGTGGTGGCAGTTGTGGGGGTGAAGAGTATTCTCTGCAAGACAACAATAAAAATAATGAGAACTACTCTTTTGCACCAGATGTATTTTAGGGTTGGGGATTAGGGTTAAATATTTAAAGTCCCAAATGTATGTAACATAGCTAAGTGATAACTAAGAGCCAAATCTTTTCATACATACTTTGGTTTAATAGTCCTTTGTTTATGGTCCAAGTAAAGAAAACATACTGTTCTATGCAAGTGAGAGATCTAGAATCTGATCCTAATTGTTTCCAAGTATTTGAAAGGTAAAAAGCCAAGATGGAGAGACAATACAATGGAATTTGGTCTTCCATAAGAGGTTAATAATTATTAGCAGTAATACAAATTACCGTGCTAGTACCTAGAGACTCCAGCCAGGATGAGGGCCTGTGCTGTCATCTCAGGAGAAGGGGAAGAGGGAAAGCAAGCAGGGCAGGGAAGGAGAAATCTGCAGGGTGCTGAGCAGGGCTCCCATCACAGCTGCTTCCTGCAGTGTGGGACAGGAACAGCTCTGGGTCCTCACCTGTGCCTGGGTTGGGGGGAAAGCAGAAGAAGAAGAAGGTAAATAGTGGGATGGTAGTCACCAGGGAGGCAAGGGATGAGGGGCAGGATGCCTATTCCCCTCTCCCTGCCCCTTCTTTCCCTGCCTCATACTCCTTACCCCTGCTTTCCCTGCTGCTTACCTTCACCTCTGCTTCCCCTCTACATGACCCCTTGCTTCTGTTTTTCCCATTGCCTGCCCCCTGCTGCTGATTTCCTGCTGAAGCAGTGGGGGATATATTTAAGATTAGCCCTCAGTAATTAGATTTTAGGTATGGAAAACTATAACAAATTTATAATTTTCTATGTCTAGAATCTAATTATTGGGGGGTTACCTTAAATTTGAAGTTGTCTTAGAATTGAGTAAACACAATACTCTCTTAGTCCTACTGGAAGCTAACAGGACCGTGAGTGGTACAGATTAATCAGTACATATTAGGAAATCACAATAGTTTAGTTTGTACATTTTTTGAAGTGAGGAACAATATTTTTGCATCAGAGGACTATTATTATTATTATTATTATTATTAACCATAATAGTCAATAGTGTAAAACAGGATTTGCAAAATTTCTCTTGTATTCCAAATCACTATTGACCATTAATACAATATCTTATTTGGCATTTGGAAACATTCCTGCATGGTTTTGTTCACACAAATGTTTGTTCTTCATCTGAATGCTCACATGAGGACAAAATATTTGTGCGTAAACAGGAATATTTGCTATTGGCTATTGAATTACTAATCTCTTGACTAAGAGATTTCAGTAGACCAGAAGCCACCAATGCAGTTGTCCAGTCACACCCTGTAAATAACAAATAGGAAATGGTCTCATGGAACATTTCATGAATACTTTGTTTGAAAGCAACTCTTTTAAGGCCTGATTCAAAGATCTCTGAAGTCAGTGGGAGTTTTAAATTTTGGATTAGGCCTGTAAACTGTCCATTGTACAGTTACAAATAATAAAACAATAGTTGTCTGTCTGCAAACAATTTGTAACTGGAAAAAGGCTGAATTTGTCAGGAAATGCATTAACAGCTAGAGATTTGACCTGCTGTATGCATTACCTTAAGTGACATTTCTCTTCTGTGAAAGCTTCCAGACTATGCATCCTACTAGTTTTCTTGGTAACTGGCATGCAGAAAGCATAACATGCATTCTATGAAACCTGTCCATTAAGCCTTAAATGCCCACAGGATTTGCTGTTTATTATTCTCTGTATACATGATATGCTGTTTTCTAGTAGATTACCAAAATGACAAACAGTGCATGCATTTGATACAGAAAGGAGAAGAATTTCTCTGACTTAAGATTCAGATACATCATTTAAATGCCTTTGCTAAGCAGTGAGACAATGACACTTCTGCAAGCAAAGAAAACTTAGTCCAAGCTACTGGCAGACAGTGAGGTATTTGTTTTTTTTTAATTTAAGAAATATTTGTTTTGTATACAGTGGATTTTCTGAGTAATTAAATGAAACGGAGAGCAACGCAAATCAAGCATCACACTGCACAAGTCAGACAGAGATCCAACCTGTGCACTAATTAATGAAGCTCAGAGAATGGCTGCTTGAATTCCCATACCTCTTAACATCCAGATTTCAAGTTCAAGTTTCTCATCTGAATGTATCTACATTTTCAAAGCCTTGATTGCCTGAGAACTGCTCTGACTCCCTCTTGCTATGGTGGTACACTCTGGAGTGATAACAGAGACACCTCCTCTGCATGTGAGATATAACTGCTGCTGTTCTTTCACTTTCTCAGGTTTCCCTTTTAAGGTAGCAAGAACCAGGCACATATCACACCACTTGATGGCCACTCTCTTGTTTCCCACGCTGAATATATATATATATATATATATATATATATATATATATATATATATATATATTTGAGGGGGAAGTCGAGGGAGAACATGAACTGCAGTCATCAATCACATTTGTAAACGGAGCTGTGACACTGTCAAGATATGGTTCCTTTTCTGGTCTAAGACTTCTTTTTCTCCCTTCTTTGCTTCTGTGGTTCATAACTCTGATGCTAATATATGATCTCTTCAAGGCCTGGCCGTAGGGTTCAGATACTTTCCTTTTCTGTTCACAGAGTTAGACTCTTCTCAGGGTAGTTCTGCAGTTGAGCACTTTACAACAAGATAAGTGATGTCTTTTCATTCACTGCAAAATTGTACCTCTTTTATTACTCCCTGGATGTGTCTACATGTGCAGATAATCTGGGAGCAGTTTGCTCAGCTCCTGGGCATGCGTCTACACATGCAAGGAAGCAGGAGATTTGCTGCTGGCAGATTTGCTGCTCCTACTGCTCCTGCTCCCTGTGGATCCCTGCTGTTTCTGGCCGCAGCTGCCTGTAGCCATCAGCCACCTTTAAAAGGCAGCCTAATTCTCTGCTCCCTGGCCAGTCACTTTTCTGGCCGGGAACAGTGTGCAGAGCATGAGGGCAGCACATGATGGCCCTCTTGTCACAGCCTCTGACTCCCTGTGCTATGGTTCCTCCAGCCCCTGGCCCAGCAGTGAAGTCCAGTGCCCTGGGCTCCTGGTTGCCATGGTGCTGGCCCTGCTGGCCTGCCACAGCAACTGCTGTTTGGCCCAGGGCAGTCTGGGCTCTGCTAGATCCCCCATGCACAGCACCCACCTGGCCAACCTCACCTCACTGTCCCAGGCCCCTCACCATGGTGCAGCTGCTGTCTGGACCCTGTCCTGCTGCCTGGACCACAGCAGCAATGCTGATGACATGCTCCTGGACACCACCGCCAAGGCCATCTACACCCTCCTGGGCTTCCAGCCCTGCCACTTCTGGGCCCACCCAGCCAGCCAGGGCTGGTGGCTACACACTGTCCAGACCACCTGGGATGATGCTGGAGGTGTTCTGAATAACCTAAGCCACCTTCCAGGGCCTCCTCAAACAGCTCTTCCTCTACCTGGAGCAGCCAGATACCACCATGCAGTGGCCCCTGCTTGCAGACACTCAGCTGGCCATGACCCAGCTCAAGCTGGCCACCCCTGCCAGCCTCTGCTACGTCAACCACATCTTTGGTCACCTCTGGGAGGGTTGTTTTTGAGGTGTGTACTGACTTCCAGGACAGGATAGGGCATATGGTGCTCTGTGCACACAACCCCCTGGAGGTGGTGGCAGGGTTCCATGCCCTGGGCTTCTCCCAGTGCATCAGGGCCCAGGATGGGACCCATATTCCCATCACTGGCCAGCCCCATGGTGACCACGTCTAATACAGCCGGTGAGGCTTCCACTCCATTGTGCTCCAGGCTGTCATCAACCACTGCAACACCTTCATGAATGTGAGTGCTGGCTGGGCGGGCAGTGCGTCTTCTGGAAATCCTCCCTGCCAGCCCT